>NC_067403.1:262535366-262835366 GCF_016432865.1 Antechinus flavipes
AGGGCCCTTCTGGGCGCACGAGGGCCAGTGGGGGCGGCCCTGGCCTTTCGGCGGGAGGGGGCCCTCCGAGGCAGCCCAGGGCTCCGAGCTGCCCCCCTGCTCCCCCCCCCCTTCCCAGGAGCCCGAGGGGAGAGCGGCATAAACGAGCCAGACACGCGGCGGTCATGTAGAAAATGGATTTTAAAAATCGGGGGGAAGAAATTCTCTATGAAGAGCCAGGAAGAGGGGCCTCCGGGGGGCCGGGGCAGCTTGTGGCCGAGGGAATTGGGGAGCAGGGGCCGGAAAGCTGGGGAGCCAGGCAGCTGGGGCCGGGGGCCAGGCCTCCAGCGAATGGAGGACCGGGGAGCAGGGGTCCCCTTCTTCACAGCAGAAGCGGCGTCTGGCCAGGATGAAGGCCTCTGGGGTCTCGGGGTCAGCTGAAAGACAGAGGGGGAGGGTCAGACCCTGGAGAAATGACAAGCGGGGCCACAGGGGGCAGGGACGCCCCTCTGGCTCATGGTCCGCCTCAGGTGTCCGAGGCTCCCCCCCGAGTTTTCCCAACAGCCCACATGGGGGGTGTTATTCACCTTCTCCAAGAAGCCCCCCCCAGCTCCCTGTGCTGCCCCCCATTCCTCCTTGAGCCCCCCCAGCCCAGGCCGGCCCCAAGGGGGGAGCTCGGGAGAACGGCCTCCGGGGCCTGGCGCCTCCCAGGACCTCACAGCCACTTCCTCGCAGGGCACAGAAATGCTCATCACTGTCCCGATGCCCCACGAACCCGGAAGCCCGTACCCTCCAGCCCTGCCCCCGCCGCTCCTGCCCAAGCCGGCCAAGGACAACCTGCGGCTCCAGAAGCTCCTCAGGAAGGCGGCCAAGAAGAAGGCGGGCCTGACCTCCCTCCAGAGCAGCCCCTTCCGGGCCTCCCTGTCCCCCGTGAGCGAGGCCAGCCACGACCAGGACGCCGGGCCCCAGCCTTGTTCGGAGCCCCCCAGGGCCGTGGCCCCAGCGGCTGCGCCAACCCCGCCGATGCCCCCGTCCCCTCTGACCCCGCCGATGCCCCCGGCCCTGCCGATGCCCCCGGCCCCTCTGACCCCGCCGATGCCCCCGGCCCCTCTGACTCCGCCGATGCCCCCAGCCCCTCTGACCCCGCCGACGCCATGGGCCCCACCAGCCCCACCGAGCCCCCTGGCTCTCCCCGACCCACCTCGGATCCTGGTCCCAGCACCCCGCTCCCCCTACAAGCCCGTCATCCAGCACGTGGCCTCCCCCCTGCAGAAGAAGTCCTTCTCCTTCAATCTGATGGAGCAGAGGAGCCTGGCTGAGCACTTCAGAATGACCACTCCCCAGCTCGGGGGCTCCAGCCCAGACGCCCCCCACCCCCCAGGCTGTTTTGCTCCTGTCGCGGCCCCGAGGGAGAGGACCCACGTCAGCCGGGTCCACATTCACGTGGGGCCGGCCCGATCTCCCCGCTCTCCGGCCCCCGCCCCCCACCTCAGCACTGGCAGCTGGGGGAAGGGAGAGCAGGACGGGGCCGGGCCAGAAGCGGGGGAACAGCCAGAGGACCCCCCCGAGCCCTCACCCACCCCCCAGAAGCCGACGGTGCCCATCCAGCCTCTGATCCCGAATGCCCAGCCGGCGAGCCCCCGGCCAGGACCGCCGCCGCCCACCGGGCTCTCCCCCGGCGTGGAGGCCGCGGCCCCGAGACAGCTCATCACTAAGATCGTGGTCCCCATTGCCCCTACCTACAGGTCTCCGGGACCATCCCAGCACAGTCCCCTCCCCAGATCCCCCTCAGCAAAAGCCGAGCCACCCCCTGTGCCCCCCAAGCCCAACACCCTGAGCCCCAAGTTTGTGGCCACTTCTGACCCCAGGCAGCGACCCCCAGAGCCCCCCAGAGACCCCCCGCTCTCCTCTATGCCGAGCCCTGCTCCGGGCAGGGAAGAGCCTAAAGCCGCCCCAACCCCCATTCCAAGAACCCGCTTCAGTGGCTGGACGCGGCTCAAGAAACAACTGATTGTGGCCCCGGAAGCGCCCCCCTTCCCGCAGCCCAAGGGCCCCGAGGCGGCTGGCCAGGGGCCCCCCGAGCCCGCCGCCGGCCTCCCGCGGCCCCCGGTCTCTCGAGCCACCAAGATGTGGGATGCCGTCCTCTACCGCATGTCTGTGGCCAAGAGCGGCAGCCAGCCGGAGGGCACCCAAGGAGCCCAGGCGGGGGCGGGCGGTCTGGGCCGCGGCAGCTTCCTGCCCCTCTTGTACCGTCCTCGCTTTGACGCCCGCAAACTCCGGGAGTTGGCTGCCCAGCCCCCGGCCAAGGTCGGCCACGTCCTGGGGGTGAACCTGAGGCCCGGCCTGGCGCCCAAGAACTTTAATCGGACTGCGGCCTGCTGGCAGCTCAACTGAGGCCGGCCCTCCTGGCCCACGTCGCCGGGCGGGCCTGGGATGGCTGGGAAGGGGCTCCCCCCAGCCTGCACCAGACACCCCTCCTCCCTGCCACCAGCCCTCCCGGCCTGTGGGTCTAGCTCAGGACTGTGGGCCAAGGGCCTCCCCTCTGTGAGAGCCTTCCATCCTCCCCCCGACAAAATCACCCAAAGGAGCTGGACCGAGCAGTCCCGGGACCGAGCAGTTCCAGGACCAGGCAGTCCCAGGACCGAGCAGTTCCAGGACCAGACAGTCCCGGGACCAGGTGGCCCGAGGAACAGGCAGTCCCGGGACTTCCCCCACCAAGGGGCCAAAGCCTGGAAACCGCCAGCCTCCACGAGGAAGCTCCACAGCCCGGGCCTCTCTCACCAACATCAAGGTCCAGCCTCCCCCTCCAGAAGTCTGGGAGAACCTCAAGGGCTCAGGACTGCGGGCAAGACATCAGGACCCCTCCGTGAGCACCGCGCCCACCAACTCCTCGAGATCTGCTGGGCCGGCCCCCTTGGGCGCAGCTTTGCCCACCCCCCACCTGGCAATGGGGAGGGCAGTGGGCCTCCAAGGCACCTCCGGATGGCTGCCCCGGGCCAGGTGCCCACACCCCACGAGGAAGGTCCGGGGCTCTCCCTGGCACCGGGTCCCCACGAGCGGCCGCGTGGGAGGTTCTGCGCTTCCTAGGGATCCTCCTGGGCCTCAGCCAGGAGTCTCCCCCTGAGCTAGGCTGTCTATGGGGAGAGGCTCCTGTGACAGGGAGAGGCATTTCTGCCAGGGTAAGAAGGTCCAGACAGGGCGGGGGGGGGGGGGGGGGGGAGGGGAGTCAGGCAGGAGTTGGGGAGCATCATCTGGGGGCAAGGCTGTGGATGAGGGGGGAGGGGCTGCGCTTATAAAGCAGAACAAGCCAGGGCTGTGTCTGAGACAGGCTGGAGGGGCTAATGGGGCCTGGAGTCATCAGGGAAGACTTCCTGGAGGAGCAGAGAGAAGGCTGAAGGAGGCAAGAGGAGGCAGGAAGAGGGGAGAGGAGAAATGAGGAGGGGGAGAGAAAATGAGAGCGGGGAAGGAGGTTGAAGGAGGCAAGAAGAGGCAGGAGGAGGGGAGAAATGAGGGGGAGAGGAGGTAGGAGCGGGGAGAGGAGGGGAGGAGGGAGGAGGGAGGAGCAGGGAGAGGAGGAAAGAGAAGGGAGGAGGAAGCTGGAAGGAAGGGGGGGGGGGGACGGGGAGCCGTGGGCACTGACCGGACCATCCGGGAAGGCTGACGGTGGTGGAGCCACAAGAGGCAACGGGCCCTGAAATAGCCTCCCAAGGAGCCCATTGGGCCCGGCCCGAGGCTGGACAAGAAGCCCTCAGGGCGATGGGAGGCTGTGAGCCCCGAGGCTCGGGAGCTGCCAGGGAGCCAGGAGGCCTGGGGCCCTGAGCTCCCCATGTCCTAGCAGACTGCAGGGAAGGGCCAGGCGGAGCCGCCACCAGACCAAGAGCCCAACGGGCACGAAGCTGTGGGTACTAGGAGCTCCCAGGCAGCCTGGGGGGGATGGGCTTGAGGGGAGGGGCCTCAGCAGACTGGGAAAGGGGGAGCCCGGTGCGGGGAGGGGAGGAGACCTGGAAATAAATGTCTGCAGCTAAGTCGAATCAGTCCTCCCCACGGGTCCCTGTTTGTGAGTGTGTGTGATGGTCACGGTGTGGGAGTGTGTGCATGTGAGAGTGAGAGTGTGTGTGTGCATGAGTGTGAGTGTGTATGTGTGTGTGTGCATGAGTGTGAGTGTGTGTGAGTGTGCGTGAGCGTGTGTGGGAGTGTGGGAGTGTGTATATGTGAGGAGGGGGCAGGCCCTGTGGGGCATCCCATCCCATGTCCACACATACCCTCCCCTCTCCCCCATCTGGGGGTGCCCCGCCCGCCCCCCACTACCAAGGTGCCAGCAGGCCCCTCTTTCTCGCCTGGCCCTCACCCTCACCGCCCTAGTTACCCCATGCCCAGACTTCAGCGGCTCCCCATACTCTTTGACTTGGCATTCGAAGCCCTTTCTTGGGGGCCTTCTCGGCCTTCGCCTCCCTCCCAGCCCCGACCACGGAGGGTCTCTGCCCCAAGAAGCTGCCTGTGCCTGCTCACCATCCCTGCCTTTTGCCCTCAGGTTCCCCCCTCCTCAATGGCTGGGCTGGACCCTTGCCTCCCCCTGCCGGGTTCCTCGGGCCACAATGAGTCTCGCCAAGGGAGGCCGGTACACAAGGAGCACGATGGGTACCCCAACATTGGCCACCGGAGGATGGGAAGAAATCCTGTTGGGCGGCCTGAGGGAGCCCCGCCCCCGCGGATTGGCCCCTCCTCCCGAGCCCCGCCCCACAGATTGGCCCCTCCTCCCTATCCCCGCCCCCACGGATTGGCCCCTCCTCCCGAGCCCCGCCCCCGCACTCACCGGGGTCCAGCCTTGCCCGCAGACTCCGGAGCCTCCTCTATCAGCACCTTCTCGTACTTGCCGTGCCCGGTGGCCACAAACTTGTACCGCTTTCCCGAGGGCGTGCTCTGTGGAGCCAGGGCAGAAGTGGGGAGGGGGGGTCCCCAGGGGCCTCCTCTTGCCCCGCCCTTCTTCCTCTCCCTCCCCCCTCGTGGTTCAAGGTCAGAGGTCTAAGTTCACACTCAGAGCCAGGACCCCCACTTTACAGATAGGAGGGTGAGGAAATTACTTGGACAAGGTGCCTCCCTTCCCTCTCCCGCCCCTCAGGCTTCTCTGGGGCCCGTTTCCGCCCCATTTGGAGGGCCGCCTCCCTCTTCCCAAGCCCACAACCCTGCTCTTCCACCTCCCGAACCCCCCCACTTCTGGCCCTGGCCCAGACCGGGGTCCCTCACTCTCCCTCCGCAACCACTTTGTCTCCCGCTGCCCCTGGCCTCTGGACCTGGCCCCCAGCGCCCTGCTCCCATTCACAAGTGCCCCCTCCCTCCTGGACTAACCCCCGCCAAGAAGTACCTTAATGGTGGATGAAGTCTTGCTGCCCCCCTTGTGCTCCCAGAAACTCCGCTTGCTCATGTCTCCAGCCACGATATCCTGGGGAGGTCAAGGGAGCTGTGAGCCCCGCCCACCTCCCCCATCCCCGGGTCCCTCCGCCCACCTCCAGGGCCCCTCTCCCGATCTCGGGGTCCCTCCGCCCGTCTCTGCGCTGCTCCCCACTCCTTCCCAAGTGCACACACATTTCAGAGCTCTGTGCCTTGGGAAGAGCTTGGCCCAAGCTGCTGCTCTGCTCAAGAACCTTCTATGGATCCCAGGCTTCTGGGCATTCAGGGTATTGCTCCCTGGGGCCAGCTCAGCCAAACCTCTGAAGCCCCCTCCTGCACCCTTGCTCTGGCCCCGCCCCCGGGACGATGACCCAGAAAGCTTAGCTCACCTGGCGCCTCCCAAGGCACAGAGAGGACTTCCTTTGGGGTCTGACACACCTTCTGCTGGGGAGATGTGGGAGGGGGGAGAAGGGAGGCCCGGGAGGGGGGAGGAAGGACAAGCGTGCCTGGGGGAGGGGCGGAGCCTACCTTACAAGGAGTGGTCTTGGCAGGGGACTGGCCCAGAAGCTCCCCGGTCTCCCAGAGGCTCTTGGAGCTGGCCACAGTCATGGCGGGCATCTCCAGGGAGGGCTGGCGGCTCAGCTTCGGGGTCCGGCCGGCCGTCTGCGGGGGGAGAGGGAAAAGGGGGAGGAAACACAGGTGGCAGAGGCCCGCTGGGCACACACCCTTGCCTGGGCACTGCCCAGATACGTGCCCAGCTTTGTGCATGTAAACACGCTCACAGTGCAGCACACACACATGCACATGTACATGCCCAGCTTTGTGCACAGACACACACGCCCAAGCCCCCCCACATGTGTGCACGATCAGCCCCCCCCATGCCTGTGTGCACGATCTGCCCCCCCCACGCCTGTGCGCACAATCTGCCCCCCCCACGCCTGTGCGCACAATCTGCCCCCCCCACGCCTGTGCGCACGATCTGCCCCCCTCCCACGTCTGTGCGCACAATCTGCCCCCCCCACGCCTGTGTGCACGATCTGCCCCCCCCACGCCTGTGTGCACGATCTGCCCCCCCCATGCCTGTGTGCACTATCTGCCCCTCCCCACGCCTGTGTGCACTATCTGCCCCCCCCCCCCCCCCGCCTGTGCATATGTATCCTCCCTCAGACCAGGCACCCAAGGTTGGGGTCCGAGCAGCGGGACCTCTGCGGAGGGGCCCGGGGATCAGGCAGCAGGCCCCCTACCTCGATGGCCTGAGTGTACTGCTCCAGCCGGTCATCGATCTTGGACACGGGCAGCGCGGGCTGCGACTTCTTCACGCTGTTACTGGGGGACAAGGTCGGCGAGTCAGAGCCGCGGCCAGGCCGCCTCGGCTTCCCCAAAGCCCCCCGGACCCCCGAGGTTACCTCTTCTTTATGGAACGGTTCAAGGACTCTGTCCGGTCGATGAGCTGGCGGGGGAGGAGCTAGAGGTCAGTGCCAGGGCCCAGGTGGCCCCCCTGGGAGTGCTGGGGAAGCTGAGGCCTGGAGGAAGGGACCCCGGGCTTCCCTGGTAGCTGACGCCAGGGCCGAGCTGCTGGACGAAGCCCCCCTCCGCAGGACCATCTCCGGGGTCCCCCCAACCCCCCTCTCCACCTGCCCACTGGACAGCTCCGGGGCCTGGCCGAAGCCCCCCGACAGCCAGCCCCGACCCTTCAGAATCGGGCCTCCTCCCGTGTCCCGAGCCCCTTTGCTCCGGCCGCCCGAGGTCCTCCCCTCTGCCTCATCCCAGCGAGGTGGCCGGCAGCTGGACCCCAATGCTCCCCCTTCTCTCCCTACCCCACCCTGGGCCAGACCCTCACCCCTTCGCGCTGCGAGTACAGACAAATTTGGGAGCTCCTCAGGGCCAGGGACCTAGTTTTGCTTTCCTTTGGGCTCCCCAGGTAGGAGCATGGGGGCCGGCATGCAGTAAGTGTCCCAAGGTCCCAGAGGAGCTGGTATCCAGCAGGCGCTTAATAAATGCTGGTTGACCCGCCCCAGAGGCTGCTCCAGAAGTGACCGTCACTGCCAGTGCAGGGAGCCTTCATGCCCGCCACCAGCTCTACCCAGCAGCCCCAAGGGCAGCAGCTGGTATCCAGCCGGCGCTTAATAAATGCTGGCTGACCCGCCCCAGAGGCTGCTCCAGAAGTGACCGTCACTGCTCCCAGTGCAGGGAGCCTTCATGCCCGCCACCAGCTCTACCCAGCAGCCCTGGCCCCGCCCTCAGAGGGACATGACAGTATTCTGGGGACGTCCCAGCCACTCCGGGAAGCGCTTTATTGCCATCCCCCTTTCTCGGTAGAAACGAGCAGACCGAGGCAGAGCGGGCCAGACGGCCTGGCCAGGGCCCCGGCTGCCACGCGGCGGAACGTCCTAGCCGAAGGGAACCCCCAGAGCTCTCCCTCAGTCGGGGCCGGGGAGCGCCCGGACCACAGGCCTACCTTGGTGGTGGGGGTGAGGGGCAGCTCCGTCTCCTCCAAGTCCGGGGACACCTTCCTGTCCTGGGGGCAGAGAGGCAGGGTCGGGGAGTGGGTCCCTCCCTCACCCAAGGCCCTGTGGACCCAGACTGGGGGCTCCGCAGCTGCGGGCGGGCCCCCAGGTCCTGGTCCAGCTCTCGGGTTGGGTGATTCTGGGGCCATCTCAGAGGTCCAAGATCACAGCATCTTGGAGCTGGATGCCTCCGCCACAACCCATCACTAAAGCTTCTCGTTTAACAGGCAGGGAAACTGAGGCACAGAATGGGGAAAGGGACAGAGCCAGGCCACAGGAGAGCTGCAATGTCCAGGCCCGGAAGGCCTCAGAATCAGGCCAACCCCGAGTCGGACCTGGCCTCTCCTGGGACCCGAAACCAGGAATTAGCCCCTTCCGTGCCCAGGGCGGGATTCCTAGGATGCCGCTGAGAGGGCCCGGCTACTGAAAGACAAATTCTGGGGGCAAACAGCCCGGCCCCAGCCCCAGAGCCCCCTCTCAGGCGGCTCCACCAGAGCCACGGGAAGCAGAGGAGCTTGCCCAGGGTATGGCAGCCGGGGGGCTATTGCCGTGTCTATTCTGAACAGGGGGGAACCCTAAATGCTACTGCCCCTTGTGGATGTGAGTGGCCTGGCCCAGGATCCCGGTCACCCCACCCTAGGTGCAGCCCAGCACCCGAAGGCAGTGAACAAAGGAGAGCCCACCCACACCGGGATCAAAGGGGAGGCGGGCAGGAGGTGCCCCAGAACGCCGAGGCTCTTGGTCCTCCTCCCTCCGTACCTCGGCCTCCAGCCTCCCCGGCAGGCAGCCTCCGGACTCCAGGAGACCCATCTCTTCCTCTGGGACACCCCTCGTGGCCTCCTTGGGTGCTGGGTCCACACAGAGCTGGCTCAGGCCGGCTTGGGTCTGGCTCAGGTGCGGCTCCTCCTCTTCCTCCTCCTCCTCCTCGTAGGAGCGGTGTGAGGAGCTGGGGGGGAGGACGGTGAATGCCCACTGCTCTCTGCCCCAGGGCAGGCCGGGCAGGAACAGGCCCAGGGCCCACCGGGAGGCGCAGAGCGGGACCCGCCATTCTGGCCAACCGCGAGTGGGGACGAGGAGGGTGTGGCCCCCCACGAGCCGCAGGGCCAGCCATTCCCCTCCTCCACCTCCAGCCCTAATGCTACAAAAGGGTAAACTGAGGCTGGGGCAGCACCTCCTGAGCAAGGGGGGAGGGGTCACACCTCACACCCGCTGGACAGCCCGAGGCTGAGGAAATGTCCATCACCCAGGAGGCCGAGCAAGGGGGCAGGGGCGGGGCTGGCAGGCCCGGGCCCAGAGGGGACCAGACTGGCCAAACCTCCTGCCCCGGCCCTGACACAAGCCCCCTCCCGGGGAGTCGGCGGGTCCCCGGGGTACAGCCCCCCCCCCTGCTGTGGGCCTAAAGGCAGGGAGAGTCCTCAAGACTGGACTGGGGGTGGGGTTCGGGCCAAAAGGCGGGCCCAGGAGCCCCCCAGGGAGGGCTGCACTCACCCCTCGGTCCTGTCCTCGCTGGCCGGGCTGTCCTCCGGGGGGGCCTCCCCCTCGTCCAAGCCGCCGTCTCCCCCGCCCCACCTCGGCTTCCTCTGCTCCGGCTTCTGGGACCAGTCGCTGAAGCCCTCGTCCTCCTCCAGCTCCGGGGGCTTCAGGGCCAGACTGAAGATGGGGAGGGAGGTCAGGGTTGGAGGGGCCCAGGCAGCTCCTCCCCCGGCCTCAGGGTGCATGGGGGGAGGGGGCCAGACCGGGCAGCTGGCAGCCCCCAGCCCCATTCTACAGAGCAGGAAACTGAGGCCCAGACAGCCTTTGGGCATCTCCTGAGCCAGCGCCAAGGGAGAAGGGAAGGAGCCTCCAAGAAGGCAAGGGCTGCGCCCCTAAGAAGGGTACTGGGGGGGAGGGAGTCCAGGCGGGGGCCTGAGCCAGCGGGGTGGCCACGGTAGGAGGGGACGGCCGCTGGGGACCCTTTCGCAGTCTGGCCCAGGGGATGTTGGGATGGCGGCCCCGGGGCAGACACTTCAGAAAACTTCTGTCCTCCCTGCCCCCCCCAGTCCCCAGCTGAGTGACGTGTCCTCCCCCTCCCCCCTGCGAGCCCCTCTCAGGCCCCCCTCCTGGGGGGGGGGCGCTGCCCCCCGGGGTCTCCCACCGGACAGTTGGGGGCTCTTACAGCTTCTCCTGTTCCGGGGGCGTCTCAGGGCAGGGCCCCGGCCCGTCCTCGCTCTGGGAGCGGAGCTGCCTCTCCCGCTCCCTCCGGCGCCGCTCCCTGGCGGCCTCCTCCTCGTCCTCCACGCTCCACTGGGCCGTGAGTCTGGGAAGGAAGGAGACAGGGGGTGACTGCGGGCGGGGGGCGCTGCAGAAAGGCCCCCGACGGCCCCTCGGCTCTCCCCAGTCCCTTCCTCCCGTTGTCCTCCATCCACAGGGAGGGGGCGGGGCTGGGCGGTGTCTGAGCCCCCCATGGCCCCCCTCCCCCCCAGCCCTGCCTGGGTCCTGGCCCCGGGGGGTGGGGGCAGGAAGTCTGCCCCCCCAGAGCTTCTCAGAATGAATCAGGCCTTTCACGCATCCAGGGAAATGTGGGGGGCCAAAAGGAGCCGAGGTCACAGCGGACACTTCCCTCGCAAGTCTCCCCACGGGCGGTCTGGGGGCCACATCCCCGCGAGGTCAGAGGCCCGGGAGGGGTCAGACACGGGAGTGGGCCGGGGGCGACTTCCTTGGGTCAGTCCTGGAAAGTGGGAAGGGGGGAGGCCGGGACCCCCACAGAGTCCTGGGCAGATGCAGCAGCAGCCCCCTCCCCAAGCCCGCTGGGCCGCCCAGGGCTCCCTCCAGGCCCTCCCACGCCAGCCAGGTGGGCCTCCTGCAGGTGGGGAAACTGAGGCACAGGGTCACTGGCTCCCACCGCCATCTCAGATCCCATAGTCTCTTCCCGCCTCGGCAGCCACGCTGGCAGAGCCCAGAGTTCTGGTTCTGGTTCTGCTGGGTGCCCGGGGCTCAGAGCAGGAGCGGGGGTAGGAGTGGAGGCTGAGGCTGTAGCAGGGCAGGACAGCCCCTTCCCCAGGGCAGAGGAGGGGGAGGGGTCCGGCCGTGGCAGACCCTGCCCTCGGGGCTCCGAACATCTGTACGCGGGCTTTGGGCCACGCCCGGAGGAATGCCTCCCCTCCCCCTCCCGCCTCCCTCATCTCCTCTGTTTCCCCCTGTTTCCATGACAACAGTTGTCTCTGGGGCTGGCTCCGGTCCAAGGTGTGTTCTTGCTGCCTTTTTAAAAGCACTCAGGATGAAGTCATCCCCCCCCAGGACCCCAGCCAGCCCCCCCCTCCCCCTTCCAAGGGCCAGGGCCTCCAGGCTGGACAAGGTGAGAGACCCTCCTGGCCCCTCCCGGGATCCTTCCTGGAGTCCTGGGGTGCTGGGGGCCCCCAGAAATGCTGGGCCCCTGCCGGGCCTCCCCCTCTGCATGTGGCTGCTCCCAGCCCCCTCCCTACCGCCCCCTCTACTTCCCCTGCTGGGATGACCTCATGGGCTCACTATTCCTGCACCGGCCCTGGGAACCAGAGGGAGGGCGGCTAAACCGGGGGAGGGGGCCCTGGCCTGGGAATGGCGCCCTGCCCCCCGCCCGCTCCCCCAGGATGTCTGCCCAAGGTTTAGACTTCCAGGGGAGCACGTGGGATGCCCCCAAGAGCCACTAAGTCAGCCTGCCCTTTAGCGCCTTTTCAGAGTTGAGTGGAGGGGGCAGAAAGGGGCCTGAGCCCCTGCCCCTGTGACAGGACCCTCACCCTGAGCCAGGACCCCCGCCCTGAGCCCCTGCCCCTGTGACAGGACCCTCACCCTGAGCCAGGACCCCCACCCTGAGCCCCTGCGACAGGATCCCCACTCGAGCCCCTACCCTTTCCAGCTGGGCCAGCCACAGGACACTCGGGCCAGCGCCCCCTGCCAGCTCGGAGCTGACCAGCCATGTCTGGGGGTCTGGCTGCCCCACAGGAGTTGGGGTGAAGCAGGGCCAGAAGGAGGATGAGGGGAGAAGCCCCTCAGGAAGGGGGGGGGCCCGGCCCAGCCGGGAAGGAGGGGGCCGGTGTGAGTAAAGAGGTCCTGCAGGAAGCCAGAGGGGCCGCGGCCTTCCTGTTCCCCCGTTTCCCACCTGGGGTTCTCCTCTCAGCCATCAAGGCCCGCCCCGCCCAAGTCCCGGCCCTTCTCCAGAAGCCCCAGTGGCTCCTGATGGTCTCCAGCAACGCCTTTCCCTCAGCCCCCTCACACACCCTTCTCCCACATTCCCTGGTCCAGTCAACCTGGGCCCCCTCCCCCGCCGATGCCCCCCACCTGGAACACAGGGCTCTCCCTGCCACCCCCAAGAACCTCTGCTCCTCCCCATAGCTCCCACAGAGCCCCCTCCCCATCTCCCAAAGCTGCAAATAGCAAAGGCCCCTCCCAGATTTGTGGCTTTTTTCTATCATTTGTCTGTGCCCCCTATCCCAGGGGCAGAATGTCAGCTCCTCGAGGCTCTCCTCACTTTCTTGGGGTGCATGGAAGGAGCTGGGACCGGCTCCCCTTCTTCCTCCCCCAGGACGGGCCCTTACCCACCTGAAGACCGGCTCACGGGGGAGCTCGCCCCAGCTCCCTCAGTGCTTGGAGGAGAGCAGGAGCCCGGGCAGGCAGGTGGGGGACGTCCAGGCCGGGCACACCTGACCAGAGCCAGGGCCCCCAGCGCACACACACTTAGTCCAGCCCCTGCTGGACCCCCAAGGTCCCGTGAGCAGAGCAAAGGGGCTGCTGGATGCCCATGCAGGCCACCGTACAACCGGACAGGCCAGAGCCAATGGTAGCTTATGGCTCTCGGGGTCTGAGGCCTCTGAGTCCGCGGTACCCCCAAAGCTGGATATCCTAGGGCCCACAGACTCAGAGCCCCCCAACACTGCTCTATGACACCACAGGGGGAGCCCTGAAGAATCAGGCTCTGATCCCCTAAGACCAGGGGACCCAACCCCAAGAAGAAGAGGTCAGCAGAGAAACCTAAGTGATCTAAGCAAGGACTAAGCCTGGCTATCCATCACATCCAAAAGGGCAGATGGGAGATAACCAGCCTAGCACGGAGCCCCAGTGCAGGAATTAAGGCTGGGGGGAGAGGTGTAAATCACAGACGCCAACCAGCACAAAAAATGGTTGTAGACCTAGAGATTCTCCCCCCAAAATCAGATGGTGATTCTCTACAGTTTCAGCCAATGACTCCAGGGAAAAAATCAATTATCAACCAAAATTGCAAGAATACCGAAATGAAATGAAACAATAAGTGCAACAGGAGAAAAACTGGATGGGATATAGAATACTAAGAAAAGCAGTGAACCTTACTTAAGAAATGAAATCCCTACTATCTAAAACAGACCAACAGAAATTCATGACTCTGAGAATGAACACAAAATGTTAAAAACTAGAAGAAAAAAAAGGCAAGAAAATATCAGATGCGTGATATCTAAGACAGCTACTGTGGAAAACAAGTCCAGGATAAAAGGACTTGGGCATCAGTCTCCTTGAAAACCATGATTAGAAAATCCCATCACTATTTGAAAAGAAGTCAAAACTGCTCTGGGAAATTATTACAGAGAGCTGAGGAAAGATAGAAAGCATCAATCAATAACCTCCTGAAAGAAACCCCACAAAGAAAAAAGTCCTGAGAATGTCAGAGCCCAAATCCAGAACTTCAATATCAAAGAAAAAATCCTGCAAGCATCCAGAAAAAAAAGTAGTTTAAGTCCCAAGGAACCACAGTCAGATCACATGAGATCTGGTTGCTTCTTCTATAATAAATGCACTTTAGAATATGATATTCCAGAACATTTCTGTGAGAGAGAATAATATTTATGTTGTACACACACACACACAGAGTCATACAACCAAGAATAATTTACCTTGCAAAGCAAACAAAATCCTACAAATAGATCTTTAATGCAATAGAGGCCGGAACTATAGGAACATTAACACAGAAATACAAGAGCCCAGGAGCTGCCCTTTGGGTGGGGAACAGGGATGGCCGACTGCACGAGGAGAAGCCCAAAATGGCCATAGCCTGCACAGAACACCCCGACACTGAAGGGAGGACCGGGGAATCGACACCAACAGGGAGAAAGCCGTTGGCTGCTAGAACCAGCCAGGTCTCCAGAGGCCCAGGAGCAGCTGCCTGGGGTATCCTCAGGGGGAGAGACGGTCGGGGGTGGGAGAGGCTGGCACTCGTGGCCACAAACACCCTGTGGTTTGATTGGGCTTGTGGGTTATTGGGGCTTTTCCTCATCTCTCTGTATTTTTTAAATTAGAGGATAATGAGAAGGGGAATGATGCCCAAAACAGAAAAAGAAAATAAAGAGGAAAGATGATTGTTTGTCCATCAGTCAGTCAGTCAAGTGCTCATTCCATCTGGCTCAGAAAGCAATAAAGAGTGGGATTCATTACATCCGGGGGTGGTTGGTATTGGGAGGTGTATGGAGTGGAGCTTCATAGTTGCACAATAGCCCTGGAAGGGAGGCAGGGCAGGGAAGATTAACCCTGATTTCCAGATAGGGAAACTGAGACCTCACCGAAGCCAAGGCCCAGGGGCAGCGGAGGCACTTTGCTGACACAGGTGTGACTCTCCCCAAGATGCCCCACTGTGAGTCTCAGAGGAAGGGGGGCCCTTTCAGCAGGGAGGGACGGGAAGGCAGGCTCTGGGGGAGCGCAGCCAACCAGCAGCTAAGCTGAAATCTTACCTCAGACACTTCCTAGCTATGGAGTGACTAAATCTTGAGCAACCAATTTCCTCCTTTGTAAACTGGGGAGGACAATAACAGCGATGCTCCCCTTTTGAGGATCAAAAGAATTAACATATGTAAAGTGCTTTGCAAACTTTTAAGCACGCTCAAAGTGCCATTACCTGGAGGATTCTGGGCAATTCCAGTGAACTTGGGATGGAGGGCGCTGTCGGCATCCAGAGAGAAATACAGAGACTGAATGTGGATTGAAGCAGACTATTTTCGCCTTTTTTTGTTTGTTTCTCCAGGTTGTTTTCCCTTTTGGTTTGATTTTTCTTGCAAATATGACAAATATGGAAATATGGGGGGAGGGGTGCACGTGTTTAACCGATATCAGATTGTCTGCTATCTTGGGGAGGGCTCCTTTGTCACTTCCAACTCTTTGCAGTTTGACTCCAGCCTCCCCTTCCAGGCTCATTCTGCTACTCTACTATTCAACCAAATAGTTCAGCTTCCTGTCTGACACCCTGGGCAACATTTCCCATCTCCACACCTTTGCCTTAGCTCTCTCCCATGCATAGAAAACATGTCCTCCTCTTTTCTGCCTCTTAGAAACTCACCTTGACTCATCCATAATCTCCTACGAGGTCTTTTCTGGCCTTTTCCTTTGGGATCAGAAAAGAAAGATTAAGAATCATGACTGGGGTCTGGGTGAAGGAAAAAGAGAAGGATTCCAGGACTGAAAGGAGATCCTACAAATTGGGGGCTGGGGCTGGCCCCACCCCTTCTTTGCAAAGAGAGGAAAAAGAAGGAATCAGAGCACCTGTGACTAAATGTGAATGGGATAGCCTCACTCATAAAAAAAGAAGTGAGCAGAATGAACTAGAAAAGAGAATCCAACAATAATAATAAACAACACATTTGAAACATGATTCATCCAGACTTAAAATGAGGCACTAGAGCAAAGTCAGTTATGCTGTCGGCTGAGCACCAAAAAGCAGGGAGAGAAGTCATGATCTCAGCCAAAGGGTCAACAAAAAGAATGGAGAGAAACATCTAGAGGGAAACACTCTCTTGCCAAGATACAAGAGACAATGAATTATCTTCCGTATTCTACATATAGTCACCAAAAGACATAGCATCTGAATACTTAAAGGCAAAGCTTAAACAAACTACAGGGAGATAGTAAAGCTGTAATCATAGTTAAGAACCTCAGTGCATCCCTTTTACACCTAGGCAAATTTGGCCAAAGAAACAAGAAAGCTGAGAGACTGGATAACATTTTAGAAGAATTAGACCTCTGGTGATTATGGAATGGGAATACAGAGAAGCATGCATGCCTTTGTCAGCTCCGGATGGCTTCTTTACAAGAAAGGGCCATGTATTAGGAATGCATCCAAACCTTATTAACCAATGAAGAGGAGAAATATTAAACACATCCTTTCCTGACCACAATTATAAAATAAAAAAGGGTCATTTCTAAAAGGATTAAAGATTAACTAACTTAATCCTAAGGAACTGGTGGATCAAAGAATAGGAGGCAATAATAGATCATTGCATGAAAGATAAGGAAATCGTGTGCCAGAATTTGCAAGATTAGGACCCAGTCTCCTACCTCCCGACTTCCTCTGGTTTAGGTTCTATCTACTTGTATTTACAAATAAGAGCCCGTAAGCTCCCTGGGGGTAGGCACTGTGTCATTTGTCTGCTTCATCAGCACCCTACTTTCAATAAAAGCTTGCTGGTAATAATTGATTTGTTTGATTCCATCAAATTAAATCCAGTATTGAGCACTTTTCCAGCCTCACTGAGCAGCCAGGCGATTCAGTGGAAAGAGCCGCTGGCCCTGGAGTCAAGAAAACCTGAATTCAAAATCAGAGTAAGAGGCTTCATAGCTGGAGAATCCAAGCAAGTCACTCTGTAATCGGGGAATCAGGGTAGGACCTGCCTATCTGTCCTATCTGATTCTACCTATTCAAGGATTCTTGAGAGAATCGATGAAATATTGGGTATACCTGACCTAGCATTATGTAAATGCTAGCTATTATTATTATCATTATATCATGTTATTCTATAGAGGAGGCAGAAGAGAGCCGACCTTTGTGCTCAGGAAATAAAGCCTACATTAGATAAGGCTTGAAAGTGTGCCCTTTTCCAGGGTCACATAGCTAGTAAGAGTCTGAGGCGGGAATTTAAAGCAGGGTTCCTGCCTTTTTCCCTCCTAATTTACAATGATCATCTCACTTGCTTCTCACAACAGGCCTTGGAGGCTGTTATTCCCACTTTACAATTGAAAAAACTGAGGTAGCCAGAGGCAAAGTGGCTTGTTCAGGGTCCCTCAGCCTGGAAGTATATGAGGCTGGACCGAACTCAGGTTTTTGTGAGGAGAAGCTAGAAGCAATAGCTTTACTACTTAATGGTGGGAATTAGAACTCAGGTCTCCTGGCTACCAGACCAGAGTAGTCTTTGCTGGAACCATGGGAGAGTCCTAGGTGGAAGATTACGATACTTCATACACATCTTGCAGGCCTCTGAGTTAGGAAGCTGGGCCATCCAGTGCCCTCACTGTACGATGGCACCCTGCCAGACACGGGGATTTGTGAGTGGCATCTCCCCTGTTCTGGGGCCACCATCCAGGCCAAGGACCTAGGTCTCCTCTTGCTGTAGCTTTTCCCACACAGGAGCACCAGCTCGGGACCAGGCACTCCTGACTGCCTAAGATGGAATGAAAACTAAATGATCATAGTAAGTACCTAATCATTTCCTGAATTGGACTTGCAGCCTTGGACACTTGGTCAGTCTGACCTTCTGGATACTCTTTGGTCTCTAGGTTTTCAGCCCTCTTTCTCCTGATTCTTTTCTTCCTCTCTGACTGCTCTGTTTGTCTCGTTGCTTTATCCTCTTCTAGAGGTGTCCCTCAGGACTCTGTCCTGGGCCCCCTGTTCTTCCCCCTCCATGCTACTTCACTGGGTAATCGCAGAAACTCCCAAAAATTTAATTACCACCATTTCTGTATTGATGAAGCTTAAATCTGTTTCCTGGCCCAATCTTTCAGTCAGCCTTCAGTCTCACACCCCCAATTTTCCTTTCATCCTGAATAGATATCCAATAGACATTTGAAATTTAACATGTCCAAAATGTAATTCATTATCCTTCCTCCTAAACCTGCCCCACTCCCTTCTCCCAGTTGAAAGAATCCCCAACTCTCCCAGTCTCTCAGGCTCCCAATCTGGAAGTCCTCACTCCCTCTCACCCTCAGATCCAATATGGGTGCCCAAGCCTGTCAGCTTCACCTCTGACCATCTCTTGTCAATCATCTCTTTTCAATTTCATCCCTGAATCATCTCTAGACCATCTCTTCAATGTCATCTCGGAATCATCTGGTCGGTTTCACCTCTGCATCATCTCTTGTCAGTTTTGCCTCTGCTTTATCTGGTCAGTTTCATCTCTGCCTCTTGTCAGTTTTGCCTCTGCTTTATCTGGTCAGTTTCATCTCTGCCTCTTGTCAGTTTCACCTTTGCTTCATCTGGTCAGTTTCACTTCTGCATCATCTCTTATCAATTCCACCTCTGTGTCATCTTTTGTCGATTTCACTTCTGCATCATCTCTTATCAATTCCACCTCTGTGTCATCTTTTGTCGATTTCACCCCTGCATCATGTGGTCAGTTTCACCTCTGCATCTTCTCCTGTCTATTTCGTTTGTTCATGTAGTCAGTTTCTCTGCATCATCTCTTGTCAATCACCTCTTGTCAGTTTCACCTCTGCAAATCATCTCTGATCAATTTCACCTCCCCAGCATCTCTTCAATCAATCTGTTTTCTTTCCTCTGACTCTGCATACATCCTGGTGCAGACCCTCATCACCTTGCACTTGGACCAATGCAATAGTTGCTGAGGGGTCTGCCTGTCTCAGTTTCTCCTCATTTCAATCTATCCTCCATTCAGCTACTAAAGGGATTTTCCTAAAACCCAGATCTGACCACGTCACCCCCTCCTCAATAAATTCTAGTGACTCTTTTACTTTACTTGCCCTCTATCTCTGGACCTGCTTTGCCTTGAATCCTTTCCCTGCTTGTCTCGGTCTTCAGACTCCCTCCCTAGCTTCCTTCGGGTTCTAGCTTCTCCAGCAAGCCTTTCCTGATGCCCTTTCACTGCCTTCCCTCTGTCTCAGTTCCTAGTTTATCTGATATGTACACATTTATTTTCATGAGGCTTCCCCACCTTTAAAAAACTAAACTGTCTGAAGGCAAGATCTGCTTCCGCCTTCCCTTTTATCCCCAGTTTTCTGCACTGAGGATAGATAATGCCTTCATAAGACACTTCATAAATAACTTACTATTGCCTACCAATTGAGGAGTGAGGATCCTTGAGAATCTAGGAGACTGACCCTCGGAGAAAAGGTTCTGGGAGGCACAGAGGTTTGCCAGCACCTTACCAGCCCAGGGGTTCCTTATAGGAACTCACTCTGCAGAAATCCAGCTTCTCCATGCTGGCCAAGGACCTGAGGGAAGCAGGCAATGGGAGTGGGGCTCGTAAGGCTCTGGTCTCTACCTTGGCCTCTCTGCTCACTACCTAGGGAACTCTGGGCAAAATTCCCCCTCTCTCTGGGCCTCCCTCAGTCTCCTCTGCTATAAAACGAGGAGGCTGCTGGGCTAGGCCATGCCGAGGTCCTTTCCAACGATCTAGCTGGAAGCCCTCGTTTAGAAAAAGGAAGAAAGCGCTCTGTTTACAGGCTTCATGCCCCTCAGACTTCCCTGGGCTCTGTCAGGAATGCCCTTATCAGTCCTTTTGAAGAGGGCTGATGCTTTTAACTGTGGACATCCCAGCCGGGACAAGGCTCCAGGATGGAACAAATCGGCTAAACTTCAATACAATTCAAAGGGGAGTCAAGAGAATTCAGGAGTCTTCTGGGAGGAGGTCAAGCAAGGGGCTGAGCCTGGGAGGAAGACGATTCAGGGGTAAGGAGGGATGGTGTTCCAAGTATCAGGAAGCGTCTGGACAAAGGTATGCGAGCAAGGAAAGAAACTGCCAGGATCAGAGACTTCTAAGGCTGAGGCTGTGAGTCCATTCCAACTCCCCTGAGGAAACTGAGGCCCAGGTACTTAAGAGTGACTTGCCCAAATTCACGGGGATAACAAAGGGTGACGCCCATCACCTCTCCATTAGATTAGAACAAGGAAGCATATGGAGTAAGGCAGGAAATGGTGGAAGTCAGACTGGAACCCTGCCTGTCACATGACACACATTTAATCAGAGCTTGCTGACCACCTCCCAGCCTGTCCTGGAGATAGTAGGGAGCTATGGCAGGTATCACACAGACCTGCGGTCTCTGGCAGCGGTGCCCAGGACACAGCTGAATTCACTGGAAGCTTAGGGAACATCTGCCGAGTCATCCTCGAGGGGATGGACCCTGTTTCTGGACCCCCTGTTGACCAGCCCCATGCCGTGCATTCAGTAGGCACTAAATAAGTGTGAAATTGGTCTGAGAAATGGAAAGACGAAACCTTGCTGCCAAAGAGGCTAGTCCTGGTGCCATCAGCTGAACGAGGGGTGTCTGGAGGGAGGTCGGGAGAGAGAGACCCACAGCAACGTCTTTGGCAGTGGGAGAGAGATTAGTGCTTCCTCTCACACTTTTTTAGCTATGGCTCCCAGGCAAAGTCAGCACCCCTTTATTGGGCTCAGTTTGTTCGCCTGTAAAATGGGGAAAGGAAAAAGGGAAGGAAACAAGTACTTAAGAAGCACCTACTATGTGCTGGGCTCTCTGCTAAGCTGGGAGTAATCCTTCTCAGTTCCTGAAGTCGAAATAAGATTCCAGAGTGTCTAAATGACAAATCTGTCTTGAATGACTGGGGCATCTGGGCGGGGTAGTGGATAGACACGGGTTTGGGTCAGGAAGATGCGAGTTCAAATTTGGCCACAGACACTTCCTAGAGGGTGTGATTCTGGACAAGTCATTTTAACCTGTTTGCCTCGATTTCCTTGTTGGTAAAATGAGCTGGAGAAGAAAACGCCAAAGCACTGCGGTGTCTTTGCCAAGAAAACCCCAGACAGGGTCCCGGAGAGCTGCCCGGGACTGCTGGGAAGCAAACTTTCCAGGGGCCCCTCCGGCGTCAGGCCCTGGGGTCCCCTAGAGCCGCGTGGCACAAGGCTGGGGGCGGGGAAAGTGCAGGGGCTGAATCAGGAAAAACAGAAGGGCTGAATATGTAGATTAGGGAGCCATCTGCCCAGAAGTGATAATCCAGCCCGAGGGAGGGATGAGATCACCCCGGAATGGCCGAGCCCCAGGGCGGCCTGGCAGAAGGGGGGGGAGCCCCAGGGCGGCCTGGCAGAAGCGGGGGGAGCCCCAGGGCGGCCTGGCAGAAGGGGGGGAGCCCCAGGGCGGCCTGGCAGAAGGGGGGGGAGAGGAGCGAATGACCCCGAGTTAGAGGCGCGGAAGGAGCCCCGCCAGCCGGGAGGGGAGCCCCGCCAGCCGGGAGGAGAGCCCCCGGAGCTGCCCGCCGGGGCCCGGGCCCTTTCGCTGGGCAGCCGGCCCAGACACTGACCGGGGTTCGCCCCACATCACTTCTAAAAAATGCAGCGGCCAAGGGGGAGGGCGAGCCTGGGCCTTCCCGTGTCTCCCGCCCATCCCTGTGGGCTTCTCTATCTGCGCGTGCACATGCAGCTCCGCTCTCTATCCCGTCAGCCTTGGCACAGGGCGGGCACTGCCCCCCTCCCGTCAAGGGAAGCTGGAGCTCTCAAGGGAGAGAAGACCGCAGGGTCACCGAGCTATTGCCCAATCCCGTCCGGCCCGAATCCCCCCCACCCTCTGACCCAAGCCCAAGGGCCTGGACTCCACCCCGGTCCCTCAGCCAGTCGGCCTGGCCAGCCCCAGTCTGCCGAAGCACGGACAAGTGGAGAGAGCCCGGGCCACTAATCTCAGAAGTGTCAGGGACCCTTCTTCTACAGATGGGGAAACTGAGCCCCCAAGTCAATTCTGGGCCAGGAAGGTGGATCTCAGACGCGCTCACTCCCGGCTCAGGACCTCCTTGTAGTACCTGGGACTCTCAGACCCCCAAGAATTAAATCCTAGCTTAGCTGCTGACCCTGTTTATCACCAAGTTCACTTTTCTTGGATCCTCAGTCTTCCCCTCTAGCAAATGGGCTGGGGGATCCTAGAACAACAGGCGGGGGCACGGACCCTGCTTTTAAAGATGACTGGATGGATTGGGGGCTCAGAGCTGAAGAAGCCAGCCGCATGGCTGTGTCCAAGAAGCCCCCCTTGGCCCTCGAGGCAGGAGTGAAGGGGCACGGAGGACTGGCAGCCCTTCCCTCCTCCTTGGCTAGGCAGATCTTGGTCCTGGCAGCCCCCCTTCTCCGCTCCCCTCACCCCGGCAAGCCCGGAGGGGAGCAAACCAGGCTCCCTCGGAGGAAAAGGAGCCCCAGACACTCCTGCCCCACATTTCCTGACACCAGCAGAGCCTGGAGCCCCCGCTGCCTCTGCAAAAGCTATCAGGAGTTTGTTTCCTGGCCCCTCAGCTCCTCATGTGTCTGTCTAGGAGTGGGGGGAAGGGGGGCACGGGGAGGACCTGGGACTAAATGGCTTAGGAGGAGAGGGGCTGTTCCCTCCCCACGCCCAGTCCTCGCTGTGGCCGAGGCCGCCTCCCCCCCAGGCCGGCCCCCAGCCCTCACACCTGGCCCGGCGGGGGCTCCATGCCCTCCTACCTCAGCAGGTTCTGTAAGCCCTGCTTGCTGGAGCGCCTCCTCAGAAGTGCCGCGCTGCCGCCGCCGCCGCTGCCGTTCATGGTGCCCCTGGGCACTGCGGGGCTGCCAGCCCTCGGACGGGAGGAGGGGGCGCCTGGGCGGCCGAAGCTGCTGCCCGCTTGTCTCCTCTTCTTCCTCCCTCCCTCTCTCCTCTTCCTCTCTTCCTCTCTCTCTCTCTCTCTCTCTCTCTCTCTCTCTCCTCTCTCTCTCTCTCTCTCTCTCTCTCTCCTCTCTCTGTGTCTCTCTCTCCGCTCCCTCTCGCGTTCCCTCTCTCCAGGAAGTTCAGCAGCTCCTTTTGTTTGCCTCCAGCCCCTTCTCCTCCCCACCCCCCCACGCCGGTCTGCCCCCTCCCCTTGTCTCTCCTCCCCCTCCCCCAGTCCCTCCTCCCCTTTCTCTCAGTCTAGTCAGCCAAGGTCCGAGGACCGGGACGGAGGGGCGGGGGGCTCCGGGGACCGAAGCGTCCGAAGCGAGCTGGGAGCCCGGAGCGGAGCCCCGGCTCCCGCTTTCTGCCTTTGTTTCCCGACCTGCCCTGGGGTCTCTCCCTTTGTTTCCTCCACCCGGCGCCCCAGCCCCGAGGCTCTCAGCCTCACTCACTCCCTTTCTCCTCCTCCCTCACTCTCTCCTTTCCCTCACTCTCCATTGTCTCTTTGTTTTCCCTCTACTCCACCCCGTTATCACCTGAGGCCCCTCCCTGCCTCGAAGGCCAAGCCGGGTGGGGGATGGGGGGCAGGGGGCACCCTACCGACCACCTAAATAACGGGAGGAGGGAGGGAGACGTCCCGCCTAGGCCCAGCCTCCGGGGCCGGTGGGAGAGGGGCCGGGACCGGAGGACGCCCTCCCAGCCCCAGCACAACTCCGGGGGGACTGCTTCCTGAGCCCCCGCATCGCCCCCTCCCCCCACGCTCCAACCGGCCCCTTTCCCGTGACCGTTCCAGCCGCTGTCCCCCTCCCCCCACGCTAGGGTGCTCCCCAGAACTGAAAACCTTTTCTCTCCCCCAGGGCGTGTCGGGATCCCGCTTTGTCACCTTCCGCGCTATCCTCCCGGGGGAACCTCTCCGGGCTCCTGGGGGGCGAATTCCCATTTTTTCTGGGAAGGGGCTCAGGTTCGGGGCTGCGGGAAGTCCCTGGGCGGGGGCCACGCTCCCGGACTCGGGGCCCGAGGGAACCCCCGGGATTCATTGCCACCATCCGGCCCTCCCCACCCAGCGCTCCCTTTCACGTTCCTTTTAGCCGAGTCTTCCCCCTTTCCAAAGTAAACTCCCTGAGGGCAGGGCTGACTCGTGGCTTCCCTCAGTGCTCCCAAGCTTGTTCTCCCGACTCGTGCCCAGAAGCCTGTGGGACTGGCCCGCTGACAAGCGGGCGCTCCCCCGCCAGGCGGGCCTGCCGGGCGCAGCTGCGGGCACGGGGCTTCCTGACCTTGAGGCTGCGGACCCCTTTCGCACAGGGCTCCCGATCGCTCCTCGGGGGCCAAAATCCGGCCTCCACTGAAGGCCCTTGGGGCGCTCAGCCCCGGCTGCCCTTCTCTGGGACCCACTCCCCTGCCCGGCCTCCTCACCCACCCAGCCTTGGGCCTCTCCCGGCTTCCCCAGGGCCTTCCCGAAATGAGGCACCCCAGCCGAACCCAAGCCTCTGGGGGCGTCTGGCCCCAGTCTGGCCCCGACCAAAGGCCCAGTGGCCGGTAGGGGCGGCTCCCAGCTCCCCAGCCCCCCAGCCCCTGGGCAGCCACCTCACACTGCTGACTCACATGCTCCCAAACAACCTCCCCATCCCGCGCCTGACCCTGGAAAGGAAAGGCTTTCCAACCCAAGGGGAAACTTTTACACCTTTCCCTAGGAGATTTCCTTGGGTTAGACCCCACTCGACAGTCTAGCTGTCCAGATAACGAATAAGCATTGATTGATTGCCCACTGTATGCTAGACAATGTGCAAAGATCGTGAGATACAAAAAAAGGTTAAAAAAAAAGTCCCAAGATGCAATGCAGCTAGGCAAACAAGCTGGGAACCGGACAAACTGAAGAGAAATAGCTATCAGCTGATCCTGTGATAAACATTTATTAGATCCAAAGAAAGGCGAAAGTCCCGCTTTGCCCTCAAGGAGATTGTCATTTAGTGGGAAAGACGGCCAGCCAACAAATCTGGACTCCAAAGGCTCCCGAAAGCCGAGGCAAGGCCCGGAATGACCAGAGGTGGGGGGAGGGCTTCTTGCTGGAGGGAGGATTCAAAGGAAGTCAGAGAGGGCTGTAATCTGAGCAGAGCAGGGAAGGCATTCCAGGAACACCTAGGGAGATGGCCCAGAGCCAGAGTTTGGGGATGGAAGAGCTTCTGGGCCCAGGGAAGCTATAAACCTGGAAATGTAGGAATGGGCTGGAGGCGATAGGGAGCCATTGGAGGCTATTGAGTAGGAGCATGACGTCGTCAGATCGGAGCTTTCGAAAATTCCTTTCGGTGACTGGGTGGAGGATGGGCTCCAGTGGGGAGAGCGGAGGCAGGATATTGCTTTAGTCCTTTGTGCTACTTTGTGAGGCAGAAATGAGAGGTTTGGCGATGGCTTAGATATGGAGAGTGAGAGTGAGGAAACCAGGATGACGCCTAGGGGTGGGAGTTGGGGGCTGGGAGGATGCTACTGTGCTGTGCTGTGTGCAATAAGGGGGTAAAGGGCAGGAGCGTTGAGGGGAAAGATTGAGTTAGGTTTAAGATATCTACTGGTCGCCCACAGACTCGGGGGAAAGGAGACTGGAGCTTCAAGAGGGGAGGTCTGCAGAAAGCCGGGCGGGGAGGGTCCATCTGAGGCTCCTCAGCACAGAGGTGGGTGCTCACTGGGGAGTGATGAGGTCGTCTAGGGGAAGGGGATCAGAGGACAGAGGCCCGGGGACACTGGTGGAAGGCGCCAGCCCTTCTCCCTCCTAAATCTGCTCTCCGGCAACTCCTAGACTTGTGCACTACTGTGTCACCTCTGCTTGCATCCAACTGTAAGAGGAACATCCTCTCCAACCCCAAAGCAGTCACTCACACACACACACCCCCCCACACACACACACACGGCGATCACCGGGCAGCTCTTGGATTTCATTGCAGAATTAATCAAAGACAAACTAGTTCCCACAAATCAGTCAGTGGCGAAGGGCAGATGAGAAGACCCGGGAAAGCGCCAGGAATTGGTTGGGAAAAGTGTCCACTCTGTGGACCTGTCCGAGAAGGTGATCCCAGAAGGAAGGGCCATAAGGCAGCCATTACTCAGTGGAGCTTTCAGACTCCAAGAGCTCCTTACAAAGCTAAGGAGGCAGGCAAAGAGAAAGGAGCCCAGGGGGAGGAGCACGTTCTCCCTCCCCAAAGACTAAAGAATAAATATGGGGACTTAGCAAAGGCCAAAGATTTGGACCTCCCATTGGAGCCAGGAGTCCCTGGGGCAGCAGTAATCCGGGACAGACTAGACAGCCCTCACCTGAAGAAGCAGTCTCTGAATTATACCATATCCTCAACCCCACTCTCTTGAGTCCAGTGGAAAGTTAACTCCACAAAGACTCCAGGAGGGCGTCAAGGGCTTCTCCCAAATCCTCTACATTTTCTAAATGTTGACCGAGTCTTCCCTGGGAGAGCATGCTCCGAGTCTGGGAGCGGGAAAGGATGTTTGCGAGGGGGGAAGGATGTTTCAGACCAACTGGCACGCTGCCATCTTAGTAAAAAACTAACTTTGGTCGAATAATCACTACATTATCACACCGTACGAGCTGATAATTACTAGATTATCACATTGGTTGGGCCCCCTAAGCGATAATAGCAGATACTCCCCATCCAAATCATCAGGTTCACCCCAAGAATGCTAGAAGGAGGAGGAATCTGCTGCCTTCTGAGGACCCCATCCAGCAGTACCCTCAGGCCCGGCTACCATGAGCCCGGGAGAATGATGTACCCGTCCCTGTTAAGAACACTGATTAGCACGACAGTCGGGTCAGAATCCCGGGCACATAATCTGAGATCACGCAACATCCCGCTATCCACACCTGGCCTTTGGGAACCAGTCACTCAATCGGTCCTGGATCTACCGGATCACACCATTGATCAGCCACCATCTCTCTCCATCTTTTCTGCAGGAATAACCCAGGACACGAGGCCGAATGGTTTGCAAACTCCTAGTGACACTTCCTCCAGCATTGCTCCAGCGGAGCTGCCGCTTTCAGGAAAGGATATGGGTCCAGTGTGACCTGGCCGGGATGCAGGCTCCCTGGGACCCCTGCTGCCGCCATTCTGGGCCCCTGTTAACAACTACAGTGGGGCAGCAGCTGGACCCACAGACTTGCTGGTACTGACCAGAGAACCCTGGCAACTCACTTCACCTCTGTCTGCCTCTGTTCCCTCAAATGTAAAATGGGGCTCCTAATATCATCTACTTCCCCGCACTGATGGGAGAATCCAGTGAGCTCACATCTGCAAGGCTCCTGGCACATAGTAGGCGCTTTGTAAATACCAGCCATCGCTGTAAGAATGGTGAACCTAGTGGCAAATTTTGCCAGGAAGGTCAGAGTGAGGCGGGAGGGGATTTGGTGACATGAGACGCCATGAAGGTCCTGCTCCCCAGCCTGTGACTTGGGGAAGCTTTTCCTCAGGCAGTTTTAGGGATCATTTTGGGACTCGCTGATCTCTCTGACTCAGCAGTCCCAGGGCCTGATGCTTTCAGAAATCTGGAATATGGGAGGTGAGGGATCTGGAGCTCACACAGGGATTAGCTGTGGATTAGCACCTGACCAGCTGTGTTTGTCCTGGCAATTCTGGGTCCCCCCACCCACTGTACCTTGAGCTGGCATCTTCCCCTATAAGCACCCCTCATTCTGAGATCTAGACATTCTGCCCAGACTGTGCCCATAAGGAGCCAGCTCTGAAGTTTATTGTTGTCTTTCCGATAGTTCTGCAACAAACTTTCTGTGTGCCCGAGGAATTCCCAAAGGCAAGCTGGTCCCAGGGCCTAGGAGAGAAAGGAGCTGGTACTCAGAATTAGGGAGGGGGAAAGAAGAAAGGAAGGATCAATTATCCCCTCCAAGAAGTTAGGGGGAAGGGAGAATCCTGGAGTGTATGACTAGGCCTCTCCCGACTCTAAAGGAAACTAGAGAGAAGACCCCCCCCTTCCAGTCCTGGGAGACCCAGGAATCAGAGCTTGGCGAGAGTCAGAGAGACCCTGAAGCTAAATCCTGAGCATCCCCTACCCTGAGGCAGTTTTATCTAGGAGGAACACAGTAACTGGCAGAGTGAGAGTGGAGCTTGGGGACCAGTGAGCACTGAGGCTGAAACAATCCTCAGGGACCCCCTCCTCTGCCCCAGGAAGAGAAGGAAGTTGTAGAATTGGGGAGGCCAGAAAAACCCTTCCCTGAAATATAATTGCAATATAAATGTATGACTATTGCCACCTCCACTGCCATCATTACTATTCCTACTATCAGCACCACTACTCCCTCCAGGCCCAGCTCTGTCCCCTCCAGCATCACTACCCCCTCCAGCATCACTATCCCTTCCAGCATCACTACTACCCCCTCCAGATCACTATCCCCAACAGCATCACTATCCCCTCCAGCATCACTACTCCTCCAGCATCACTACCCCTCCAGCGTCACTATCCCCTCCAGCATCACTATCCCCTCCAGCATCACTACTCCTCCAGCATCACTACCCCTCCAGCGTCACTATCCCCAACAGCATCACTATCCCCTCCAGCATCACTACTCCTTCAGCATCACTACCCCTCCAGCATCACTACCCCCTCCAGCGTCACTACTCTTTGCAGCATCACTATCCCCTCCAGCATCACTACTCCTCCTCCAGCATCACTACCCCCTCCAGCATCACTACTCTTTGCAGCATCACTATCCCCTCCAGCATCACTATCCCTTCCAGCATCACTACCCCCTCCAGCATCACTATCCCTTCCAGCATCCTCAGAGGGGGCTCAGCACTGGGGGAAGGAAAAATAAACAAGAAGCTTTCTCTCTAATGGGGGAGACCACTGAGTGGCTAACTTGTGCCGGCCAAGAGTAGGTGGAAGGCCATCTGGGCGGGAAGGCCCTAACAGCTGGGAAATCACGATGGGCCCCCTTGGGCCTGGAGTCCCAATCCAACCTCAGACTGGGTGATCCTAAGCAAGTCATTTCACCCTCTTTGCACTCAATTTCTTCCTCTGTAATAGCAAACCACTGCTGAATCTCTGCCCAGAAAACTCCCAAAGGGGCCACAGAGTCAGTGAACACCAGGAAGAAGATGGGAAGCTAAAAGCTGGAGAGAAGGAACCCGCAAACATGGAGACATGGAAGTGTTTGGGGAGCAGCAGGGAGCCCCTGTGGCAGATGTGAGCCAGTGAGGTCCCAGGGGCCTGCTCAGTGCTGAGTGCCAGGCCTTTGCCCGGGGCCCTGCCCCCATGTCCCAGTTGCCTTGTAAGCTTTGTCCCTCTGGCTTCTGGGGGATGATCGCACAGCAGCCCTGGGCCGGCCTGCTCTCTATACTTGCAGGGTCTGTGGCGCAGAGGGAGGGGGCTAGAAACCCACCCAAATCAGGAGGGGCTGAGCCAATGTTCCAAAGCAAGAGCCAGGCAATTAGGGCGTCCTGCTCCATATCTGACCACTGGACCCAGAAGGCTCTGGGGGAAAGTGAAGCCAGTGACCTTGCCCAGCCCTCCTTCCCTTATCCACTACACTCTCACATCCTGCCATCACCTCCTAATGTCATGGACCTGCTGGAACGAAGAACACTCAACAAGCGAAGCAAGGGGGACTTTGGGGCCGGAGGAGAGAGAGCCGGCTCCCAAAGGCTCCTTCTTCTGAGGGCTCTCAGTATTGGGGATGGGGAGAAGGACCCTATGGCTGCCACACCACTTTTGAGCTTGTGGCCCACCAAGATCCCCAGATCTCATCTGCATCTTCTCTCCCTTCTTATAATTGGGAGGTTGACTTTTGGAGCCCAAGTGCAAGACTTTCCATTTGCCCCAACTGAGTTTCCTCTGCCTAGATGCCCTCGGCCTGTCATCCAGCCCTCCCAGCTCAGGGTCACCGACAAGCTTGCACGCCGAGGCGAGCACAGCCAGTGAGTGTCTGAGGAACCTCCCTGGCTCCGGACCGGGGCCCCGTGAGCCATGGCCTCCTGGGGATGCCCAACAAGAGTCAGAGGCTTTGCTGAAGTCTAGGTGCGTGTTTTCTTCCCGACAACTTCCCCTTTTGCCCAGTTGAGTAACTGCCAGAAACGGAAATGGGCCAAATTTAGAACCTGAGCCTTCTCGGGGAACATTGACCGGCTTTGGGGATCTTGACGTTCACCTCCCCATCGCTCTCCCGAATCTCCCAGAAGCCTCAGACTGTCAGGGGGCGGCCCTGTGTCCCCCCAAGTGCTCCCTCTCCTCCTCTCACTGACGGGGGCCGGGGGAACCGTGCCTTGCTTGGCCATGGACGCCGGCCGGCCTCTTCCAGCACGATGACCCTTCCCCTTGGCTTCGCCATCCCCGGCCGCTCCCGTGTCTCCCTTCTGCCACCGCGATGTCCCTTCTGTGCTTTCTCCCTCGAGTTTCACCCATGTGTCCCCCCCTGGTGCACGGCTCCCCTCGGAACCCGCTTCCCTTGGTCTTGGGGACCTTCTCTGGCCTCCGGAGCCCAATTCAATCTAAGGGACAGCCAGGTCGGCCTCGGCCGGGACGAGGGAGGTGGCTCTCCTCGCGCCCCTCCCGGGCTGCTCTCCCTGGCTCTTGGCTCATTTAGGGGATTTGGGTTGGGGGCCCCAGAGACCCTTCCTTTAAGGGGGCACCGAGCTCTGGGCCCAAACATCGACTTGAGCTCCCTCGCGAGGGTGGGCTCTGAGTCCCCAGCGGAGGGCGAGGTCCGAGGACCAGGAGCGCTACTGAGGCCGTCACTCGCCTCCAGAGGCCACACGGAGGGCCGGGGGAGCCTGTTTTTCCTTCCTTGTCTGCGATTCCTAAGGCAGAGGTCAGCAGCAGGTCCCCCCCACATGACTTTCCCCAGTGGAATCTGTAAGGGAAGCTTTTTGGGGCAGAATCAAGGGAGACAAGAAACTTGGCTTCCCAAAGAAGGGTAGTGGGAGGCAGAGGCAAGAAGTGGAGGCTCTCGGGGGCCACAGACCCAGGGTCTCCCAGGAGGCAGACAGAGACAAGGAGGGATGAGGGAGGCCAGGAAGGAAGGAGAAGAGAAGCGGCCGCGGGGGGACCCACTTGTGAGAGGGAGATTAGGTGGGGGGAGGGGGAGGGGCGGACCCCCAGAATATGCAGGGAGCGCAGGGAGCCCGAGTCCTCCCTTCCAAAGACACATTTTTTTCCTCCCAAACAACTGGACCCCCTCCCCCCAGGCAAATTTGGCCCCAGATTCTTAATATAGCCCTGGCTCCATAAGGAGCTCGGGAGTGGTCTGGGAATGCAGGAGGGGATTTGGGGGGCCCAGGAAGGCGCTGCCCCGCCCGGCGCCGGCCGCCTCAGAGCCCGGGAATCTCTGGGCGGCAGCTGGGCTGAGGGCAGGCGGGCTCGGAAATAGAAAGTCGGGCTGGGGGAGCGGGGCCACCCTCCCTTCTGTGGTGTGTGATGGAGAAAGCCTGGGCCAGCCCGTGGGCGCCTCGGGCTGCGGGAGGGCGGCCTGGGGGGGTCGGCAGGAAGGCGGGGCTTTTCATGGCGAGATTCTCGGGGAAGTCCACTGAGGAAGGAAGGAGGCGACAAGCGGGAATGTCAGGAGTGCTGAGGAAGCAGTTTTAATGGGGACAAAGGGGGGGTCGGGGAAGGAGGGAGAGGGGCCCCCCAGTCGGAAGGCAGAAGCGGGGGCCGCTGAGCCAGGAGCGCCCCTGCACAGGGGGCTGACAGCAGCTTCCCGGGGGGCAAAGCTGGGGGCCCAGGCTCCTCCCAGGCACGAGCCCCCCTTCTGTCTCTGCTCCTCCCCCTCACTTCTGCCTCCTAGGCCCCCCATGACCACCACTGCCCCCGTTCGCTCCCCTCAGTTTGGCTCCTTGGCCACAGCCCTCTCTGAAAGGGCCCGGGTCTGTGACCCGCAGGAGCAGGGCTTGCTGGGAGCTCTGGACCAGCCGGGGGCCTCTTGTAAAAAGAGTCAGAATCCTGAATTCGGGGGAAGGTCTTCACAAAGCCCGGACCCGGCGGGGCCACTTGGCCCTTGCTCACAAGCCCCGGGGCCGACTGGCCGGTGGACAGCTCTGGGCTCCTTGGACTGGGGGGGAGGGGGACGGAGCATCTGTCCCGCAGCCCAGAAAGCCGCACCCTGTGGCTCCGGGCTCCTCCTCGGGCTCCTCCAGCCAGAGCCGTCCCTCTCTGCCCCAGGGCCAGGTTCTCACTCCTCCCTGTCCAGAGGTTATCAGCCCATTTCCCAGCTCCTTCCCGGACAGAGGCTGCTGACAGCCTGAGGCCGAGGGGAGGGCGGCCGGCCAGGCCCCTGGGGAGTTCCGGGGGCCCGGGGGTTTCCTGGGGCTTTGTCCCTCCCATCCAGGTTCCTGTTTGCCTCCTCTCCAGCCCCAGGGCTTATCTCTCCCCAAGAAGAGTCCAGAACTTCCTGGGAGGTCTCGGGTCTCCGCTGAGTCTCTCCACTGCCCAGCCCCCCCTTCAGGCCCGATACTCCCCCTCCCCCCAGGCTCCAGAGCCCCCCAAAGCCAGAGGGAGCTCCCTGAGCAGCCGCCGGCCTGGGCCCCTCAGACAGATGGGGAGCCAGAGACCCGGAAACGCAGAACCCCAGACCCCGGCCTTGGGAGGCCCCCCAACCACTCAGCCCTGGATAAGAGTCCTGTCCCTGCCCACGGGGTGGTCTCCACCACAGGCGGGGCAGGGGCGCCCCTCGCACCCCACAGAAATCTGGAGCCCAGAGGGGGCGCCCGAGAGCCCAAGGACCCCAGCCCACGCTTGGCCCCCCAGGAACCGCCCTGACCCCCTCAGGACCCTGCTGACCCCTCTTTGCGTCCAGTCATTCCCTGGGTGGGTCAGTTGACCCCTTCTGGGGGCCGGACCAAGCCCAGGGCAGAGCTCCTGGCTGGAGGCGGGAAGAATTCGCTCACTCTGAGGACTTGTCCTGGGCCCCGGGGACCCCCAGCCCCAAGGAAAACACAGACACAAAGGGAGGGGGCTGCGCAGGAGACCAGCCCCCAATTTCCCTCCTGCGGGGGAGGCAAGAGACCAGGGCTTGAAGGGGGAAGATTGAAAGGCCCCCTCGGGCTCAGTCCTCCCCCCCCCCCCCCGCGGCCTGGGGGACCCCCCGACTGTGGAAGGGCGGAGCGTTGCCCATCATGACCCTGAGACCGAGAAAGTCCCTGGGACCCGGGACTGCCAGTTCCGGCCATTCCAGAGAACCAGGGACGGGGGAGGGAGCCCCCTGGCGGTGGAAAGGGCAGCCCCGGATCCCCTGGGGGACAATGGGGCGGGGGCGGGGCCCGGGTCCCTCCGTGAGCCTGCCCAGTGCCGGGGGCCAGCTGCGGGGGGGCTGCGTGGGAGCGGCCCCTCTTAGAGCCCCGGCCCCCCGGGGGGGAAGCCGGAGTCACCCTGATTCTCCCAGAATTCCCCCCATCTCTGATCTTCAGTAAAAACCGTGAGATTCCCTGTACCAGGGCCCGTGGGCCAGGCCGGGGCGCAGAGAGGACCCCGTGCTCGGACAGCTCCTGCCCGGCTCTGGGGGCTCTGGGCGCCCCCCCCCACGGGGACAGGGAGCGGCCACTCAGGAGGCCCTGAAAACTCCCTTTGGCCGCGGCTGAAAAATCCCGATTTTTAGGTTCGTGTCTAAAGCTCAGTTTCATTCTGAAAGCCTCGTCTCAGTTCTGCATTTGGAGGGAGGGGGAAGGGGGGTGACATCAACATCTGAGGGTGGGGGTCCAGGCTGGCCTCAGTTCTTGCCCCCAGGAGGCTCTCCCCTCCCTCCCCCTCTGTCTCTGTCTCTGTCTCTGTCTCTGTCTCTGTCTCTGTCTGTCTCTGTCTCTGTCTCTGTCTGTCTGTCTTGCCTTTTCTCTCCCTTTTATTTGGGGGGGGGGGTCCTGGGAGAAATCTGTGTCCAGTGAGCTCACATCCTAGCCCCTGCCCCGGCCCTGCCCCGGCCCCTGCCCGGAGCCCGCCCTCCCGATGGAAGGCTCACAGGTGCCCCGGTGCCATCCCCCCGCGTCCCGGCATCGGCTCCAAAGCCGCCCGGGGCCGGGCAGAGGGATCGGTGTCCGCCCGGGGCCTTCTGGGCCCCCCCAGCGCCAGGGGATCTGGGGAATGCACAACAGCTGAAAGGTGGGGGGGGGGGTTAAGGAGGAGGCCAAGGAGGAAGGGCCTGGTGGGGCTTGGGGGGGGGTTGGGGAGGGGCCGGGCCTCCGGCTTGATCCCATGTCCATTCATGGTCAAGGCGCAGGCTGAGGAGGGCGAGGATGTGGGGAGGAGGGGGGCGAGGACGCAGGGAGGAGGGGGTGAGGACGTGGGGACGAGGAGGGCGAGGACGCGGGGACGGCAGCTGGCCCTGACTGCGCCCCGGTGACGCAAGCTCCATCTTGGGGAAGGGCCGGGGGCCGGGAGGGGGGGCCGGGGCAGCTGTCCCGGGAGCACCTGTCGCCGGCCTGCGTGCTGTCCCCGGCCCGAGCACGACTTCTGAGCACTCAGAACACCCGGTCCTGCCTCCCCACGGCAGGAACTCCACCATGACTCCCGTCACGACCGGGACGTCCCCAGCCCGGGCTCCCTGCGCCCCCCCCCCCCGCACCTTTCCATTCTGCTCAGCCCAAGTTAAGTGGGGACAGGGGGCTCTCCCTCGCCCTCTGGGAGCCTCTGGGACTGCGAATGTCCATCTCAGCCCTCCGGGGTTAGGGGTCAGAGCCCCTTGCTTCCTTCCCTGGTGTCTGGAGCTGGAGCCCCCTGCAGGCCACAACAGAGCCTGGGCCGACGCCCGCGGAGGGGGAATCGCTCGGACCCCCGAGCCCTTCAGACCGGCCACTGGGTCAGTGCCCAAGAGCGGGTCCGGGGGCCTCAGCCTTCCTTCTCCTGGAGCACCCTGGCCATGGCCCGGCCCCCCTTTTCCCCCCTTTGCCCCCCATGCTCCATCCAGGCTCGTTCTACCCCCTTCACGACCCCTCGGAAGTTCACTCTAGAACCCGTGCCCCCCCAAGTGCCCCACGGGACCCCAGGGTCCCCCCGAGAGACACGTCCCACGTGGCTGGGGGCCTCCTCCCCCCCCCCCATTCAGCTCCCTGAGCCGCAGCGGGGCGGGGTTTGGGACCTTGGCTGGGCCCCCACGGCTCAGGCTCCCGGGGGCTCGGGGCTGACCCCCAGTGGGGAAACAGAGGCCCCGGAATCCCCACAAGCAGCCCCTGTGCCGGATGCCGAGGCAGAAGGGGGCAGGTCTGGCCTCCCGCAGCCTGGCCGGGCCCTGGGCATCCTGGGCCTGGGAGAACAGAGGAGGCGGCAGAGGGAGGGAGGGGAGGCCCGGGCCGGGCTTGGGGTAGGGCTGGGGGGGACCCAGCAGGAGGAACTAACCCCCTCCCCAGCCCCAGCCCGGCCTGAAGCCGGCACTTCCCTTCCCTTCCCGGGGACGTCCTCCACCACCTGGGCCCCGGCAGGGTGGGGCGGCCTGGCCCCCGGGCCTTGCCCTGAAGCCCTCGGCCGCTCTGCCTCGGGGGTCTCTGTCTTCCCCCTCAGTGAGACTGGCCTGTCCCCGGAGGCCCAGCTCTGGGAGCCGGATGCCCCTGCCCACCTGGCCCCCTCCCACCCCTTCCCCTAACGAGTCATCACAGAAGCTCCCGACAGACAGGGCGGGCAGGGGCCCAGACACCGGCGGGGCCAAGAGAAGCCGTCCCCTCCCCCCCGGCCCGAGCCCCTCGGCCTGGCCAGCGGCCCCCGCAGAAAGTTCCAGAACTCTCCAAGGGCCACGAGGCTGCTGGGCCCCAAGCGGGAGCCCCCGACCGTGTCCGCCTTTCCGGGTCAGACGGGCCCGGCCCTGAGTGGCCAGAGAAGCCGGCGCTTGGCGGGGGTGGCCGGGCCGGCCTTCCCCGGTCCCCCTCAGAGACGGGCCTCCGGGAAGCGGGCCCCGCCCCAGCCCGCTCGCTTTGCAGAAGAGGAAACAATCTCGGAGGGACGGAGAAGGGTCACCCGAGGCTCAGGTGGCAGAGCCGGGGCCGGGGCCGGGGCCCTTCCTTACCCAGCCGTCTCCACCAGCGGCTGCTCCTCCTCGGGGCCTCCGTCTGCGGGGTCCCGCTCCATCTCTGCCTCCGCCATGGGCCCTGGCCGGCCGGGAGCAGGTGTGCGGGGGCAGGTGCGCGGGCCTGTGGGACCGGCCCGGAGGGCGTCACTCGGCCCACTTCCTCCTTCCGCCGCACAGGCTGAGGTTTGGGGGAGGGGGCCCTTGGGCTTTTAAAAGAGAGACTCATTTTGTGAAGAGGAAAACCTCAAAGTCTCCAGGAAGCGTTAAGCAAGCCGGTGGCGGTGCCGGGGCCTGGCGGGAGGAGGGCCGGGGTCCCACTGGACGGGGCAGCCCACCCAAGGCCGTCCCAGCTCAGGCCTGGACCTTCCGGGCCCCGGGAGCTCAGCCTGTGAGCAGAGCTGGAACGGGGGGACTGGGGGCCGGGGAGAGCCATGGAGGCTATGGGGGCCAGGGAGGGGCCGTGGGGGCCGGAGTCCCAGGGATCCTGGGGCCTAGGGGAGACCTTCCGGAAGCTGCTCCTTTGAAGGGCGAAGGGGGGCTGCTGCTGCACTCCGGCTGTACGTGGGGGACAGCTTTGCTCAGTGGGCCCACAGGGCAGAGCCAGGGCCCAGGGGGCAGAGAAGCAGCTTTGGGCGGCTGTCAGGAGGAAAGCTTCCCGGGGACCGACGGCTGCCTCTGGGGAGTGAGCTCCCTGTTTCTGGAGAGCCCCAGAAGGCAGCTTCAGGGGGGGCCAGCAGGGGCTCTGTTCAGGGGGCCCCATTTGGGAGCCTCCATCTCCCATTCCCCCTCCTACTTCCCCGGGGCCTGGTGTGGCCCTGCTGGACACATTGAGGATCCTCCTTCCTACTCAAATGTGGTTTCACCCACTTGGGATCCAACTCATTCATCCTCTCCCCAGCGTCCCGGCCAGGTGGGCTTGGGGTGCCCGGCCCCCGGCCCCAGCCTCCAGCCTCCACTTACAGAAAGAGACAGGGGGCAGTTAGTTGGTGCAGTCAATAGAGCACCCGCCTAAAATCAGGACTTGAGTTCAAATCTGGTCTCAAACACTTGAGACTTCCTAGCTGTGGGACCCTGGGCAAGTCACTTAACCCCAATTACCTCAGGAAAAAAAAAAGGGAGAGAGACAGAAACCCCCTTGGAATTCCAGATCCATCCAGCCTGAAATCCAAGCTCTGTCCCCAGAGCCTGTCCCGAGGAGAGCCTCGTGGGGGTGAATGAGCGGGCCATGGGAAGCCCAGTGGTTTGGACCCTGTGGCCAGAACAAAGGGCCTCAACTGATCTAGTTGTTCCTCGATCGCTCCTAGAGGGGCGTGAGAGCAATGGCAGGGAAGGAGGGGGAGAGAGAGCCCAGCCCTGGACTAGGGCCCAGGAGGGGATGGTGGGGGGATGGTGGGGAGAGCGTGGGGGAGTGGGGGCAGTGATAAGGCAATGATTCAGGAATGACTGAGGACAGATGGGAGATTGGTCCCTCTAGCTCAGACTCATATTAGCCACTGGGCCTACAGACCTCGGAAGGCCAAAAGGAGCCGAGGGCATGGGCTGACTCCTCTGCCAGCCAGACCAGGAGCATTTATTAAGCACCTACCCTGTGTTCTTTACTAAGCACCTACTCTGTGTCCTTTACTAAGCACCTACTCTGTGTCCTTTACTAAGCACCTACTCTGTGTGCTTTACTAAGCACCTACTGTGTACTTTATTAGGCACCTCTGTGCCAGGTTCTGTGGGATTTGTCCTTCCTTCTGGAAGAGGGCCAAAATGATGTCATTGTATTGCAGTGGAGTCACTGGTGTCCGCCTGGCTAACCAGGCCAGCTCCGGCTCAGAGTATCTTCCTGTAGGTCAGCACAAGACCCTCTGAACATTTCAGGGGCTTCCCTAACTTTGGGCCTCATGTTTCCTCTGGGCTAACTCAGTCCTGGTTTGCTGCTAGAGCCCGGGGGGAGGGAGGGGGGGAGGAAGGGGGGGTTGCCACACTGGATTATCCTGGGCTGGTGGATCCGTGTGATCCAGTTAATTCCAAAGTTCTTCAGAGAGACCTGAGCGAGTCCTGGAATGGCTTTTTCTGCCTCCTCCCCCCCAGTGCTTGCTGTGTGTGAGCTCTCCAGAAATACTCCCTCTTGCAAGCAGATGTTGGCATCTGAGCAGCAGACCCGTGCCCTCTGCCGTGGGGTCAGAGGCTGGGCAGCGTGGTTTGGAAAAGGCCTGGGCGTCCCGGGTCCCACCGTGCCGGGGGAGCTGCAGAACTCCTGAGACAATCCCAACGGCAGCGAGTCGCTTCCCCGACGCAGCGCCGATAAGCTGCCCGGGCTCACTGCGTACAGCAGTGGTCAGCACAAGAGCTCCACAGCCCTTCCCTCTGGCTGTCACTCTCCCACACTCTCCTTCAGAGCCTCCTGGACCCTGAGCCAGCTCCAGCCAGCCCCGATCTCAGCCTCAAGGCGGACGTCCCTGGGGAGAGCGAGGATCCGGGGCCTTCAAAACCACCAAGGGACTGCTGGCTCCACACCTGCATCAATTCAACTCCATCAGAGGTAAAATACTCGGGGAGATAGAGGATTCTAGCCTCAGCAAAAAGGCCCACGAAGCCCGGCTTTACACTGAGAGGAACCATCCAAAGCATTCTCATGACCCCCTGAAGGCCAAAGACCGCAGGTCCCCCTCAGCTCCTCAGTGCCCACGGAGCCGCGCGCCTTAGGGTCCAGGACGCTCCCGGAGAGGACGCCCGACACTGTTCCTGCCAGACCAGCAATCAGCGCTGGAGCCACTGATGTGGAAATGGTCGCGGCTGTGGTGTTCTTGTCTCCTTTATAATAATAATATGAGAATGGTTCTCTCTGGGAGAGCAGGTTTCTCGGGGAGGTTTTCTGGAGGCAGCCTTAGGATCAGTTCAGATCAATAATTACCCCAAAAGCAGCCAGGTGCTAAAAGTTCAGATCTTTTATTGTCTCCAGTATAGCCCAGTTAGCTTAGAGGCCGATCTCTCTGCTCGGTTCCGAGAGCTCCTGCAGCTTTGTTCTTTGCCTCTGCTCCCTTCAGCCTCCAGCCAGCACAAAGATGAATCTGTCTCTCTTGCCTTCCGAAGTCATTCTCTCCTGGCTCTAGCTCAATTCCGACTCTGGCTCTTCTGACTTGACGCTCCCCTCTCCATGTAATTTGGCTGAATTCTCCTCACTGGGCCTCTGCTTTCTTCTCATACACCAGAGAGAGGGATTATGGGTTTTCTCCCATAGTGCTCTCTGGCCCTAAGAGCTTCAAGGGAGGTGTGAATTCACAAAGTAACAAAGTTTACTGTGTGAGTCTCCCATACTTGTGAATTCCCATGAGTAAAGGTGTGAACAGAAGCATTGAGTCAACTAGTTCTACTTAGTACCTTGTTTCAGGTTCTGGCCCAAAACATCAACTCTAATGAGTCAGCAGTTTGTAAAGATTCCAACACCCGGCCCACGTTCAGCTGAAGAAGAGCTTCTCAATGTCATCAGGCTGCTCTCCTGGGAGAAAGCACCGCTTTCCGGTTGAGGTTCACAAGGTGGACGGGCCACTGTTCATCTGAAAGCTGACTGGAAACGTCCAGAGTGCCCGGAAAAAGGAAGCAGAGGCCCAAGAGCTCCATAAAACTAAGGGGAATAGATTGTCCTGTGACCACCACAGGAGGCGCGCTCTCCGTCACTGCTGGCAAGACCCTTGCGGAGTCCTCCTTAACAGGCGGACCCTACATCTGGAGGGAGGTCAGCTGCTGGAGAGCCAGTGTGGCTGCAGAAGGGGCTGGGGGTGGACTTCCCAACCACTCCAGGAGAGATGCCGGGAGCAGGAGCGAAGTCTGTACGTAGCATCTGTGGGCTTCTGATGCGGTCAGTCATGAGGGCTTATGGGAAAGTCTGCAAAAATTAGGGTGCCCAAAATGAAGGTGACCTCACTGTACCTGGCCTAAAACTATATTATAGAGCAGCGGTCATCAAAACCACAGGGAACAGACTGAGAAGCGGAGGATGGATCAGTGGAATAGGCCATTCCTATATATGAGAATATATATATAAGAATATATATATATATATATACACACACACACACATATAATATATAAGAATATATATATATATATAGTATATAAGAATATGTACATAATATATATAAGAATATATATAATATGTAAGAATATATTAAAATATATATACATAGTATATAAGAATATGTACATAATCTATATAAGAATATATATAATATGTAAAAATATATATAATATATAAAAGAATATATACGCATAATATATAAGAATATATACATAATATATATAAGAATATGTACATAATATATATAAGAATATATATAATATGTAAGAATAGATATAAGAATATATATATAGTATATAAGAATATGTACATAATATAAGTATACATATAATATGTAAGAATAGATATATAATACATAAAAATATATATACTAATATATAAGAATATATATACATAGTATATAAGAATATGTACATAATATATATAAGAATATATATAATATGTAAGAATATATATACATAGTATATAAGAATATGTACATAATATATATAAGAATATATATAATATGTAAGAATATTTATACATTGTATATAAGAATATATACATAATATATATAAGAATATATAATATGTAAGAATATATATACATAGTATATAAGAATATGTACATAATATATATAAGAATATATATACATTGTATATAAGAATATATACATAATATACATAAGAATATGTACATAATATATATATATAAGAATATATATACATAATATACAAGAATATATATACATAGTATATAAGAATATATACATAACATACATAAGAATATATACATAATATATATAAGAATATATATAATATGTAAGAATATACATATACATAATATATAAGAATATATATACATCGTATATAAGAATATATATAATATGTAAGGATATATATAATATATAAAAGAATATACATACATAGTATATAAGAATATACATACATAGTATATAAGAATATATATATAATATGTAAGAATATATATACACATAATATATACGAATATATATACATAATATATAAGAATATGTATAATATATAACGATATATGCATAATATATAAGAATATATACATAATATGTAAGAATATATATACACATAATATATAAGAATATATACATAATATATAAAAATATATACATAATATATAAGAATATATAATATATGAATATATACATAATATATAAGAATATGTATAACATGTATTCTTATATACACATAATATATGTATTCCTATATATACATAATATATATGTATTCCTATATAATATATAAGACTATATACATAATATATAAGAATATATAGATAATATATATTTATTTCTATACAAGACAGAGTAGTCAGTGATTATAGCAATCTAGTGTTTGATAGCCTAAAGACCCCAGTTTCTAGGATAAGAACTCATTATTTGATAAAAATTTCTGGGAAAATTGGAAAACAGTATGACAGAAACTAGGCATTGACCCACACCTAATACCCTGTACCAAAGGTCGAAGTGGGTTCATGATTTAAACATAAAAGAGTGATACTATGAGCAGATTAAAAGAACAAAGGATAGTTCATCTCTCAGATGAGTGGAGAAGGATGGAATTTGTGGCCAAAGAAGAACCAAAATACACTATGAAATGCAAAAAGAATCATTTTGTTTATTTTAAGTTAAAAAGGTTTTGTACAAACAAAATCAATGCAGATAAGATTAGAAGAGAAGCAGAAAACTGGGGGGGAAATTTTATATCCAAGGGTTCAAATAAAGGCCTCATTTCCAAAATATATAGAGAATTGACTCTAATTTATAAGAAATCAAGCCATTTTCCAATTGATAAATAGTCAAAGGATACGAACAGACAATTTTCAGATGAAGAAATTAAAACCATATCTAGTCATATGAAAAAAATGCTCTAAATCACTATTGGTCAGAGAAATGCAAATTAGGACAACTCTGAGATACCAGGACACACCTGTCAGATTGGCTGAGATGACCGGAAAAAATAATGCAGAATGTTGGAGGGGATGCGGGAAAACAGGGACACTGATACATTGTCGGTGGAGTTGAGAGCAGATCCAACCATTCTGGAGAGCAATCTGGAACTATGCCCAAAGGGCTATCACACTGTGCATCCCCTTTGATCCAGCAGTGCTATGACTGGGCTTATACCCCAAAGAGATACTAAAGAAGGGAAAGGGACCTGTATGTGCCAAAATGTTTGTGGCAGCCCTGTTTGTAGTGGCTAGAAGCTGGAAAATGAATGGATGCTCATCAATGGGAGAATGGCTGAGTAAATTGTGGTATATGAATGTTATGGAATATTATTGTTCTATAAGAAATGACCAGCAGGATAAATACAGAGAGGACTGGCGAGACTTACATGAACTGATGCTGAGGGAAATGAGCAGAAGCAGGAGATCATTGTACACGGCAGCAACAAGACTGTACAATGATCAATTCTGATGGACGTGGCTCTCTTCAGCAATGAGATGATATGAGATATATACATAGCTCATCCATGTATACATACATATACATACATTTCCAATGATCTTGTGATGAAGAGTCATCTGCCCTCGGAGAGAGGCTGTGGGGACCGAGTGTGGTCCACAGCACTGCATTCTCACTCTTTTTTGTTCTTTGCCTGCTTTTTGTTTTCTTTCTCATTTTTATCCCTTTCTGATCTGATTCTTCTTGTGCAGCAAGGATGGAAATATGTATAGAAGAATTGCACGTGTTTAACACGTATTGGATCACTTGCCGCTAGGGGAGGAGGTGGGGGAAGGAAGGGAGAAAAAAACTGAAACCCCAGGTTTGGGGAGGGTGAATGTTGAAAACGACGCATGGATTTTGAAAATAAAAAGCTTTAATCAGAACAAAGAAAATTTTAAAACTTATTTTAAACCATTCAGTTGCCCAGAGGAGCTCATCGGGGTACTTGGTGGGTTTGCTGGCAGCGCTTGCCGGCTCCTGGACCACGGACAGTGCCCCGAGCTTTTCCAGGGAGGGAGGCCGGGCTCGGTGCTTTCTTAGCCTGAAGTTTTCAGCCGTGTCAGACACCTTCAGTGAGCGCCCGCGAGGAGCCACTCGGCTCAGGGTAAATTCTTCTACCTGGAAAGGCTAAAAGCCCAAGCCAGAGAGTCGGTTTGGGGGTTTGTCTGCCATGATTGTGTCCTCGCTGCGGCCTCTGAAGCCCAGAGGCAGCGAGCTCCGGGTGGGGTCTTTCCCGCGGGGGGGAACACGAAGGGGGCGGGCTCCCAGTCTGAGGGGGAAGAGTGGCCACGATTGCAGACGGGGCACGGGGTGAAAGGGGGAGAGCCCGGAGGCCGGCCCAGAGGATGCCCCAGCCCAGGAGGAGGGCTGTACAGCAGGGGTGTCGGCCGGGGCTGGAGGCAGGAGGGGGCAGGTGGCTCGTTTGCTGCTGGGGTGACAGGGAGCCACAGGGGCTTAGTGAGGGGAGTGATGGGAGCTTTGCAAAGTCACTTTTGGGAGACAGATGACAAGGGGGGAGACTGAGGCAGGCAGAGCCAGGTCTGGGGGCAGGGTCACAGGAGAGAAGGGGGCACACGCAGGAGCTCTTGGGAGCGGACTCTGTGACAGAAGATGGGGAAAGGGGGGCGGAGTCAGTTAACTGAGAGAGGGCTCCCCAAAGGGCTGAGGCACACCTGCAAGACCACCCTCCCCGCCCTGGGGCTCCCGTGGGGCATGGGCACCTGGGGCCAGGGGGCCAGTACCCAAGTACTGCGTGTGCTTGTCATGGGACCAGGGCAGGGGGGTGGGTGGTGAGGAAGCCCCTCTCCTTTGAGACAACCGGCCTGGATGACGCCCCTCCTCCACCCTGAATGATGCTCCCCCCACCTGGGATGATGCCCCTTCTCCACCCTGGATGCCACGCCCTCCCGCCCAAGGTGGCAGAGCTGTGCCAGTGCAGGGCATCCTGCCTGGCATCCTTGGGCAGAAAGAGTGGAACATGCTGATCTCAGATCTTTGTCTCTTTTCCCAAAAGGGCCAGAATGCCCAGTGTTGCCCTCACGCTCTTGGCGCTCTGGCTGGTGCCCCGGGAAGGAGCGGACGGGCTCTCGTGCGCCCGGCCACCAGCCCAGCAGTGGGCATCAGCACCAGGGGGCTCTAGACCCGCCTCTACCCCCATCCAGAGCATCTGAGTCTGAAAAGATGTGAGCAATCAGCAGTGGGGAGGGCCTGGCGTCCTGCTGCCAGACTCTGAGTGTCCCTTAGAATGTGACTTGGGGACCCTGCTCTTCTGGGACTCAGTTTCCCCACATGTAATTCCACGTGACCATTGCCTGGGCGCAGGACACCGCGGCGGCCCCAAGGCCGGAGGCTCCTGGAGTGACCAGGAGGAGGGAAGGGATGGACAGCGCGGCTGGACTTCCAAAGCTTTATTTACATGGCTAACGTTTCTGCGGGAGGACGGCCCCCTGCACACGGGGGCGGGGCTGCTGCTGGGCAGAGCCCTGGGGCTTCTCTCTCCACCGCCCACTCTCTGGGGCCCCTTGGGGAGCCTGTGGGGGGCACTGGGGGCGCGGCTTCGGAGGGGCTGGCCTTGGCAAAGGGGCGGGAGAAATGGACCTGGAATAAATAGGATCTGGGAGCGGGGAAGCCTGGTGGGCAGGCGGGGGGGGGGGCCGGAGGGGGACAGGCGGGCGAGTGGGTGGGCGGGCAGCTGGGCAGGCGGGCGGGCGGGCCTAGGACTCGGTCTCAAACATCTTCTTTCTGCCCTCCATTCCAGACTTTTCTTCAATGTTCTTCCTCCAGTCACCCACGTCACGAAGGTCCCTTTCCTGGGGGGTGACGAGAGAGGCTCAGCTGTGCCCCCTGCCCCGGCCCCAGCCCCCCAGGCGGCCACGCTTGGGACACCCCGAGGCTCCACGGGAGGGATGGCAGGCGGTCAGCCAGAGCTTGGTCTCCCCGGCCCTCAGGCTCCCCTCTGGGAAGGGAGGAGGGAATCCCCGTCCTCTGCCCACAGCAGAAACACTTTCCAAAGTTGGGGAGGTGGGGGAGGGAAATCCTGGTCAGACCTTGGGGGAGTGAGGCAGCCACAGAATTCGGGGCCTGAAAGTGGGGGTCCCCGGAAATCATCTGAAAGGTCAGCAAGGGTCACCATCCCCCCTTTCTCTCTCAGGGCAGGGGGGCCTGAAGCTCTGCTGGTGTCCAGAGCTGGGAGAAGGGATGAGCTCCCACCAGGAGGAAGGTTGGAGGAGGAGGGCAAAGGATGGAGGAGGGAGGGGAGAGGATGGAGGGAGGAGGGAGGGGAGAGGATGGAGGGAGGAGGGAGGGAGAGGATGGAGGGAGGAGGGTGAAGGATGGAGGAGGGAGGGGAGAGGATGGAGGGAGGAGGGTGAAGGATAGAGGAAGGAAAGGGGAGGGCTAAGGGCTGAGTAGGGGAGGAGGGCTACCCCCCCCTTACCTTCTCGGTGTCCTCCTTCTTCACCTGCTTCAGGTTGGCTCTCAGGTCCATACACACCTTGTGCTTGGAGCCCAGCAGCGCCTTCAGCATGGCGTCAGCCGACATCCTCACCCTCCTCAGAGGAGGCCTCTTGAACTTGCCTCGAAGGTCAAAGAGCTTCTGGTTCATGTCTTCCAGCTGCAGGGAGATGAGGATGCCTGGGGTGGGAGGGGCCGGGGAGAGGGAGGGGAAGGGGCCGGGAGGGGAAGGGACCTGGCTCCCCCGCCTCCCTGGTTCCCCGAGATTCTCCTCCCTGGAGGGCCCCCCACCCCCCAGCAGGGGCAGAGCAGCCCGGGCACCACGAACCTCCTTTGTGCTTTTCTGAACCTTCACTTCCATGTCATATTTCTCCTCTTCAGCTGCATCGACCTTGGCGTGGAGCTGCCTGCAGAGGTCCTGGGGGGGAGGGGGCAGAAGGTCCATTAAGGGCCAGGCGGGAGCTGTCCATGGGGGGGGGTGCTGGGGCCGGCTGAGGAGTCAGCCCTGGGGGGCCGGACCGGCGGAGCCCCTGGGTGCCCGCTGCCGGGTCCTGGGCATAGGGGGCCCCTCTCACCTGCACCTCCGACATGGACCCTGGCAGGTGCAGGGGCGGGCAGTGCTCAGCCAGGTAGTTGGCTTTCTCGGACTCCCGGCGGCTCTCTTCTTTCTCCAGCTCAGTGGCCGCTATCTGGAGCATGACGCTCTGGGAGGAACAGGCCCCAAGAAAGACGGGGTGAGTGGGGGACCCCTGGCCCCCAAATCCCCCCAGAGACCCCACCCCCTTCTGGGAGCCTCCCCTCCCCCCCAGCCCCTCCATTTGGAAGCTCAGCTAGAACCCGGCCCCCATTCTATCCTCTGGGGCCCTTCTCTCCCTGCCCCAGACTTCAGACGCACAGCACCCTCCCCTCCCCCAAGCCCCAATCAGCCCTGGGCCGCGGAGGGTCTCGGGACTTGTTGCACGGAACCGAATGGCTCCAGGACAGGGACCCCCCCCCCCTCCCGTAGGAGCAGCCGCTGTTGGGCGGGGAGGGCGAAGGGAGGGAGCCTGGGAGGAAACCCCGTCCGGGGGTCCCGGGGGAGAGGAGCCCAAGGGAGAGGGAAGAGGGGGAGGGGGAGAGGGGGAGGGGCCGGGCCTACCTTCAGGTGCTGCCTGCGGGCGGTGATGGCCCGGTTCCTTTTCTGCGAGGGCAGAGACGTGGGTTAGCTTTGGGCAGCGCCCACCCCGCCCATCCCCCCTTCCTCGCTCGGACCCCTTCGGGCCGGCCGCTCCGGGCTCCGGTAGGAGGGAAGCCGCGGGGAGCGGGGAGCGGGGACCCCCGTTACCCCTCACGGCCGCTTCTCCTCAGTGATCCGCCTCCGCCAGGGAGAGCCGCCCCTTCTCTCCCATTTTGCAGAAGGGAACCGGCAAGGCTGAGCCCTTAGCAGAGTCTCCCTGATTCTCACTGAGGCGGCTCGAAGCTTTTTGGGGGGGAGGGGGGAGGAGCAGCTTAAAATGTAACTGGGAAACATAGAACAGAATTGGTAAAAACACCAGGAAAGGTAAATAATGCTATGGGGGGGGGGGCTGAGCCCGCAGCCTGCAGGGAGCCGAGGAGCCCCCTCCCTGCTGAACCCCTTTGTCTCCTTTGAGCTTCTAGGGGGGCCCCAGGGGATCCCCGGCCTCCAGGGCGTTCAGGGAGGCTACGGGGGAACCGCAACAAGCCTCTTTGCCTCCCTCTTAGATCCAGAGGCCAAGGGCTGCTGGGCCCTCTCAGCCTCAGTTTCCGCATCTGTAAATTGGGCTCCCAGCTCTCCCTGCCTCAGAGGTAAGGCTCTGGTTTCCGTGGATACATGTTATCATTCTTTATGGCTATGAAGGAAGTGGGGGGCAGGGAGTGGAGCCTAAACTGGCCTCCGGGCTCTGCCCCTCCCCCAGGCCCCGGCTCTCCTCCTCTTCTCTTCGGGAGGACTCCTGGGGGTGGGGGAGGGGTCTGGAGGACTTTGGGGAGAAGCTGAGAGTGTGGATGTGGAGACGGTGGGGGAGGGGAGGCCCTTTCTTCACTTCCCCTCCTCCTCCTCACAGCTGACCACTTCCTCAGTTTCACCAGCGACGGGGTGTGCGTTGGGGGGTGGGGGAGGGTGCAAGGAAGCAGGGTCAGGGAGGGATGATCAGTGAGCAGACCTGGCCCAGGGCGGGTGGGCTCCTGGGATGGGGGGGAGGTGGGACCCAGGCCAGAGGAGACCCGAATAGGCGAGGAGGGCAGATGGGCAAAGGTCAGGACCTGAGAGGAGGGGAGGGTCAACTGGCACCGGCTGGGGCTTCGGGCGTGGGCGCCAGGCCAGTGGGCGGAGGGCTTCTGTGGGGGCGGGGCTGTTCCCAGGAGAGAGGCCCCCCAGTGAGCCGCAGGTGGGAGGGGCTTTCTAGCCACACCCCCAATCCCTGAAAGGCCTGAGGCTCCTCCTGGAGCAGACAGCGCTGGGCCACCCTCCTCAGGCCTCTGCCCCTCCCACTCGTACCCATTTCCCCCACTCAGCCAGTGAGACCTTCTATTCCCCAGTCATTCCTGAGCCCAGGCCGGCGAGGGGTCGGGGCCGCGTTGCCTGAGAGCCCCTGGGAACACATTTAGCCTGGGGAGGGTGGATTTGGGCAGCGAGAAGAGAATCCCCTCCCCGGGGAGGAAATGAAGAGCTTCTCCCAGTCCCGGCCCCCGGGGTACTTACCTCTTCACTGGTTGGGGAGGGGGAAAGAAGGAGAGAAAAAGAGAGAAGAGAAGTTAGAGGTGGTTCCAGAGAAGAAGGGCTAGAAAACCAGGGGGGACCGAGCTGGGGGGAGGGGCTGGGCCGGGATACTCACTCTCCCATCCTGAGGGCTTGGTGGCAGCACCTGTGGAAAGAGCAAGATCCAAGATGAATGGGGCCTCTCCCCCCTTCCCCCTCCCAAAGGGGTCGAGGGATCCCTGGGACCCCCAAGGGCACTTTCCTTCCTGACCAACCTTAGCTGGGAAAATGCCCAAGAGTCAGGGAAAGTGTTTCTAAAAATGGGACAATATTTGCGAGTTGGGGGGGAGGGGAGGCTGGATTACAGATCTCCTGAGCAGCTGTTTCCTTGAGCAATTCCTTCCCCCCCAACTGGGCCTGGAGGGACTGGGAGGCTGAGTCTTCACTAAAGGGACAGGCCAGCACAGGTGGCCTCTGGGGCCAGAGGAGATATTTATAGCTCCGGCCCCCTTCAGCCCCTTGCCCAAGGGGGAAGAGAACGGCTCCACCCTTCAGCCATGTCCTTGGTGGGGCTCTCCGCGGGCCTTGGTGATGGGCGGAAGAGTACGACCCCCTCCACCTCGACTTCTTCAGGAGCCCTAGACTCCCAGGAAGCACTTCTCCAAATAAGGCCCAATACTCATCTTTATTTGAGCCTCTGGAAGCAGCCAAAGGGACCTGGGGGCCACCATGGAAACCCCCGTAAGTCAGCCAGGACCAGTGCTGCCAGAGAGGCCTTGTCCCCGGGACAGAGCCTCCACCTTGGGTTCCTCTGCCTCCTCCCTGGCAGCCTCCCCAGCCCTCAGGGCCCCCCGCGCTCACCTAGCTTCCCCGAGAAGTGCACGGCCGCAGATTTACGGGAAGAGGTCAGGACGCAAGACGCAGATCCAGCAGCTGGGTCCGGTGGGAGGGGGTATAAATGGGCGTCCAGGGCGGGGGCCCAAGCTCTGTAAGGGCATGCAGCTTTCTCAGACCAATGAGGGACAGAGACTCAAAGACCTCCCTAGGGAGTCCTGGAGATGGGGGGGGGGGCAGGAAAGAAGAGGATCCATCCAGGGAGAGGGAGGAGAGAGAGAAGGGGGGGAGGGCTGGACAAGGGCAAGTCTATTTAGGGTTTTGTGACAAGCCCAAGATACCTTGAGCTTCTGAGGAGCTATAGACACCAAGTCTGCCCTGCCTAGTCCAGCCCAGACCTCCTGCAGGCCGCAGAAAGCCAAGGCTCAGAGAGTCATCGCTCTGTCTGGCTCCACAGCAGTGTCCCGAAACACAGCAAACCAGTCAGGAAAACCTGCGGTCAGTCTGACCTCCGACTCTTGCTATCTGTAGGACCTGAGACAACTCGGGGTTTTAGCTTTGTTTTTCCCCTATGGGATAGGAGAGCCTCCTCGTGGGGCTACTGACAGTCAATGAGTCTTTATCAAGCACTGACTACTAAATGCTGGGGATACAAAGAAAGGCAAACACGCATTCCCTTCCATCAAGGAGATCACAGGGGAAGACAACAGGTGAAGAACTAGGTACAATGAAGAGCAATCAATCCACAGAACTTCGAAGGTCATCTTCAAAAAAGGTCCCAGCAGTGGGAGAGGCCTGGAAAGGCCTCCTGCTGGAGGAAAGTCGGGAGGTAGAAGTGAAGAGGGAGGGCATTCCAGGCACAGAAAACGGCCAATACAAAGATCACGGAGTTGGGAGATGAAGTAGTGACCAGTAGGGCTGGATCATAGAGTGGGTAGAGAGAAGACTAGAAAGGCAGGGCCTTAAGCACTAGAGGAATTTATTTTTGATTCTGGAGGTAACAGAGGGATGGGGTGGAGACCGTGTGACATGGTCTAATAGATTACTTTGGTAACTGATCATAGACTGGAGGGGGAGAGACTGGAAGCAGAAATATCCTCTCCACTCCACCCGCAGCCTGTGCAATAATTCAGGGGAGAGGGAATGAAGTCCTGTGTCAGAGTGGAGAAGAGAATTAAAAGAGAGAAGGGGACTCAAATATTCCAGATGTTGCAGAGATGAAATTGACCAGACATGTTCTAGAAGTGAAATCGACTGGATATACTCCAGAGGTGAAATCGACCAGAAATGCTTAAAAGAGATACAAATTGACCAAAGGGGTTCCAGAGGCGAATTTGACCAGAGATACTGCAGAAGTGAAATTTACCAAAGATGTTCCAATGGACTAGAAACGTTACAAAGGTGAAATCAACCAGAGATGCAGCAGAGTTTAATTTGATCAGAGATATTAGAGAAATGAAATCTACAAGATATGGTCCAAAGATGAAATCAACCAGAAATGCAGAAGAGGTAAAATTGACCAGAGATGTTCTGAAATCAACCAGAGATGTTCCAGAGGTGAAATCAACAGGCCTTAGCACCACATTGGATATGGGGGATAGGGGGTAAGTGGGGTGAGAGTAATGAGGAGTCCAAGATAACTCTTAAGTTGAGATTCTGACGGATTGGGAAGACGCTAATGCCCTGGACAGTAACTTGAAAGTTAGGAAGAAAAGGGGCTTCAGCGGAACCTGGGGCTTCAGCTTGGGCCATATTATTTAAGATGGCTCGGGGATATCCAATTTGAAATGCCTGAAAGGCTTAGACGACATGAGATTGAGAGAGGTTAGGCGGCTTAGATAAGTAAATTTGAGAATCATCAGCCCAGAGATGGTAATTAAATCCCTGGAAGTTGATGAGATAACCCAGGAAGATGATCTAGAGGGAGGGAAGAGGCTCTAGGACTAACCCTGAGGAACACCTCATCTTATCAGCCTGACTTGGATAAGGATCTAACTAAGGAGAAGGAGAACTAATCTGATGGGAGTTGCCTGGAAAACCTAAGAGAGAAAAGTATTCTGGAAAAGGTAAAGGAGGAGGGGGAATGAGAAAAGGTCATTGGATTTGACAATGACTTTGCAAACCCTAAAAAATGAAGGGGAAAGAGAAAGGCTCCAAGGCAGCTTTTAAAACCAGTCTTCACAGACCCCCATTTCTTTATTCAGCCCTTTCTCTGCCTGCCTGTTCCAGGGCAGCTGTGGAGCTGAAAAGGATCCTGAAATAGCCAATGCTTAAACCAAAGATTCGCAGCTTTGATGGTGGCGATCCAGGTCTTGATGGTGGAAGGGGAAAGGAGCCCACCACTGCCCTGACGGAGCATCCCCCCTCACGCTGCAGGGAGTCCTCTTGGCCATCTTTGATGCCTCCCATTCTGGGCTCTGGGGCCCCGGCCTAGGGCTAGGAGACGGACACCCTTCCACTCCATGGAAAATCTTGAAGGAAGATTCTGGCCTCCAGCTTCCCCTCTGTGCGAGCAGTCAGAGCCTTTTCGGGGCTCACAATGTAGTCCCTCTACATATGAACCCGCACATTTAGTTAACGTTCACTTGCTGCCACACTCTGGCCAGTCAGGGAAACGCAGGCTGGGATTCTTCACAGAGGCCGCCTTAGAAGGGAATGAGGAAATGCTTTTTTCTCTGTCATCCCTGTTTAGCCGGCAGGGAAATGAGGACCCAGGTGCCCCCACACATCCACATACCCCTTCTATTCTCTCCCTTTCTGAGCTTCCTCCCCCCTCCTAATCCTCCAAAGGAAAGGGGAATAAGCAAAAAACAGCGCGAGGAAAATATTTTAAAACTCCCAATTCCCCATGGGTAGAAGGGCTCGGGACCTAAATGTCCCCGGCCCCAAATCCAGCGGCTCTGGAGCTTAGGATCTGGGTGACCTCGGGCAAATCCCTGCCCACTCCGGGCCTCAGTTTTCCCATCAGGCAAACGGACCCCAATGTCCCTGGTGCCTCATTCTCCCCCCGGGAGGTTCGGCCGAGGGGTGGAGGGGAAATCTTGACGAGCAGCTCTCCCATGTGCGCGGCTTCTCAGAATGACCCTGGAGCGGCCCGAGGTCGTTGGGGAAGCGCAGAAGGGACGGGAGGGGCAGCGGGGGCAGGGGGACCACAGGGGCTCCAGACAACAGGGGGCTCAGGAACTCCCGCTGGGGGCAGAATGGGGGGGGGGCGTCAGAAACCGCGGGCCCCGGTCAGCTCTGGAGAACTGAGCCTTAAACCTTGGGAAACGGCCAAGGCAAGAAATCACAACCGCCCACTGCCCGGATGCCGGGACGGGCGTTTTCTGTAGGATGGAACCCGGGCCAATAACAGCCCGGAGGAGTGTTGGGCTGTGGGAGCAAAGGGCGCCCCCTGCCCCCCATCACAGGCCGGCCGGACCCTGGCCCAGGGGCCCCTTTATCACAGGACGGTGTGGAAGCGTGGGACACAAGGGGCTGGAGAAGAGAAAGGGCCGGCCCCTGGTCCCCGAGCCCGCTGACCCCGAAAGGGCCCCGGGCAGTGCCGGGACGGCCGGGCTCTTCCCCCCTGCGGGAGCAGAAGCTCCATCCCGGGGGCCCGGCCTGTCCTCAGACCTTCCCAAGCATCCAGACTCCTCGGGACGGGACAGCGGCCGGGAGCCGAGGGGGACGAGTTCCTCTGCCCCGGAAGGATGCACCAGGGAGGCTACCGCGGAGGCTGCAGGGAAGGGGGGGCGCTGAGAGCCGGGGTTCCCTGCCGGCTTGTGAGAGCGCAGCTGCCCCCTCCCAGCCGACTCCTGGGGGGGCCGTGAGGGAGGGAAGGAGGGAGCTGCATTTTCCCCCTCTCTGGCTCCCCCTCGTGGCCAGAACAAGAATGGGCAGAGGAAGCGGCTGATGCTGGGCCCGTAGCAGGGAGTCCCAGGGAGGCTCCGGGGAGCCCGGCTGTGCTCCCCACCCTGTCCTTGCTCCTCCTGGGCATCGCAGCCGGCGTCCCCAGGGCGCACGGGGGGGGAAGGGAAGTGGCTCCTTAGGCCACAGAGGACTGGGAAAGGTGGCGGCCCCCCCCGACCCCGGGGCCCCCTCCCCGGGGCTCCCCAGCAGCACCCCCCGAAGGCTCCGCCTGTCCCAGCCTTGGGGAAGCTCTGACCGGGCGAGAACCAAGAGTCGGGACAGGGCCTGGACGCGGTCAGCACTGCCTGTTTATTGGGGGAGGGTCTCCGTGGGGGCCCCTCCTCCTAGGGGCCCCTTTTCAGCGTCAGGGCCTGGTCCACCTCCTCGGGGGGCCGCAGTCTGTGCCACTGGGCCACGGGCCGCCGGGCCTGGGCCAGCATGTCCGACCAGTGGTGCAGCTGCTGCCCCGCGGCCCGGCCGCCCAGCAGGAGCTTCCCCAGGGGCCGGGCCCTGGACGCGCGGCCGCGGCCCCACACGGACACCAGCAGGTCCACGTTCTGGGGAGGAGACAGACCAGGCTCAGCCCCGCCCTCGGGAGCCCCGGCCCGGGGCCGCCTCTGCCCGGGAGCCCACCTGGATCTGGCTGAAGGGCACGGGGAAGGCGAAGGCTTCGTTAAAGTAGGGGCTGCCCAAGCTGCTTTTCACCCCGGTTTTCTTCTTCTTCCATTTCTTCCCGTTCAGGAGGAGCTGAACCTTCACATAGGAATCTGGGGGGGGGGAAGCTGCTGAGCCCTGGGCCCCTTCCCGGCCCCCCCCCGGCCCGGCCGGACCCCCCACCTGACAGCCCCTGCCGCAGGCCTCGAGCCTCCAGGATCACCACCGTCAGCCTCCCGGTGCTGGGCACGTAGCGGAGGGAGAAGCAAAGCTCCCCCGTCTGCTCCTGCTGCGGGGGGACAGAAGCGGGTCAGCGCCGCCTCCCGGGGCCCCCGTCTTCCCGCTCCGTGAACCGGGTGGAAGTAGCCTGTGCTCCCTGTGCCGCCATCGGGCCGATCCTCCTGGGGCCAGACCGGGGGAGTCCCCGCTGCTCCTGCCATCTCGGGGCCTCTCTCAGGCCTTGCCGGTGACCCCGCTCCCCCCCTGCCCCCCTTTTTGTGGGGGCGTCCCCTCCTGCCCCCGGGGGCCCCTCACGTCCTGGCTCCGGCTCCTCCCTGGAGCCTTCTCTGGCCCCCAGGACCACAAGCTCCCCCGGAGAAACCCCCATCTGGCCCCTCTTCTATCTGGTGACGTCCTACTGAGGTGCAGAGGGGGAAGGCCCTGAGGGGTCCTGGCCAATCCCAGGTGGGCTCAGCTTCTCACTGGCCTTCCCTTTATGCCGCGGATGCTGGGACCGTGGAGGACGCGCTCCCTCCCATGGGCTGCTGGGCTTCACGCGGCTCCCAGGGCGGCTTTTCCCAAAGCCGAGTCCGGGGGTCCGGGGGGGAGTGAGCCAGGGGGGAGCGGGGGGCCCGGGGGCCTCAGAATGTGACCCCGAGTCTCACCTGGGCCCCGCCGGGCGGCCCCAGCTCATACCACTGCTCCAGGACGTGCTGAAGGTCGCTCGTGCCCAGGGGGATCAGCAGCTCCCCGAGGGGCGGCTGGCAGGAGAAGCGGTGGAAATCCAGGACCTGGATCACCAGCAGGGCCTCGGGGAGCTCCGCCTGGGGTACCTGAGGGGAAGCGGGGGGAGCCCCAGAATTCGCCTCCCGGCCCCAGTCTGCCAGTGCCCCCACACCAGCCCCCCGGCTCTGGGCACCGCCGCCTCCCCACCCCCCGAGCTCTACCTGGAAGACGCAGCTCTCGTTGAAGACGGGGCCCAGGGTCTGCCGGTGCACCTTGGTCTCGTGGACCCTCCGGGGGTCCGACCTCAGGTAGATCCTGGCGTAGGGGTCGGCCAGGCCCGTGGCCTGCAGGGCCCTCAGATCGGCCGCCTGCTTCAGGCCGACCCTCAGCTGGGGGAGAGGAGGACCCTCAGACCCGAGGAGGGGGGGACCCCGTGTCCTCGCAGCCCTCTCCTGGGTCCCTCCGGCCTCCAGCAGCCAGAGGAGGAAGGTCCCCGCCCGCTTCTTCACAGAGAAGAGTCCTCCCGGGGTCGCCGTCACCCACCTCCTGGCTCCGGAAGTTGTATTCTAGGGAGACCTGCAGCCGCCCCCTCCTGGGCTCCTCCAGCCCCAGCGCCACGTCGTCCAGCTCGGGCTGCACCTGCGCCGGAGGAAGCCCGAGGATCGATCCCCCTTCTGGCTCCGGGAGAAGCCCCCAGTCTGGGGACCGAGAGCACCAATGTGGGGCACTCGCTCCCACAGGCACTCACCAGATGGGCACTCACTCCCATGGGCATTCACTCCTGCGGGCACTTGCTCCCACGGGCACTCACCAGGTGGGCACTCACTCCCATGGGCACTTGCTCCCACGGGCATTCACTCCTGCGGGCACTCACCAGGTGGGCACTCTCTCCTGTGGGCACTCACCAGGCGGGCACTCGCTCCCGCGGGCACTCACCAGGCGGGCACTCACTCCCACGGGCACTCACCAGGTGGGCACTCACCAGGTGGGCACTCACTCCCGCGGGCACTCACCAGGTGGGCACTCACTCCCGTGGGCACTCACCAGGTGGGCACTCTCTCCTGTGGGCACTCACCAGGTGGGCACTCACTCCCACAGGCACTCACTCCCGCGGGCACTCACCAGGTGGGCATTCACTCCCACAGGCACTCGCTCCCATGGGCACTCACCAGGTGGGCACTCACTCCCATGGGCACTCACCAGGCAGGCACTCGCTCCCGCGGGCACTCACCAGGTGGGCACTCACTCCCACGGGCACTCACCAGGTGGGCACTCACTCCCACGGGTACTCACCAGGTGGGCACTCACTCCCGCGGGCACTCACCAGGTGGGCACTCACTCCCACAGGCACTCGCTCCCATGGGCACTCACCAGGTGGGCACTCGCTCCCATGGGCATTCACTCCTGCGGGCACTCACCAGGTGGGCACTCACTCCCACGGGCACTCACCAGGTGGGCACTCGCTCCCGCGGGCACTTGCTCCCACGGGCATTCACTCCCGCGGGCACTCACCAGGTGGGCACTCGCTCCCACGGGCATTCACTCCTGCGGGCACTCACCAGGTGGGCGCTGGTGGCGCTGGAGGCCGTGGCCAGGCCCACCGTCTCCTTCTTCACACCCTTCTTCCTTCGCCGCCGCCGGCGCCAGCAGCAGACCGCGCAGAGCAGGCAGGAGGCCAGCAGGAAGGCAGCTCCCCCGAGGACAGTGACGAGCAGCCACCAGGGCACTGTTGGGGGGGAGAGAGCTGGGCCCCCGAGCCGGCTCCACCTCCACACTCAGGGCCCCGCACGGGGGGAAACAGGTTTGGAAAGCAGGGGGGCTCAGCCACGGTCACAGCGCCCAGGGCAGGGCCCCCCCCAGCACCGGCCCGAGAACTCACGGGGAGTCTTGTCCCAGACGTCGGGGGAGGGTCCGGGTGTGGCCCGGCTCTGAGCAGGGGAGGGGGACGCAGCAGGAGGGCCGGGGCTGGTCTGATTGACCAGAGTCATGGTCCTGGGCCTCCCGGGGGGACACACGGTCCTGGAGCGGCCCTGAGCCAGCGCCCCCTGGGGGAGGGTCAGCAGGGGCCGGCGGCAGAGCCAGGGACCCCAGGAGGCGAGCAAGGAGGAGGGCAAAGGGCAGGGACGGCGCTGTCCCTGCCAGCCGGGCCCCGGGCACTGGTCACAGGAGATGGCGCGACCCGTCCGGGCACCCGGCAGGGAGGCCCATGTCCCCGGGCGGGGGCAGCAGGCGTGGGGGAGGAGGCTCCCCTGGAGCGTTCCTGGTGGCTGAGTCAGGCGCCCCGCCCTCGCAGCCCGGGGCCAGGGGGGGGGGGCAAATGGTCCCAGCCCCACAAAGCAGGAGAAAGGTCCCGGGCGCCGTCCCCCGCAGGGCAGGGCCCAGATCAGAGCCCCGAGGCCCGGCCGTGGGAACTTTGCCCTCCTTCCCCCGTCCCCCTGCGCTCCCTATCGGCCCCCGGTGTTTGCCGGGCGGGCGGCTCCCGGCCTTCGCGAATGGCACCTCCCGCCGTGCGGGACAGAGGGCTGGGGGGCCCGGGGGCGGGCAGCGGGGGCCGAGCCTCCTCGGGGCCGGACGATTTGGGGGCGACTCCCAGCATCCACGGGGCCCGGACCCACCTCCCCGGCCTTGCTTGTTCCCTGCCTCCCCCCCTGCCCCCTCCCTAGCGTGAGGGTCTCCCGCCCGCTGCCCCGGGGATCCTGTCTGCCGGGCGTCCCCACCCCGCCCTGGGAATCCAAGGCCGGGGCTCTCCCCTTCCTCCCAGCAGACTCCAGGGCGAGCACCCGGGACACCCGATGGCCACCCTTCCTCTCCCTCCTGGTCGGTTTATTGCAGCCTTTGGTGCCTCCAGAGGAAGCCTCAGGGCGGCCTCTGCCAGGGGGGCTCAGGGGCGGGGGAAGGGGCTGGGGGGGGCGCTCAGCTGGGCTGCTCCGGCTGGTAGAGGTGGGCTCAGGGAGGACTCAGGGGTCAGGGAGGACTCAGGGAGGACTCCGGGCTCAGGGAGGACTCCAAGCTCAGGGAGGACTCCGGGCTCAGGGAGGACTCCAAGCTCAGGGAGGACTCCAAGCTCAGGGAGGACTCAGGGGTCAGGGAGGGCTCAGGGCTCGGGGAGGACTCCAGGCTCAGGGCTCAGGGAAGGCTCAGGGCTCAGGGAGGGCTCAGGGCTCAGGGAGGACTCCAAGCTCAGGGAGGACTCCGGGCTCAGGGAGGACTCCAGGCTCAAGGAGAGCTCCGGGCTCAGGGAGGGCTCAGGGCTCGGGGAGGACTCCAGGCTCAGGGAAGGCTCAGGGCTCAGAGCTCCCTTGGCCTCCTGGGCTGCCCTGAGGAGCTGCATGGCTGGAGCTGGGGGCCCCAGGCTGCCCTTCCCCGGCCTCCGGCCAAACTGGAAATTCTTCTCTGGAAGGGGGATGGGGAAGGTCCTGGAGGGGCCCCACCTCAAGGCCCGGAAGTCCTGAACCCTTGGGAGCCGGGGAACTCCCTGGACTAGCAGGCCCTGCAGGGGTCCAAGGGGGCGGGTTCTGGGGTCCCTTCCAGGACCCGGACAAGGGAAAAGGGGGTGGGAAGACATTTCTGAACATCTTAGCTTCAAATCTGTGGGCCCTGAAGCCTGGGTCAATGTGGGGAGCAGCGGGTGGGGCTGTCTGGAAGGAGGGGTCCCCCTCTGTCTCCCAGTGGCTGAGGTTCTTGGGGGTCCCAGACTTCTCAGGTAGAGAGGATTTTCTCTTCCCTCCCCAGCTCCAGCTCCAGCCCCAGGCCCGATGCCCGCGTCTCCCTGCCCGATGCCCATTTCTGCCCGGCCCCAGTGGGTGATCCACACTGAGCCGCTTCTCCCACGCCTCCCTCCCCCTGCCCTCGGAGCCCGGCAGCGGCTCCTGCCCAGGGGCCCTAGTTTGTGGAGCGGGACGGTTTTCTCGCACTGGACGCGGGGGCGCAGGCGTGTGGGTGGGTGGGCACTGCCGGGCCCCAGGCACCTCCGGCCCTCCCGTTTTCTTCCTCTGGCTCTGGGGGTGACCGCCCTGTGACACAGGCTGGGCCGGGGGAGGGGGAGACGGATGGCCGTGCGGGCAGACATGGCGGCGGAGGCGGGCGGGAGGCCGGGGGGATGATCTACGGCTGTGCCTGCGGCCTGGCCGGGAGACACCCTGCTGGCTGGGGGGGGGGAGGCAGGAGATATGTGGTCACCTGGGGGGCTGCACAGCTGGGGCTGGGGGAGGGGGGGGTCTTGGCAGCCAAGGCCCTGCCCCGGGCCCCAGGAGAGTGGGGAGCTCTGGCTGGGCTGCCACGTCCCAGCCCGGTGGGTGGGCCGAGTGGGCTGCAGGACAAGGAAGCAGTCTTCTCGGGAGACCCCCCCCATCCAGCCGGCACAGACCGGACCCTTGTCTGTCCATCTGCCAATCACTGGCCCGACCCGAACCCCCAGCAGCCTCTGCTCCTGGGGACGGCCGGCCCCCTGCCCTGCACTCAGCTAGCCTGGGGACCGGGGACGCCCTGGGACGGTCCCTGGGACAGAACAGACTCCATTTGTCCTTTTGTCTGTTCCTGGGAGACACTGTCCCATTTGTCGTTTGTTCCTGGGAGAGACTGGACCCCATTTGTCAGTTTGTCTGTTCCTAGGAGACACGGGCCCCTTTGTCAGTTTGTCCGTCTGTTCCCGGGAGACACGGGCCCCTTTGTCAGTTTGTCCGTCTGTTCCCGGGACACACGGCCCCCTTGGTCGGTTTGTCCGTCTGTCCCGGGAGACACGGGCCCCTTTGTCAGTTTGTCCGTCTGTTCCCGGCCCCTTTGTCAGTTGGTCTGTTCCTCATTTGTCCGTCTCTGGGACAGCCCGGATCCCCTTTGTTTATCTGACTGTTCCTGACGCAGACTGGAGCTCCCTCTGTCTGTCCATCTGCCTACTTCCTTCTGTCCAGTTTCCTGCTTCTGCCCTCAACTGCACGTCTTTCTCTGGCCATTCAGCCAGGCCCGGAGAGACACTGAGTCCGCCCGTCCAGCTCTCTGGATTCCGTTTGTCCGTCAACCATCTGTGCCCGGGACTATCCCCTTTGTCCATGTGTCCCCGAGAAGCCCCCGGGCTGATCAGGTTGTCTCTTTGTCCGCCCAGTTGGACTCGGTGAGAGACCGGCCCAGTCTGTCCGTGTGTCTGCTCCCGGGACCGGCTGGATTCCATTTGCTGCTCCAGCTCTCTGCCCCTGGAAGGGTCCATTTGTCCATCGGTCCGTCTGTCCCTGGGAAGCTGAAGCCTATTTTTCTGTCTGCTCCTGGTCATGAGCATCTGTCTGTGAGCAAAGCTCTGGAGCCGGATCTGTCTGTCTGTCCCCACCAGCCCGTGACCCCGGCCATCTGCCTGTTCCCGGCCCCCCCAACCCTGCGCCCTGGCCATCTGTCTGTCCGTCCCACGCCCCCGGCTGTCCCTCTGTCCATCCTCTCCAGCCCGTGCCCCCGGCCATCCATCTGTCCGTCCCACGCCCCCGGCCATCCCTCTGTCCGTCTCCACCAGCCCGTGCCCCCGGCCGTCCCTCTGCCCGTTCCCAGCCCCCTCCCCCTGGCTCGGGGACAGCCCGTACCCCATCCATCTCGCCGCGTCCCGGAGGCACATTCCTGGGCTTGGGCGCGAGCCAAAGCAAACCCCCGGTGGCCGCCTCTGCGGAAGCCCCCGCGGCGGGTGGGGGGCCCGCGGTGCAGGGATGGGCAGGGGCAGGAAGGGGCGGCGAGCCCTGCGCTCAAAGCCACCTTTTCATAAGCGGTGATTAGGCACCGGGCCCGGCTCCGTCCCGGCCCGGCCCCGAGCCCGTCTGTCCGGCCCCGACCGCAGCGGGCGGGCCCGGCGCCCACCGCGACTCCCAGACTGCAGGCTCGGCGTGCCTGGGGAGGGACGGGACTGCCCCCCCCCCCCGGCCGCCCCACCCCCACCTGCTTCCTGGAAGCCGGCGTGGGAGGGGCACCTTTCGGCTCCTGCAGTTGGCGGTAGGAGGGAGCCCCCGCCTGTGGCCTGGTGAGTCCCGGCCGGGGCCCCCAGAGGGTCTTTTCCCTCCAATCCAGCCCCCGGGGGGCCCCTCCCCAACTAACCCTGTGGCCCCGAGCCCCCCCCCCAAGAGCAGCTTTACTCCCCACGTCACCTCAGCCAGGGCCGTGGGTGGTGGGCGGGAAAAGGGGCCCCGAGCCCGGGGGCGGGTGGGGGCTGAGGGAGGGGGGCGGGGGAACCTCTGCGTCCTGCTGGGCCTGGCTCCCAGGGCCGGAAAGGGGAGGCTGGGGGTGCACTTTCACTTTAGGGCGGGCGGGAGAAGCTGAGGCTAAGTTCTGGGTCTGCCGCTTCCCTGGGGAGGGGGCCTCTCTCTCTGGGCCCTCTCCCCCCGGGGCCAGAACAAGGGGTCTCTGAGGTGAAGCCCCGAGCCCGCCCCCCTCCCCCCCGCAGCACCCGCCCCTCCCCCTGCAGAACCGGCCCCGCCCGGCCCCTTCCGGGTTTGCTAAGTGTCTGACACTCCAGGCTGAGGGACTGGTCCCAGACCCACTTTACACGTGAGGGAAACTGAGGCAGCCTTTTACTAGCTCGCTCAGGGGTCCCGCGGCCGCTCAGCGTGGGAGGGAGAGCGGGGCTCGCGGGCTCCAAGGCCAAAGTTAGTGCGGCTGCTCGGGCGGGGCCACAGCCTCCCGTCCCCAGCCCTCGGGGACTCCGGCCTCCCCCGGCTCCCATCCTGGGCCTCCCCTCCCGGCCGGGCCCCCCCCCCCGAAGCCCCGCCGGGGTCTGCCCAGCCCGGGAGTGTGTCTGGGAGGCCGTGTGGGCACGAGTGAGTGAGTGAGGGAGAGCCCAGGACTGACTTGGGCTCTCTCTGTTGAGTCCTCCCCAGAAAGGAGCGTCCCGGCATCCCCTCAGGGCCCCTCTGTGCCCCCAGACTCCTCTTCTCCCTCCCTCGGGGCCATGGCAGCTCCGGAGGCCGTGATCCTCAACCCTGACGTGGCCCAGGTGAGTGGGGGCGCTCCCCCCCCCCAGATCACCCGGGCCCTCGGAGGAAGACGAGGTGCTGCTGGAGGCCCGGAGAGGGGCAGGAGGGAGGGCGGAGCCCCCGGGCCCTTCCCCAATGAGGGGCTTAATACGTAAAACAGTCCTTGGGGGCCAAGGGAATCCGCCCCATTCGGACAAGGCGTTTCCCGGGTGGAGAGGCTGTTTCAGCCCCAGCCAGGCAGAGGGGAGGGCTGGGCAGTCAGGCAGCATCGCCCAGCGGCTCCGGGTCCGAGCCATGGTCCGGGGCCACGAAAGGGCCAGAGGGAGGAGACTGTCCTGAGGCAGCCCTGACCTTGGGGCTCTTAACCTGAAGGGGAGACGGGCCCTGACCTCGAGGTTCTTAGTCTGAAGAGGAGATGGGCCCTGACCTCGAGGCTCTTAGTCTGAAGGGGAGATGGGCCCTGACCTCGGGGCTCTTAGTCTGAAGGGGAGATGGGCCCTGATCTTGGGGCTCTTAGTCTGAAGGGGAGATGGGCCCTGACCTCGGGGCTCTTAGTCTGAAGGGGAGCCGGGGCCTCAGTCTGCCAGGACCCCCATAGCCTTGCGGGGCGCCCGGGAGGCGGGGGGGGAGCAGGGCTCTCGGGAAGCCTGGGCCGAGCCGGGTGCGCCGCCTCTGGGCCCCTGCAGAAGGACCCTCGGGAAGCGCTGGTCGTGGCGGTCACTGCCAGAGCCACCTTCGACCTGGAGGCGGAGCACCAGCTGTTCCTGGCCCAGGGCCCGGAGGAGTACACCAAGTACCAGAGGGAGCACGCCACGGAGCCGCTGCCCCCGGGCACAGCCTTCCCCTTCATCCAGGTGCTGGCGGGGCTGGGGGGGGAGGAGCCCGGGCCGGCCCTCGGCTCTGGCAGGACATGGAGCGCCGGGAAAGCCCCCCTCCCTGCCCCCTCCCTGCCCCTCTCTTCCCATCACCCTCACAGCAGGGGGCCTCTGGCGCCCCCCCGCCCCCTCCTCTGGCAGGCCCTGGGCTGGCCTTTCCTGCCCCAGCTCCCCCAGCCCCCCAGGGAGGATGGAGAGGCCTGTGGGCCTGGGGAGGCCGAGGAGCTGGCGGGCCCGGCCCAGAGCTCACCCCGCTCTCGCCGGCACTAGGCGGTGCAGCTGGTCAATCAGAGGCTGCTGGAGCGGGACCCGCAGGAGCGAGGTCTCCTGGACGTCATGGTCCTCTCCAACAACAGCCCGGAGGCCGGCAGGAGGATCGTCCACTGCGCCAGGCAGGCGGGTGAGAGGAAAGCCCGGGGGAGGCCAATGGGGAGGATCCCGGGGGGGGCTGATGGGGAGGACCCCCCTCCACCTAACACAGCCCCCAAGGCCTTGCACCCGGCCCTTCCCCAGAGCTCCGGGCCCAGGCAGATCCCAGGAGGCTTCAGCCAGCCTTGGTCCTGCCTCCCTGCGGCCTTCAGCCCAGACCCGGCCTCCCTCGGGGACCAAGCCTCTGCCCCTGGAATGAAGGGGGCCGGGCCCCAGCCAGGGCAGGGCTCCGGAGAGCGGGGGGCCGGGGACCCCGAGCCAGAGCTTCGGCCCCAGACTCCCGGCCCGCTGGCTCAGGGGAATGGGGGGGCGGGGGGGCACAGAGGCAGGAAGCCTCGCTCAGGCTCCGCTCAGGGCTTTGGTCCAGGTTGCCAGAAACTGGCCGGACTATCACGCCTTCCCTTTACAGAGGAGGAAACTGAGTCCTAGAGAGGCGGGGCTTGCCCAGGAGCACTTGCCCCGGCAGTTCCCTTTGACCTCCTGCTCCGGGCCGGCCCTGACAGAGCCGGGGCATGTGGGGGGCGCTCCCTGCCTGGGGGAGGGGGGAGCCCTCCAAAATGGCCGCCTTCCTCCCAGGCCTGGAGATCTCCAAGTTCTGCTTCGTCAGCGCCGAGGACTCCACCCAGTACCTCCGGGAGCACAACGTGGGGCTCTTTCTGTCCGCAGACAGGACCGACGTCTGCAACGCCCTGAAGAGGGGTGAGCCCTTCCCCGCGCCGGACCCCCCCGCCCAGGTCTGCCCGCTCCCGGAGGCTCCTGGGCCGGCCTCCCCTCCGCTGCCTTCCTTCCTGTGACAGGAAACTGCTGTGGGCCCCGGGGGAGGGAGGAGGGGGCACAGACCGAGGGGCCCCAAGGCTGGACTTCAATGGGAGTCTTGGTCTCCAAATCCGGGGCTTTTTCCCACACCTCATGGCAACAAGCATTTATTAAGCACCTCCTGTGTGCCGGGGGACCGAGGGGACTGCCGTGTGATGGGGGAGGAAGAGGGGTGCCCCAAAGCTGGCTGTGGCCGAAGGGGCCCTGGAGGATCCCAGAGACTCGGGAGAACGGCCGGAGGGGGGGGGCTGCGACAGGAAGCCTCTCCCTCTGCTCCCTGGGGCCGGCCCTGGGGTCTCCCAGTGGGTGCTCTGGCTTTTCTAGGGCTTTGGGGGGTGGTACAGAGGAGGCAAATCTCGGCCGTCCCGGAGGATCTGCAACCGGGGAACCCCCAGCTCCGAGAAAGGGGGGATCTGGCTGGGGCGAGGGCTGTGGGGGACCAGGGCTTGCGCAGTCCTCGGACCAAGTCCTTGGGCCCGGCCTCCATGGGCCGCCCCGCTTGTGCGCTGCCCGACAGCGCCATCTTGTGGCTGCTGGGGTCCGTGCAGCCGGCGGTGCCAGGCACCGGATGCTGAGTGAGGAGGGGAGGCAGAGCCGCCAGGGGGCGCCACGGGGCGCAGAGAGCCAGCCTTAGCCTCGGGAGTTCGCACTCCAGCTCCGACCCCCTGACAGTCTCTTTGCCTGCTGGCCTCAGTTTCCTCATCCGTCAGATGGCATCCTCTCCGCGCCGAGACTGTGGCGAAGGCCAGGGAGCCGGCGGATGTGAGGCGCTGGGCCAGCCCGCGGCTCCCCAGCCCCGAGCCTCCCCAGCCCCCGGCCTCCTCAGCCTCCGGCCTCCCCAGCCCCCGGCCTCCTCACGCCCGCGGCCTCCCCAGCCCCCCAGCCCCCGGCCTCCCCAGCCCCCCAGCCCCCGGCCTCCTCACGCCCGCGGCCCTCTCAGCCCCCGGCCTCCTCATGCTCGCGGCCTCCCCAGCCTCTGGCCTCCCCAGCCCCCGGCCTCCTCATGCTCGCGGCCTCCCCAGCCTCTGGCCTCCCCAGCCCCCGGCCTCCTCACGCCCGCGGCCTCCTCAGCCTCCGGCCTCCCCAGCCCCCGGCCTCCCCAGCCTCCGGCCTCCCCAGCCCGCGGCCTCCTCAGCCTCCGGCCTCCCCAGCCCCCGGCCTCCCCAGCCTCCGGCCTCCCCAGCCCGCGGCCTCCTCAGCCTCCGGCCTCCCCAGCCCCCGGCCTCCCCAGCCCCCGGCCTCCTCACGCCCGCGGCCTCCCCAGCCTCTGGCCTCCCCAGCCCGCGGCCTCCTCACACCCACAACCTCTGTGTCCCCAGGGGTCCCCGCCGCCCTCCTTTTCCAGCAGGAGGTCCAGGCGCCCAGCACCCAGCTGCGCTTGGCCTTCGACGGGGACGCCGTGCTCTTCTCGGACGAGACGGACCGGGTCTTCCGGGAGCGGGGGCTACAGGGGGCCGCGGAGTATGAGAAGGCCCTGGAGGCCGTGCCCATCGGAGACGTAGGTGGCGGCCCCGCCCGGGCCGAAGCTCCGCGCCCCCTGGGAGGGGGGAGGGTCCGGAGGACCCCGAGGCCACGCCCTCATCCCTGTCTCCGCCTCCAGGGGCCGCTGAAAGCCTTCGCCCTGCGGCTGGGGCGGCTGCGCGACAAGTTCGGGCCCGAGGACTCCCCGGTGCGCACCTACCTGGTCACGGCGCGCAGCCGCGGGGACATGAGCGTGCGCGCGCTGAACACCCTGCGGGCCTGGGGGCTGCGGCTCGACGAGGTCTTCTTCATGGACGGCGCCCCCAAGGGACCCACGCTGGCCCGCGTCCGCCCCCACATCTTCTTTGATGACTCCATGTCCAACATCCGGGGGGCTCAGGACGCCGGCGTCCCCTCCGCCCTGGTGCCCTGTGACTGCTGAGGGAGATGCCCCCCAGCCCCCTCCCCTCCCCCTGAACTCCTTCCCCTCCCCCTCTCTCCTTCCCCCTCCCCCCCTCCCTACGTCCTCCCTCCTGCTGTGTCTCTCAGCGCCCTCAGTCATGCCGTCCATCCCCCTGTCTCCGGGCAGGGAGCCTTTCCTTTGAAAGCCCAGGAGAGAGGATCCAGGGCCACCCAGCCCCCCAGCCCCGAGCAGTGAAACCCCCAGAACATACCCTGGCCGAGCAAGGGGTGGGGGAAAGGAGGGAGAGAGGCTTTTATTAAGTGTCTGCTGTGTGCCAGAAACAGTGTGGGGGAAAGGAGGGAGAGAGGCTTTTATTAAGTGTCTGCTGTGTGCCAGAAACAGTGTGGGGGAAAGGAGGGAGAGAGGCTTTTATTAAGTGTCTACTGTGTGCCAGAGACAGTGTGGGGGAAAGGAGGGAGAGAGGCTTTTATTAAGTGTCTGCTGTGTGCCAGAAACAGTGGGGGGAAAGGAGGGAGAGAGGCTTTTATTAAGTGTCTGCTGTGTGCCAGAAACAGTGTGGGGGAAAGGAGGGAGAGAGGCTTTTATTAAGTGTCTGCTGTGTGCCAGAAACAGTGTGGGGGAAAGGAGGGAGAGAGGCTTTTATTAAGTGTCTACTGTGTGCCAGAAACAGTGTGGGGGAAAGGAGGGAGAGAGGCTTTTATTAAGTGTCTGCTGTGTGCCAGAAACAGTGTGGGGGAAAGGAGGAGAGAGGCTTTTATTAAGTGTCTGCTGTGTGCCAGAAACAGTGTGGGGGAAAGGAGGGAGAGAGGCTTTTATTAAGTGTCTACTGTGTGCCAGAAACAGTGTGGGGGAAAGGAGGGAGAGAGGCTTTTATTAAGTGTCTGCTGTGTGCCAGAAACAGTGTGGGGGAAAGGAGGGAGAGAGGCTTTTATTAAGTGTCTGCTGTGTGCCAGAAACAGTGTGGGGGAAAGGAGGGAGAGAGGCTTTTATTAAGTGTCTACTGTGTGCCAGAGACAGTGTGGGGGAAAGGAGGGAGAGAGGCTTTTATTAAGTGTCTGCTGTGTGCCAGAAACAGTGTGGGGGAAAGGAGGGAGAGAGGCTTTTATTAAGTGTCTGCTGTGTGCCAGAAACAGTGTGGGGGAAAGGAGGGAGAGAGGCTTTTATTAAGTGTCTGCTGTGTGCCAGAAACAGTGTGGGGGAAAGGAGGGAGAGAGGCTTTTATTAAGTGTCTACTGTGTGCCAGAAACAGGGTGGGGGAAAGGAGGGAGAGAGGCTTTTATTAAGTGTCTGCTGTGTGCCAGAAACAGTGTGGGGGAAAGGAGGGAGAGAGGCTTTTATTAAGTGTCTGCTGTGTGCCAGAAACAGTGTGGGGGAAAGGAGGGAGAGAGGCTTTTATTAAGTGTCTACTGTGTGCCAGAGACAGTGTGGGGGAAAGGAGGAGAGAGGCTTTTATTAAGTGTCTGCTGTGTGCCAGAAACAGTGTGGGGGAAAGGAGGGAGAGAGGCTTTTATTAAGTGTCTGCTGTGTGCCAGAAACAGTGTGGGGGAAAGGAGGGAGAGAGGCTTTTATTAAGTGTCTGCTGTGTGCCAGAAACAGTGTGGGGGAAAGGAGGGAGAGAGGCTTTTATTAAGTGTCTACTGTGTGCCAGAAACAGTGTGGGGGAAAGGAGGGAGAGAGGCTTTTATTAAGTGTCTGCTGTGTGCCAGAAACAGTGTGGGGGAAAGGAGGGAGAGAGGCTTTTATTAAGTGTCTGCTGTGTGCCAGAAACAGTGTGGGGGAAAGGAGGGAGAGAGGCTTTTATTAAGTGTCTACTGTGTGCCAGAAACAGTGTGGGGGAAAGGAGGGAGAGAGGCTTTTATTAAGTGTCTGCTGTGTGCCAGAAACAGTGTGGGGGAAAGGAGGGAGAGAGGCTTTTATTAAGTGTCTGCTGTGTGCCAGAAACAGTGTGGGGGAAAGGAGGGAGAGAGGCTTTTATTAAGTGTCTACTGTGTGCCAGAGACAGTGTGGGGGAAAGGAGGGAGAGAGGCTTTTATTAAGTGTCTGCTGTGTGCCAGAAACAGTGTGGGGGAAAGGAGGAGAGAGGCTTTTATTAAGTGTCTGCTGTGTGCCAGAAACAGTGTGGGGGAAAGGAGGGAGAGAGGCTTTTATTAAGTGTCTGCTGTGTGCCAGAAACAGTGTGGGGGAAAGGAGGGAGAGAGGCTTTTATTAAGTGTCTACTGTGTGCCAGAAACAGTGTGGGGGAAAGGAGGGAGAGAGGCTTTTATTAAGTGTCTGCTGTGTGCCAGAAACAGTGTGGGGGAAAGGAGGGAGAGAGGCTTTTATTAAGTGTCTGCTGTGTGCCAGAAACAGTGTGGGGGAAAGGAGGGAGAGAGGCTTTTATTAAGTGTCTACTGTGTGCCAGAAACAGTGTGGGGGAAAGGAGGGAGAGAGGCTTTTATTAAGTGTCTGCTGTGTGCCAGAAACAGTGTGGGGGAAAGGAGGGAGAGAGGCTTTTATTAAGTGTCTGCTGTGTGCCAGAAACAGTGTGGGGGGAAAGGAGGGAGAGCTTTTATTAAGTGTCTGCTGTGTGCCAGAAACAGTGTCGGGGGAAAGGAGGGAGAGCTTTTATTAAGTGTCTGCTGTGTGCCAGAAACAGTGTGGGGGAAAGGAGGGAGAGAGGCTTTTATTAAGTGTCTACTGTGTACCAGGCACAGCGCTGGCTGCCACACAGATGATGGCAACCTGGAGATGGTGGGCGCTACTAGGATTATTCTTACAGTTGAGGAAGCGGACAGGCAGCGATGAAGTGGCCTGCCCGAGGTCACTCAGCCAGGGCGTCCTGAGGCTGGAGTTCAGCTCGTCCCCCTGATTTTGTGCCCTGAGCTGCCTCTGGGGAAGCCTGGAAGCCAGGTCCTGGCAGGGCTCCTTCTTGGGGCTCCAGCCCCCCCCAGGGACCCCTTTACCCGCCCCTCAAACTGAAATGGGGGTGCTGAGGCTGGTCAAGGTCACCACTCATCCCTGGTGCTGGGGAATGGCTCCCTTCGAAGCTCCCCACCCCCACCCCCGCCACCGAATAAAGGACAAGCTGGTGAGACTGGGGACTCAGCAATCCCTTTTGTCTGGGGGAGGCGAGGGGGAGGGGGCCGGGCTCCTCAGAGCTGCAGGGAAGCAAATGGAGCCGCAGCGGCTCCCACTCTGGCCCGGTGCCCAAGCAGCAGCAGAACCAAGCCCGAGTGGTCCCTTGGGGAGGGAGGTGGAGGCCGACCCCCGGCCTCCATCCTGACCTCCGAGGCTCGAGCCCTTGCTGCCTCCCCCTCCCCAAGGCGACCAGACCACCCCGAGTCCTCCACTTGGGCCTATTTGGGAACCAGCACTCGAGGCTGCTCCTCCCCTCAGCCTCTTTGAGGGCAAAGTCTGGGTGCAGGGACTGCCTCCGGAGGATGGGCCTCCGTGAGACCGCCATCGCCAGGCAGTGTTAGCTGCCACTTTTCTCGGCTCCCGGTTAAGTTTCCCTGTCGCGTTTTAACCTGGTCTGGCCCCTTGTGGGGACCCGGCCTTTGGTTGAGCAGCCACGTCCCCCCCTCCGGGACCCATTCGGGTTTTCCTGACAGATCCCGGCGGGGCTTTGCCATCTCCTTCTCCGGATCCATTTCCAGAGGAGGAAACTGGGGCAAACAGGGTGAAGTGACTGGCCCAGGATCACACAGGCCACTTTCCGAGATTGTGTGGGCGTCTTCTGGACTCCAGAACCGGATCTCTGTGAACTGTGGCGCCACCTGGCGGCCAGACCTAGAATTCCTCCCTCCCCAGATCAAATTTGTTGAGTTCCTGCTGTGTGCCAGGATCTGGAGACGGAAAGGAGGTCCCTGCCCTGGGAGAATTTACGACCGGGGGAGGGGGAAGGGGGAGTGCCAGCGTGCAAACAAATCTGTACCGAGCGGGGCCAGACAGGAGAGAGGAGGTCACGGAGGGAGGGCTGGCTGGGGAAGACTGGGGGGGGGGGGATTTGCATTCGCAGGTCAGCGGAGCGGCAAGAGGATGGGAGAAAGGCGTCAGGAAATCGTCTCTGCCGGCTGCCCCCCTCTCCAAATGCCCCCACTCAGCCGCTCCTGCTCTCCCCTCCATCCTGTGACCCGCTCCGGTCACCTCTGTGGCTCCCGGCCACGCTCATCCTCATTGCCCGTGGCCTCTCGTGGAGCCTCCAGCTCGGGAGCACCTCCATCTTGCCAGCCACCCCTGGCCACCAGGGCTCCCCAGCCCCCTCCTTCGCACACTCCTCCTTGGTGACCTCCTTCCCTGCCCCACGGGGCCCTCGTCGGGGCTCAGCCTTAGGCCCGTCCTCTGCCTCCTGCCGGCCTCCGGACCGGGCCGGTCCTTGAGGGGATGCTCCTGCCCCTCTCAGAGCCAGAAGGCCCGGCCGTCCCATTCTTCACTTCCCTCCCACCCATCGGGCAAAGTCGGTTCATCCTCCGGGGCCTCCACTCCCAAAGGCACCTCCCCACTATTGCAACCCCCTCCAACCGGTCTTCAGCCTCCAATCTGTCATCGCTCAAAGGCGGGTCCCGGGAGGCCGGCTTGCGCCATCCTGATAATGGACGGATGAGGGCCGTCAGAACCTTGACTCGGCACTCCTCACCTCGGGGGCCTCGCCCAGTGCCGGGACACAGATTTTTAAAAAGCTTTCCCCCTCGTGGGCCTGCGGGAGCGCCCAGACCTCCAGGAGGTGTGTGTAGGGGGCGGGGTAACCTGGGGTCCCCGAGGGAGGTTTGCAAAAGGCCTTTTCCAACTTGCCATCTGATTGGTTCCCAGTGTGAGGCTGCCAGTCTGGTTCATTTAAGAGCCTCGTTCAAGGCCAGGCAAAGGCCCGGGGCTTAGGGAGACAAAAGGCCCAGCTCGGGGTTCTGGAAATCTCCCACTCACGCCCTCTCCGCCCACTCACACCTGCCTGCCCCCTCCGCCCTCTCCGCCGCCGCCTCCCCCAGATAAGATCAAACTGGAGCAGCAGGAAGAGGGGAGACGCCCCAGACCCTCCCGAGTCAGCCCTGTCGGAACCCCCTCCCCCTCCCCTCCGCCGCAGGGACCGCTCCCCGCCACCGGGAGGAGCTGCTGCTGAGTGACGAGCCGGCTTCCCGCCTCAGGGATCATCGGGCTAAGCTGCTTAAAGCTTCGGGACATAGGGGCCCGGGGACCCCGCCCGGCGGCGCACCCCGGCTCCCCGGGGACTGCCGGGACCCCAACACCCCGCTTCCTCAAGGACGGAGGGCAGACCTTTAGTAATGGGCGCAGGCACTGGTTTGGGGAAGTCTGACTGAGTAGTCCTGAAGTCTCTCTCTGGGAGGAACCAGGGACTTGAGACCAACGTAATCTCCTAATAGAGTACCCTTGTGTTGTAATCTAGGCGCTAGGGGGCGCCACGAGGCACGTTTGTGCTTGGGATCAGAAAGACTCGTGGTCCTGAGTACGAATCCAGCCTCAGACACTTCTTACCTGTGTGGCACTGGGCAAGTCACTTCTTCCCGCTAACCTCAGTTTCCCTATCTGTAACTTAGTGAATGCTTTTCTTTCTTTCTTTCTTTCTTTCTTTCTTTCTTTCTTTCTTTCTTTTTTATAATTATAACTTTTTGTTGACAGAACCCATACTAGGGTAATTTTTACAGCATTATCCATTGCACTCGTTTCTGTTCCGATTTTTCCCCTCCACCCCCTCCCCCAGATGGCAAGCAGTCCTTTACATGTTGAATAGGTTACAGTATATCCTAGATACAATCTATGTGTGCAGAACCGAACAGTTCTCTTGTTGCACAGGGAGAATTGGATTCAAAAGGTATAAATAACCTGGAAGAAAAACAAAAATGCAAGCAGTTTATATTCATCTCCCAGTGTTCTTTCTCTGGGTGTAGCTGCTTCTGTCCATCTTTGATCAATTAAGGCTCTCTTTACCGAAGAGATCCACTTCCATCAGAATACGTCCTCAAACAGTATCGTTGGTGAGATATATAACGATCTCCCGGTTCTGCTCCCTTCCCTCAGCATCAGTTCCTGTCAGTCTCTCCAGCCTCTCTGGATTCCTCCTGCTGGTCGTTCCTTACAGAACAATAATATTCCATAACATTCATATACCACAATTTACTCAACCATTCTCCAATTGATGGGCATCCATTCATTTTCCAGCTTCTAGCCACTACAAACAGGGCTGCCACAAACATTTTGGCACATACAGGTCCCTTTCCCTTCTTTAGTATCTCTTTGGGATATAAGCCCAATAGAAACAGTGCTGGATCAAAGGGTATGCACAGTTTGATAACTTTTGGGGCATAATTCCAGATTGTTCTCCAGAATGGTTGGATTCGTTCACAACTTAACCAACAATGCACCAGCGTCCCAGTTTTCCCACATCCCCTCCAACATTCATCATTATTTTTTCCTGTCATCTTAGCCAATCTGACAGGTGTGTAGTGGTATCTCAGAGTTGTCTTAATTTGCATTTCTCTGATCAATAGTGATTTGGAACACTCTTTCATATGAGTGGAAATAATTTCAATCTCATCATCTGAAAATTGTTCATATCCTTTGACCATTTATCAATTGGAGAATGGCTTGATTTCTTAAAAATTAGAGTCAATTCTCTATATATTTTGGAAATGAGGCCTTTATCAGAACCTTTAACTGTGAAGATGTTTTCCCAGTTTGTGGCTTCCCTTCAAATCTTGTTTGCATTAGTTTTGTTTGTACAAAGGCTTTTTAATTTGATGTAATCAAAATTTTCTATTTTGTGATCAGTAATGGTCTCTAGTTCATCTTTGGTCACAAATTTCTTTCCCCTCCACAAGTCTGAGAGATAAACTATCCTATGTTCCTCTAATTTATTTTTAATCTCGTTCTTTATGCTTAAATCATGGATCCATTTTGATCTTATCTTGGTATATGGTGTTAAGTGTGAGTCAATGCCTAATTTCTGCCATACAAATTTCCAGTTATCCCAGCAGTTTTTGTCAAATAATGAATTCTTATCCCAATAGTTAGGAACTTTGGGTTTGTCAGACACTAGATTGTTATAGTTGACTTGTGAACCTAACCTATTCCACTGATCAATTAATCTATTTCTTAGCCAATACCACATGGTTTTGGTGACTGCTGCTTTATAATATAGTTTTAGATCAGGCACAGCTAGGCCGCCTTCATTTGATTTTTTTTCATTAATTCCCTTGAGATTCTCAACCTTTTGTTCTTCCATATGAATTTTGTTGTTATTTTTTCTAGATCATTAAAATATTTTCTTGGAAGTCTGATTGGTATAGCACTAAATAAATAGATTAGTTTAGGGAGTATTGTCATCTTTATTATATTCACTCAGCCTATCCAAGAGCATTTTATATTTTCCAATTATTTAAATCTGACTTTATTTGTGTGCAAAGTTTTTTGTAATTTTGCTCATATAATGCCTAACTTTCCTTTGGTAGATAGATCCCCAAATATTTTATGCTATCGACAGTAATTTTGAATGGAATTTCTCTTTGTATCTCTTGCTGTTGGATTTTGTTGGTGATGTATAAAAATGCTGAGGATTTATGGGGATTTATTTTGTATCCTGCAACTTTGCTAAAGTTATGAACTATTTCTAATAGCTTTTTAATAGAATCTCTGGGGTTCTCTAAGTATATCATCATATCATCTGCAAAGAGTGATAGTTTGGTTTCCTCATTGCCTATTCTAATTCCTTTAATCTCTCTGCTTATTGCAAGGCTAGCGTTTCTAATACAATATTGAATAATAAGGTGATAGTGGGCAACCTTGCTTCACTCCAGATCTTACTGGGAAAGGTTCCTGTTTTTCCCCATTGAATATGATGCTTATTGACGGTTTCAAACATATGCTCATGACTATTTTAAGGAAAAGTCCATTTATTCCTATACTCTCAAGGGTTTTTATTAGGAACGGATGTTGGATTTTATCAGATGTTTTTTCTGCATCTATTGAGATGATCATATGGCTTTTGTTAGTGTGGTTATTGATATAGTCAATTATGCTAATAGTTTTCCTAATATTGAACCAGCCCTGCATTCCTGGTATAAATCCTACTTGGTCATAGTGTATTATCCTGGGGATGATTTTCTGTAATCTTTTTGCTAATGTTTTATTTAAGATTTTAGCATCAATATTCATTAGGGAGATTGGTCTATAATTTTCTTTCTCTGTTTTCAGCCTACCTAGTCTAGGTATCAGTACCATGTCTGTGTCATAAAAGGAATTTACTACGACTCCTTCATTCCCTATTTTTTCAAATAGTTTATATAGCATTGGAGTTAATTGTTTTTTAAATGTTTGGTAGAATTCACATGTAAATCCATTTTGTCCTGGGGATTTTTTCTTAGGGAGTTGGTTAATAGCTTGTTCTATTTCTTTTTCTAAAATGGGACTGTTTAGTCTATTTACTTCTTCCTCTGTTAATCTGGGCAAGCTATATTTTTGAAGGTATTCTTCCATTTCATATAAGTTGTCGAATTTATTGGCATAAAGTTGGGCAAAGTAACTCCTAATTATTGCTCTAATTTCCTCTTCATTAGTGGCAAGTTCTCCCTTTTCGTTTTTAAGACTAACAATTTGATTTTCCTCTTTCAAATCAGATTTCAACTCTTAGTTTTATTAATTAATTCAATAGTTTTTTACTTTCAATTTTATTGATCTCTCCTTTTATTTTTAGAATTTCAAGTTTAGTGTTTGACTGGGGGGTTTTAATTTGTTCCTTTTCTAGCATTTTTAGTTGCAAGTCCAATTCACTGACCTTCTCTTCCTCTATTTTATGCAAGTAGGCCTCTAGAGATATGAAATTTCCTCTTACTACTACTTTGGCTGCATCCCACACATTATGGTATGACATCTCATTATTTTCATTTTCTTGGGTGAAGTTATTAATTATGTCGATGATTTGCTGTTTCACCCAATCATTCTTTAGTATGAGATTATTTAGTTTCCAATTATTTTTTGGTCTATTTTCCCCTGGCTTATTGTTAAATGTAATTTTCATTGCATCGTGGTCTGAAAAGGATGCATTTACTATTTCTGCCTTACTGCATTTGAATTTGAGGTTTTTACATCCTAATATATGGTCAATTTTTGTATAGATTCTATGAACTGCCTAGAAGAAAGTGTACTCCTTTCTGTCTCCATTTAGTTTTCTCCAGAGATCTACCATATCTAACTTTTCTAGTATTCTATTTACCTTTTTGACTTCTTTCTTATTTATTTTGTGATTTGATTTATCTAAATCTGAGAGTGCAAGGTTGAGATCTCCCACTATTATAGTTTTGCTGTCTATTTCTTCTTGCAGCTCTCTTAATTTCTCTTTTAAGAATTTAGATGCTACATCACTTGGTACATATGTGTTTAATATTGATATTGCTTCATTATCTATGCTTCCCTTTAGCAAGATATAGTGCCCTTCCTTATCTCTTTTAATTAGATCAATTTTTGCTTTTGCTTGATCTGAGATCAAGATGGCTACCCCTGGTTTTTTGACTTCACCTGAAGCATAGTAGATTCTGTTCCAATCTTTTATCTTTACTCTGTATGTAGTTCCCTGATTCAGGTATGTTTCCTGTAAACAATATATTGTAGGATTCTGGCTTTTAATCCATTCTGCTAACCGCTTCCTCTTTATGGGGGAGTTTACCCCCATGTCAATAAATTAACATTTATTGTTAAAATTACCAATTCTATATTACTTGCCATCTTGTTAACCCCTGTTTATGCTTTTCTCTCTTCCTTACCCCTTATCCCCCTCCCCAGTATTAAACTTGTGAGCACCACTTGCTAGTCACAGCCCTCCCTTTTTAGTATCCCTCCTCCTCCCCTCCCCCTTAGAGTTCCTCCTCCTGTCTTACTCCTTTTCCTCAAAGTTTCTGTATTCCCTTCCCTTTTCACTTTTTCCTTCCCACTTTTCAGTGAGGGAGAAAGTTTACCATAAATTGAATTTGTCTAAAATTTTTCTCTTTAAGCCAATTCTGATGGCAGTAAAATACCCACTATATTCATCCCCCTCCATTCTTTCTCTCAGATATAATAGGTTTCCTTTGCCTCTTCATGAGATGTGGTACCCCCACTTTACCCTTTTTCTGGTACAATTTCCTTTCCACCTTTGGTTTCTAGAACAAGGTATACATGTATTCTTTAAATATAGAAATATACTTCCCAAGATTTCTTTTTGCCTTTTTAGGTTTCTCTTGAGTTCTATATTTATAGATCAAACTTTTTGCTAAGTTCTGTTTTTTTCATCAAAAATAGATGAAATTTGCTTATTTTGTTGAATGTCCATCTTCTTCCTTGGAAAAAGATGCTCATTCTAGCTGGGTAAGTTATTTTTGGTTGCATACCGAGTTCCTTAGCCTTTCGGAATATCATATTCCAGGCCTTTCGATCATTTAATGTGGACACTGCTAGATCAGTAGACACCAACTCCTCTTCCTCTAAAGAAGATGAGAGCTGAAGCAAAAGGAGAGCTGGGAGGAGGCAGTCTTTGGCTAGGAGGCAGTCCTCCCCCAGGACGTTGGGGGTGAGCTGTAGGCCATTCCCTGCTCCAAGGGGCCAGCCAAGCTGGGTTCATGGTGGGGGGGGAAGGTAGGGGAGACCGGGGGTGCTGGAGAGCCCCACTTCCATCTTCTCAAAAGGAGCCATGGGTCTCCACCCCCCATGGGAGGGTTCAGGAGCAGGAAGTGGGGGGACGATCAGCCTGGGAGACCCACAAGGAGCTGGGAGGGGAAGGAGGTTCCAGCAGGACCGTGGAGCTATCCCAGCAAAGGGCCTGGACCTGGGAGGGTCCCCCCAAAGAGCAGCCTCTGGGACCCCATTTTGGCAGGAGGCGAACTAGGAGCCTGAGAGGACCAGGGCCTCCATCTCTGTCAGAGTGGGACCCTTCCTACTAATTCCATCCATCAGACAGCCCAGAAAACCGCAAGGGCAGCTTCCGTTTGGAGCCTCTGACCCCAGGAGGAGTAAGGGTAGGAGCCCCAGTTCTGGGCCGAGGCTTGGAGGCTCTGGAGCTTCTGCCCAGCCGGGAGGGGACTGGCTACAGCTCAGCCACAGCTTTGCATCCTGGGGCCCAGGCCTTGGAGCCCAAACACGAACGAAGAGCCGGTTCTGGAGGAGCTGCCGTTCTCCGATTCACTCTGGGCACTGGGGAAAGGTGGGGGGGGGCGCCCTGCCGGCGATTGGTACAAAGGGAAGGCTTCCTGGAGGAGGCAGGACTTGCAGGGCGACCTTCGAGGCCACAGGGATGGCCCCGTTCATGTGGCCCCAGGAGGGGCAGCGCCGAGAGACCGACGCCCAATGGGTGCCAAGGGAGGGGGAGGGGCTGGGCAGATACCCCTCTGGAGAATGGGGAGCCCTTGCTGGCTTGTGACAAGGGGCCAGCAGCTCAGGAAGGTGCCCCTGGTGGCTGGGGGGAGTCTGAGGCCAGAGACTGAGGGAGTGGAAGCTGACCTTGGGGGGTGGGTGCGGAGGCCGAGATTCTGCCCCGTTGGCTCCCGGGGCGTGGGAAGGGGATGAGCTGCCCATGAGTCAGAGGTTAGAGCGGGTGCTGCCCTGGGGACGTGTGCAAGAGGATTTGGCTTGGCAGGGAGGACAATGGGACCCATGCACACCATGCAGGCAGACTGGGAGGACACATGCAGGTCATGCGTGCTACATGGATGTTGGCTCCATGACCTGATATGTCAGTGCTTCTTTGGGGGAAGAGAAGGAGCACTTGGCTAAGTGACTTGTCCAGGGTCACCCAGCTGCTAAGTGTCTGGGGTCTTCCCGACTGCTGCCTGGGTGCTTTGTCCCCCACAGCGCCATCTGGCGGCCAGCCCTCCTACTTTGGCTCCTTTCTCCAGGCTTTCCTATTTCTCCTGATTTCTTGGGCTTTGCCCCTCCCCTCACCCCCCTCCACTGCTTGCCCCACCAAAGGCCCGGCTGCTCTGGGGCTGGGGGCAGCTTTTGCCTTTCCTATTTCTGGGACTTCCACTGTTCCCGGCAGACCGAAGACTTCCACTCTGGAAGGGTCCAGTTAGAGGCCAGCAGAGCCTCCAATGGCCGCGTGGGGACGAGCCGCCTCTCCGTGCTCCTTGGGTTCCCTCTCCCCCTCCCCCCAGGAGTCATGCTTGGGGCTCCTTCCCAGGCTTTTTGTGGCCATGTCAGCTATGGGGGGGGGGGGCAGGCAATGAACTAGAAGGAAAGCTACCCCTTCAGGGGAAGAACGGGCCTGCATACAGCAGGTGCTTAATAAATGTTTATAGGTCACTGGCTGGGGTGCTGGGGGGAGGTTGCTGGGTGAAAGGGCACGGGGATCAGCATGGCTGGCACTCCAGGGGAGGTTGTCCTGAGATAGCGCTGCCTGGGGAGTCCTCTGGGACCAGCGGGAGGCAGGGAGCTCTTCGGGCACGAGCCCTGAAGGTTTGCTCAGACTTAACTATCACCCTGAGCCCCACCCCAGCCTAAATGGTCCCTCCCACTTTGCCAGTGCCCTCGGCTGGTGGGCAGAGGGGCTCTTGCGGGAATCAGGAGGATCCGAGTCTGGACTCACTCACTGCAGAGCCCTTCATGAATCCCTGAACATTATGGACCTCAGTTTCTTTGGCTGTAAAATGGGGGTGATCATAGCTTCTGCCGCCCAGGGAGATGATATCTAGGAAGCGCTCAGCCCAGTGTCTGGCTCTCACTTGGCACTCCATAGTGCTCAAGCCCTCCTCCCCAGCTGTCTTGCACAGGCCCACTTTCTGTCTCAGGCTCCACAATCTCTTTTTATACATGTCCTGTGATCTCCTTCCCCCCCATCGGAAGCCTGTGGGGGTGGGGCTCACCCCCCTGCAGGCTCGGACACTTTCAGGGGCCCCACTCTTCCAGACCCCCTCGGGGCTTTCCTGGCACAGACACTGGGGGGCGTTGCCTTTTCTCCTCACTTGGCAGATGAGGAAACAGAGGCAGGCAGACCAGAGACTTGGCCAGCATCCTGTAGCTCAGGTGTCTGGGGACACATTTGAATCCACTCCTCCATACTCAGCCTGGGCTTTCTGCACTATGGCGCCACCTAGCTGCCCTAGGGCTGGCACACAGTAAGCGCTTAATAATTGCTTTTGTTTGATTGTGAACCTGTACAGAAGTCTTGCTCATCAGTAGCTGGAAGACTGGGCCGGGCTGAGGACGCCTGTCCTGGAGAAGCAGATTTGGGAGCTCGGGCTCCTTCAAGGCTCTGAAGGGCTGGGGGGCTTGTGCAGGGGTGGGAAGTCGCAGGAGGAGGCCTCCTCCCCGGAGGTGCTCAAAGGCCGGAGGAATGGCTGCCGGGTCAGGGGGAGGGTCCTTGGGAGTCTGGCCCCGGAGCCCCTCAGCTCCTCCTGGAACTCTGAGCTGCTGCCCTAGGGGGGCCTCCGGCGACTCCACAGCCCCCAGTGACTGTGGGCGGAGAGCGGCGCGGGGCTCTGGGCATTTGACCACCCGAGACTGTTACCCCATCTGAAAAAGTGGGCATGATAATATGGGCTCCCCTCGAGGATTCTGGGACTGGGTGGGGGGGCAGGAAGGAAACTGACTCCCCACCCAAACCCCCTTTCTCTTGGACTGAGAAAGAGGAAGGAGCGAGAGCTTGCTTCACCCACGGGAGGGGAGAGAAGGGGGATGGGGTGGAGGAAGTCACATGGGACTTCTTGGGGTCAGGAGACTGTCACGGGACCAGGCCTCCGGACACTCTGGTCTGGCCACAAAGGGAGGGGGGCCCCCATACCCTGCAGAGAGAGCTGAGCGCCAGGATCTCTCCCCTCCCCCTCCCCCAACTCTCCCGCATTAAAGAACCACTCTTGGCAGGGACCCGGGATGGAGGCAGGCTGGGAAGTGGGGCTGGTCCTGCCCGGCTGGGGGGGCAGCATTGCGGGGGTAGCCGAGCCATGTCCCCCAGCTCATTGTTTCTGTCTCTCTCCAGCTGCCCAGCTCCGACCCGGTCTGCCTCTGCCTCTGCTTCTCTCTGTCTCTCTGTCTTTGTCTCTGTCTCTTTGTCTGTCTCTATCTCTGTCTTTTTGCCTTTGTCTCTGTCTCTCTCTTTGCCTTTGTCTCTGACTCGGTGTCTCCCCCTCCCTCTCATGTCTCTCTGTCTCTGCCTCGGTCTCTCCCCCAGCCTGTTTCCCGTTTCTGCCTCTGGCCTGCCCGCCCCCCATCTTGGTCTCCCCCTGCTGCTTCCCCCTGGGGAGGGGCCGCGGATGAAAGCTGGCAGCTCTTTATGGCCCCAAAGATCACTTTTGAACTTGGAGGCAGGAGCATGGATGGAATGACCTTGAGGGTCCCCTGAGCCCTGGTGGCTGCCCTGGTGGCTGGGGGGGACTCCCGGCTCTTTCCCCTCCCCCTGGTCCCCAGGAGGGGCTGGCAGTGGAGCTGGGGAGCTGGGTAGGACACTCAGGGAGGGGGCGGAGATGCTGCTGCTGCCCAGCTGCTGATTGGAAGGTGATTCCGGGGGGCGGGGCTCCTCAGTGTGTCCCAGGAGGTTCCTGGTAGTTCTCTGCTAACTTGTGCCGGACACCTCCATGGAATTCAGGGCGGACCTTTCCACTTTCCCTGTTCAAATGCCGGGTCCCCAACCCTTCCAAACGTTCTCACTGAGCCCCCAAACTCCTCAGGTGATCCAAGCTGGCCAGTCCTGGGGGCCCCACAGAGCCCGGCTCCTCCATGGGTGGGTTGGCTGTGGGCCTGACCCCGGAAAGGACCTTCCACCTCCCCAGTCCCCAAGCGCTCCGGGCCTTTTTCCGGCTCCCGCTACCTCCCGCCCCTGAGAGTTCCAAGGGAGGAGAAAGAGCCACAGGTGCAAAAACTCCTGACGGGTTCTTCCCGATAAGAGGCAGACCCGGCAACTGCTGCTGACCGTAGGCTGGGTGGTAGCCCCAGCGCTGATGAGTCCTGGCGCGAGCTGAGAAGTGAGGGAAGAGGGGGCTCCAGAGAAGCAGGGAGCCCAAGCTTCCGCAGAGGGAGGGAGGACCACCCTGGCTCGAAGTCCCAACAACTTTGCAAAGACAAAGAGCCCATGTCTAGGGGAGGGAGACAAATTTGGAACATAAGGCTTCGCAAGTATTTTGAAAAATAAAAAGCTATTATATAGAAAAAAAGAGATTGTGTCTTGAGGGTTGGACTTTCTTTCTTGCCTTTATATTCCCCAGACTTAGAATTCAGTAGGTGCTTAACAAATGCTTGTCGAATTGAAACATAAGGCAGCTAAGAGGTGTATCCACAGAGACCTGGCTTGGAATCAGGAAGACTCCTCATCATGGCTTCAGATGTCACCTCAGACACCATCTGGGAGGTCTTTTCACCCTGTTTGCCTCAGTTTCCTCATCTGTAAAATGAACTGGAGAAGGAAATGGCAAGACACTCCAGCACCTGTCTCCAGAAAAGCCCCAAAGGGGTCGCAGAGAGAGAGATTCGCTGGAAGAATGGAAGGAAGTGTGTATTCTGTTCTAAGCCTTGGAGACCCTGACCTGGACCCCGAGCTGGTCCTCAGGGAGCTGAGAGTTGACCAGGAGGAGGCGACACTGGCACACCATCCTTGTACCTTGTCAGAACTCTCCTTCATTTCTGGGCTCCATGCCCTCTTCATCCCCACCCTCTCCGGGAGCCTCAGTTTCCCCAGGGCCCCTTTCCACTTCCTGATCCCCTCCCCCAGGGACCAGTGCCGGCTCCTCCTCCAGTAACCTGGATCTCCTTGATACCAAAATGCCTTGCCCCCTCCTGTGGAGAGCTGGGGATTGTGGGTATGGGGCATGGCCCAGAGCATCCCTCTTGAAGGGCCTGTGGGCTCTTTCTTTGAATTTGTTTTTGAATTCTTTGTTCCAAGGGTGGGAGAGCGTGGGGATGTTTGAAAATCAGGGTGTGTGAAAGCCAAAGCCATGAGTTCTTGCCAACATTGCACGTGGAGCTTCTGAAGAATGCCAACGGGTTTCTTCGTTTGGGGTCTCTGGCACCTGGTATACAGTTGGAGCCTAATAACTGCTTGTTAGTGACCAGTTGAAGGGGCAGCTCAGAGACCCATCCAGGAGTGAGGAGGGTGTGGAGGGAGTCCTCTGAATGAAGTGGGTGCCGGGGTGAAGACGCCTCAGGGCCAGCCCGAAGAAATGAATGCAAACGGGAGAGGGCGGGGTCACGGGGAAGGGGCCGGGACGCCCGGGTAGCCGAGCGCAATCTTCGCCGGAATTACAGAGCCAGTCCCAACATCCTGCCCTGGGAGCCCGAGAACTGCACCTCAGGCCCTCCACTCAGGGCCCAGAAGCCAGCTTTCCTCCCTGGGGAGGAAGCCTAAGGGCTAAGGGTCCACGACCTCTAGGGGTCTAGCCTGGATCAAGCTGCTGGGATGCTCAGTTTCTTTTCTTTTTCTTTCTTTTTTATTTTATTTTATTTAATAATTACTTTATATTGACAGAATCCATGCCAGGGTAATTTTTTTTTTTTTACAACATTATCCTTTGCACTCGTTTCTGTTCCAATTTTTTTCCCCTCCCTCCCTCCACCCCCTCCCCTAGATGGCAAGCAGTCCTTTATATGTTGGATATGTTGCAGTATATCCTAGATACAATCTATGTTTGCAGAACCGAACAGTTCTCTTGTTGCATAGGGAGAATTGGATTCAGAAGGTAAAAATAACCCGGGAAGGAAAACCAAAATGCAGATAGTTCACATTCGTTTCCCAGTGTTCCTTCTTTTGGTTTAGCTGCTTTTGTCCGTCATTTATCCATTGAAACTCAGTTAGGTCTCTTTGTCAAAGAAATCCACTTCCATCAAAATATGTCCTCATACAATATCGTTGTCGAAGTGTATAATGATCTCCTGGTTCTGCTCATTTCACTTAGTGGGATGCTCAGTTTCAAAGGGAGGAGAAAGGCCGGCGAGCAAAGAAACGGGGCCAGAGCCCCGCCCCCGGTGGGAGGGGCCAGGGCGGGCTCCACCTATGGCGGGCGAGCAGTCCGGGAGGGATGTTGCAACAATGTGACGGAGCCGAGCCCCGCCCGGCGTCCGACCGCAGCAGGGACTCAGCGGGCGCTCGGCCCCGGAGCTGACGCTGGGACTTGGCCGTGGCCCAGATCGGGAGCTCTAAGGACTCTTGTTGCGTCCGGCTCAGGGCCCGGGCTGCTGGCCTGCCGGACACCCTCACTCAGGCCTGCAGCAACAGCCCCAGGGTGGGGGCAAAGCAGGCTCTCCTGGGCCCTGCAGCAACAGCCCCAGGGTGGGGGCAAAGCAGGCTCTCCTGGGCCCTGCAGCAACAGCCCCAGGGTGGGCTCAGCCGGGACAAAGCAGGCTCTCCGGGCCCTGCAGCAACAGTCAGTTGCTCGTCTTCCAGCAGGGCCAGAGTTAGCGGGGCAGGAACAGGAGAGTGGAACCCGGTTCAGTTACACACGGCCAGGCCTGGGGGGGGAGGGGAGGGGTGACTTGAGGCTGTGGCAGGTCCCTGAGAATGGGGGGAGCTCCGACAAATGGGAACAGTTAGGGAGCATCTGAAAGCCCTCGGTCCCTGGGGGAGCACGTGGTTTTGCCAGGGGTGAGATCATCGGAGCGCAAAGGCTCGCTGTGGGCTTGCTGGGTCCCAGCTCTGGGAAAGCAGTCTCCCAGGACGGTGACACGCCCCGGGCGGGGTGATAAGGGTCGCGGGGAGGCTCCCCCTACCGCAGCTCTGCCCCGGCTCTCTTTGGGGTTGCTCGCCCAGACCCGCAGCCCCTCCGCCCCCCCCAGGGGAGGTGCCCCCGGCTCTTCCCACCACATACCCCACCGGATGGACCTGAGAGTCCGGCTCCCTCACCACCCCCACTTGGGCTGGTCTCCTGGCGTCAAAGGACCATTGTTTCCAGCCCCTGCGAGGGGCTGTTGGGGCCACCTGCCCAACCCCTCCCTGCCCCTCACCCCCGGGCCCCACCCGGCTCTGCTGAGTCACCCCGCCCCAAAAGTGGGGAGCGCTGCCTTCGGTTTTCCTCCTCCTGGGGAGGGGCTGCGATTTCCTCAGAGCTGGCACCTCGAGGGGCAGGTGCTGCCAGGCGCTTGCCACCCACTTGCCCGGATTCTCTGGGGCCCTGCCATCCTTTTATCTCCAGTGCACAGACTGGCCCCAGAGTGCAGGAGTGGGGCCGGGGGAGGGGAGTGGGATGTTCCTAAGTCTGGCGAGGGTCAAGGCAAGCCTAGAACATGGGCCTAATCCTGGCGAGGGCCAAGGCAAGCCTAGAACATGGGCCTAATCCTGGCGAGGGCCAAGGCAAGCCTAGAACATGGGCCTAATCCTGGTGAGGGCCAAGGCAAGCCTAGAACATGGGCTGGGTCTTGGGGCCCACACTTGGGCGAGGAGCCCCCCATGTCTGCCGGCTCGCCAGCTGCAGGGATGGGATCCGTCTGAGGGCCTGGGCCGCCGGGGTGAATGGCACTTTGTTCCTGTGGCAGCCTGAGCCCTCCGGGGTGAACTCGAGCCCGGACCCCATGGGAAGGGGGGCGGAGAAGGCCCCATGGGAACGCTCCCCTCCCCCTCGGACCCTGAGGGACTGGGACAGGCTGGGTGGAGAGAGGGGAATCTGGAGCTTGCCTAACCACTCCCTCCCACCTCCACCCACTCACCCCAGGACTTGCTCCCATCCAGTTCCGAGATCCTGGCAGAGAAGGGCCAAAAGGGCCCTTCTCCCCTCCCCCTTCCTTGGCACTTGCTGCTACCCCTCCCGGAAAGCACCCGGGTTCTGTGCCCAGCTCCGTCCTGCCCGAGCGCCCCCGCCCTCCCCCGCCAGCTCCCCGAACCTGGGACATCAGCGCACTCCCCGGCTGCTCTAGGACAAGCCCCTTCCCCTGTGCACCTCAGCTGCCCCTTCTGTTATGAGGCGGCCGATCTCATCTGAAAGAGACCCAAAGACCTGGAGGAAGCCCTCGGCAGGCTGGGGCCGCAGGGACGCCCCCTCCCTCTCGTGTCCGTGGCTGGGGCTCAGTATTAGGGCCCCTCACCCCTCCTCCACTCTCCTTTTCACCCCTGGCTGCCCTCAGGATTGCCCAACTCTGTGGGGTGTGGGTGTGGCAGCTGCCCTAAAACAAAGAGGAAATGAGGGGGAAGGAGGGAAGCGCCCCCACTTTCTGAGCCTCCGTTTCCCCGTTCAGGCTTTGGCTCCCAGCAATCCACAGGAAATAGCCCACCATGTGGCGGGTACGTGTTGGGGGGAGGGGACACAGATGAGGCAACGGTGTGAAGTGACTTGCCCAGGCTCACACAGCTGGAGGTGAGCGTCTGGCATCTAGTCCCGTAACTCCCATCTCTCCCATCCACCTTCCCCTGAGAGGAGGAAGCCGATGGCCTCGGAATCATTATATCCATTAGCTGAGAGACCAGGAAGCTATTCTGAGCCTCAGTTTCCACATCTGTAAGAGGGGAACAATAATTCCCACGAGACCAGGCTTATCCCTTCCCCCTCTCCCCACAAGCTCCCTGACAGTTCTGAGGACCTCCCGGGAAGCCTTAGAGGCCGTGACAGAGACCCTGGGGACCGGTGACAGAGCCCTCGGGACTAGCACGGCCGCTCCAGGATTTCCTAGCCTGGGAATTCTCCTCCAACGCCGGGAAGCAGAATGAGCAGCTCTCGGGAGAGGACCCCACCCTTCCGAGAGGGCCTGCCCCGCTGACTTTTGTCCCGGCCACTTAGCCAGCATGAGTCAGCAGAGAAAGGCAGGAGACTGGCACGAGGCCGCCTGTGACTCAGCATCCCCGTGCCAGGAAGCACGCGGGCCCGGGAAGGTCAGCCTCTCGCCGGGCCCCACTGGCAGTCAGCACTTTCCCAGGCCGAGCCGATTCCGAGCACAAAGGGGTCTGGCTCAGGGTCTGCAGAGAGCCGTGGCCTGAGGCCGCCAGGGAGCCCCTGGACCTCGGTTTCCTCAGCTGTCACCCAAGAGGGATGAAGGAGGGCCTGCCTCGCTGGCTCCCGGCTGCCTCGGTCTCTGCCAGCTCCAGAGAAAACGCAGATGCTCTGAGGAGCCGCTTCCCCCCGGGAATGACTGATTACTCCCTCCCTCTGGGACCTCCAGCTCAGGCCTCTACTCCTCCCTCCCTCTGGGACCTCCAGCCCTGGCCTCTACTCCTCCCTCCCTCTGGGACCTCCAGCCCTGGCTTCTACTCCTCCCTCCCTCTGGGGCCTCCTCTTGTCGCTGCCTCAGCCAAGACCTTCCCTCTGCCAGGGAGCCCAGCCCGCGACCCTTTTGTGGACAGACCCCCCCAGGTGGCCACCCCCCCCCCAGGCCCCTGGGCAGTGTTTCCGGACTTCAGAATAGACGCCCCTTGCGGAGAGGGATTGTCCTTATTTTAGCTTGGTTTTGTGTAGCCTCTAGCATAGGACCTGGCACAGAGCAAGTGTTTAATAAGTGCTGGCTTTCTTCCTCCTTCATGCTCTTCCTCCCTCCCTCCCTCATTCCTTCCTCCTCTTCCTTCTTTCCTTCCTGTCTTTTTCCTCCCTCCCTCCCTCTTTCCTTCCTCCTCTTCCTTCTTTCCTTCCTGTCTTTTTCCTCCCTCCCTCCCTCTCCCTCTCTCCTTCTTTCCTTCCTTCCCTCCCCCTCCCTTAGTTTTCCTTCCCTCCCTCCTCCCTCGCTCCCTCCTTCCTTTGCTTCCACAGCCCTGACCTCCCTCCTGAAGCTGGTGCAGGAAGCTCTCCCTCACCCCTCCGCTCTCCCTCACTCCTCCGAGGGCCAGCGCTCACTTGTTCCCCAGACTCCGTTTTCACACCCTCTGGGTGCCTGGGGGCTATTTCCTTAGCCGAAGGGGGGAGGGGCAGGCTAGTGCGCCTTTCCTGCAAAACAATCTTCACAAATGCTGTTGGATTGAATTTCTGCCCCAGTTTCCCACTCCCTCCCTTCCCTTAATCCACGTAAGGCTCGCTCAGCCTGCAGAGGTCTGGACTGGGGAGACCTCAATGAGATTAGGGTTTAGTTAAGGTCTAGTGGCAGGTTCGGGTCCAGGGAGTCAAACAGAGCTCCCCGCACCCGCCTTGGATACGGCGCAAGGATACGGCGGGAAACGAGGGCTAGTGAGTCCCCAATAAAGACATTTCTCGGCCGAGAGCTAGATTGATAAAAGAGGTTTATTATTGGGTTTGGAAGTAAGGAGCTAGGGGAAGGAAGAGATAAGGAGGGCATAGGACAGAGGGTCCGGGGGGGACAGAGGGTCCGGGGACAGAGGGTCCTCACGTGGCTGGCATGTTTGGGATCTCTGCCAAGAGGGGGTTCCCGCGAGTCCCTTTTATGATAGGAGATTTAGCTCGAGGGGCTTTTGGGTGTTGCCCCAAAGTTGGCTCAGCTGGGGTGGGGCCGGGACACTTCCGGATCTTCTATTGGAATTCAAAGGGACCAGGATTTGTGAGTCAAAGGGTAATTACATGAACTGGAGGGGGTTGGGAAATCACAAAGAAAGGAATCTTCCCCACATCTAGCCCATTTTACAGATTCATACGAGAGCAGGATTAGGTGGAGGGTTTGTGAGCTCTTCCTTCTAGTTCCAGTTCTGTCCCGGTGATACCGGGAGGGAACTGAAGCCAGGGAAGTTCCATGACTTCCTTCAGTCTCAACTAAATTTTCACCTTGTACAGAAAGTCCTTCTTAACCCTTCTTGATCCCAGCTTCGGCGGGCGGTCCCGCAGGCAGACACCCAGGCCCTTGCCTCCAGCAGCAGGGCCCTAGCCCCCAGGTCCCGGCCCCTGCTGACTGGGAAAGATTCCTTTCTAGATTCCCAGCCTCTCCTAGTTAATAATGTAAATGGCCCTTTAACTCACAAATCCTGGTCCCTTTGAATTCCAATAGAAGATCCGGAAGTGTCCCGGCCCCACCCCGATCTGAGCCAACTTTGGGGCGACACCCAAAGCCCCTCGAGCCAAATCTCCTATCATAAAAAGGCCACGCTGAGAACCCCTCTTGGCAGAGATTCCAAACATGGCTACCATGTGAGGACCCTCTGCCCACTGGCCCCTCTGTCCGCCGCCCTCCTTATCTCTCCCTTCGCCTATATTTTAACTTTGCTTACCTAATAATAAACTTCTTTTATCAATTTAGCTCTCGGGCCAATAAATGCTTTTATTGGGAACTCGCACTGCTACTAGATCCCATTTACCGCCGTATCCTTGCGCCGAAACCCTAATTTCATTTAGGTAGCCCAAATCTAGACCTCAACACTGCCAGGCTCAGCTTCTTCCAGATAATCCTCTGCAGGGGTCAAACGGACCCTGAGGGGGTCAGAGGATTTCCCTCTGGGAGAACAGCGGCTGCCAAACTAATGGGAACTTTCGGCCTCCGGCAAAAAGCAGCAGTCTCGGAAGCCCGGCCCAAGGTCTGTTCCTTTGTGCTGCCTCAGGGCACGAGCGAGGCAGTCCCACTGAGGGGCTTAGTGGGGGCAGGGAGTCCTGGAAATCCCCTTTGGGTCGGAGGCGCAGGCTCTTGTGAAAGAATTCCCAATCCCGGAATGGTAATCGGCCAAAGTGAAGGTTTATTGTGGGAGAGGAAGCCAGGTCTGCTAAGAGACTGACTTCTGCAGTGGCAAAGTCCTGTTAGGGAAAGGGAGGCTGGCCCGAGAAGGGAACCCGGCGGGCAGGGCCCCAGCAAGCTGCCCCGGCCTCTGCGAGGGAAATGGAGAAGGGAGTGCCTTCCCGGCGGGCAAGCTCCTACTTCGGACATTCTGCAAAGAGGGAGTTCAGAAATTGCCCTTTCAAAAGGAACCTTGAGGCTCAGGTTTCAGGTTGAAAAGAAAGCCCAAGTCCCGGCCTAGATGCTTATGGGTATCCGGCCCCGAGGCCAGTTGGAATTCCCGGAAAGGCTCTGGCATCCCCACGAGATCAGCGGGCGCTTTCGGACCGAGATTTCTAACTGAGTAACGACACTCAGCTCGTCCGGGAGATGTGCTTCCCAGGAGGGCCTGAGACTCCAAGATCAGTCGGGAAGCCGGTTTCTGAGTGACAGAACAAAAGGGGACTCAATTCCACACCCTCTTCAATACTGAATGAGCAGCAGGTTTGGGAAACAGTCTATTAGTGCTCAGAGACATGGATCAGGTGGAGGGCAGGGTCTAGGGAAGGAGGGGAAGAACCAGGAAGGAGGGATGGGGTCTCCATCGCGCAGACCAGGTCTCGGACCAACCTGAAGATATACTAACCAAGAGCTCAAAAGTTGTTTAAAGATGCTAGCGAGTCGGTCTAGGACGTCTAGAGCTCTAAACCGTGGCTGTCCAAACAGGCCGGTCTGGGACTCGATTATGGCTGATGGATGGGCTAGTTTCAGAGTTCACATCATTTAAAAATTTTTTTTTTGCAAGGCAGTTGGAGCTAAGTGACTTCTCCAGGGTCACCCAGATAACAAATGCTAAGTGTCTGAGGCTGGATTTGAACTCCCATCTTCCTGTCTCCAGAGCCGGTGCTCTTCCCACTGCACCATGTCCACATTGTTCTCACCTAGGAAGCCTTATGCTATGATCCCTATGAACGAGATAAGATGAGATCTTTCAAGACAGTTGTGAAAATCGAGTAAGGCTTCATCTATTTCAAAGTTTGAGTAGGCCTGAAGGACTTTAAAGCATTAAGTCAAGGGCATACTTAAAGTGTCTCCTCCCTGCCATCCTCCTAAGGACATACTTAAAGCCCCCTCCCTGTTATCCCCCTAAGGGCATACTTAAGCCCCCTTGTTATCCTCCCTATTTCAACCAAATATGGGCAACTATGTACTTATTGGTCAAGTTCAATTTCTTGGGTAGTTCGCAAGTTTAGAATGTAAGATTCTCAGCCAAAAAGGATGAGGGTCAGTGGTGGGAGGGGGAATTTGCTTAGGGATTAAAAGCGTTGATCCTGCCCCCTACGGTGCTTCCTCCCTTCCATTGTCTGCTTGATGGGTGGGGGACGCTGATTCTTGGAGAACGCATGATAAACTTTCTTTTGCTTCTAGAGATCTCTCCAGTCTATTTTTATTAATGGTTCCTGACCCACCCACCTAGAAGTAAACCCACAGGCCCAGCAGAGGACCTGGCACCAGCCAGACTCTTTGCTTTTGTTTGTTTGTTTGTTTGATTTTACTAAATATTTTTTTCAACACATATCCAAGGATAATTTTTCAACACTGACCCTTGCAAAACTTGGTGCTCCAATTTCTGCTCCCCTTCCCTCCACCTCCTCCCCTAGATTACATTGGCATGTAATCCAATTTGTGGTAAACATGGTAAAAATAGATCCTAAATCCAATACAGACATAAACATTCATACATTCTCTCGCCGCACAAGAAAAATCAAATCAAACGGAAAAAATGAGAGAAAGAAAATAAAATGCGAGCAAACAACAAAGAGAGTGAGAATGTTATTTGTGAATCACACTCAGTTCCCACAATCCTCTCTCTGGCTGCAGATGGCTCTCTCCTTCACAAGATCATTGGAACTGGCCTCAATCATCTCATTGTTGAAGAGAGCCACGTCTGTCAGAATTAATCATCACATCATCTAGTTGTGGCCGTGGCCGATGATCTCCTGGTCCTGCTCATTTCACTCAGCATCAGTTCATGTAAATCTCTCCAGGCCTTTCTGAAATCCTCCCGCTGGTCGTTTCTTACAGAACAATAATATTCCGTAACATTTATATCCCATAATTTATTCAGCCGTTCTCCAGCTGATGGGCATCTACTCAGTTTCCAGTTTCTGGACTCCACAAAAAGGGCTGCCACAAACCGTTGTGCACATGTGGGTCCATGATCTCTTTGGGATACAGGCCCAGAAGAAACACTACTGGATCAAAGGGGATACGCAGTGTGATAGCCCTTTGAACATAGTTCCAAATCGTTCTCCAGAATGACTGGATCTGTTCACAGTTCCACTAACAATGTACCAGTGTCCCAGTTTTCCCACATCTCTCCAACATTTGTCATTATCATTTCCTGTCATCTTAGTCCATCTGAGGGGTATGTAGGATACCTCAGAGTTGTCTTAATTTGCATTTCTCTGATCAATAGTGACTTGGAGCACCTTTTCATAGGACTAGAAATGCTTTCAATGTCTTCATCTGAAAATTGTCCATTCCTATTGATGTGACCATTTATCAACTGGAGAATGGCTTGAATTCTTATAAATTGGAGTCAATTCTCTCTATATTTTGGAAATGGGGCCTTTATCAGAACCTTTGAAGGTAAAAGTGTTTTCCCAGTTTATTGCTTCCCTTCTAATCTTGTCTGCATTAGTTTTGTTTGTACAAAAGCTCTTCAACTTAATATAATGAAAACTCTCTCTTTTGTGATCAGTAATAATCTCCAGTTCTTCTTTGGTCACAGATTCCTTCCTCCTCCATAGATCTGAGAGGTAACCTGTCCTATGTTCTTCTAATTTGCTTGTAATCTCACTCTTGTTGTCTAGATCATGAACCCACTTTGACCTTATCTTGGTACAGGGTGGGAGGTGTGGGTCAGTGCCTAGTTTCTGCCATACTAGTGTCCAATTTTCCCAGCAGTTTTTGCCAAATAGTGAGTTTTTATCCCCAAAGCTGGGGTCTCGGGGTTCGTCAAACACTAGATCGCTCTAGTCAGTGACTATTTTGTCCTGTGATCTTAACCCATTCCCCGGATCGACCGCTGGTTTCTTAGCCCGTCCCCAGTGGTTTTGATGGCTGCTCAGGCCGACTCTTTGTAACGCTCGTCGGGTGGTTCCCCAAAGCCTCTCCTTGCAGCCGTCCTGGGAGAATAGTGACCATGTCACCATCGCTCTCCTCCTCAATGAGTACCGGGGCGTCCTGAGCTTTCCGCTGAGGGAGCCGGAGACTCTCACCTGGCCTGCACTCTGTACTCTTACCAAATGGGCCGGGTGCAGGTTTTCCGGGCTGGCTAGAGCCTAGATGGAGCAAGGAGCCGAGTGCTCCTGGCGTAAGTGCTCTCCAGCCTCTTCTCCCAAACGAGGCTCGTTCTTCTAGCCAGGATCCCAGACGCTCGGCCGTTGTTTCCAGAAGAGAGGGGCCTTTTGCTCGCAGATTGCCCCCAGCCACTCCTCCTGAACCCAGCGTCCCTGTGGGCCCCCACGGGCCCTAGGCCTTCTTCAGCTAGACTAAGGGCAAGAACCTTGCTTTGGTGTTTGTAAAGCTGGTACTTAGCCTGGTTGAGGGCATAGAGTGCCTCCTCAATGTTTTTCCTTACTTGTACTTTTTTCAATGAACAAACATGGATTTTCTCTTTTCTCCAATCTCTCCCTGCCCATTGAAAATGGAAAAAGAAATCCTTGTTATAAATTTACATCAAGCCCAATCAATTCCTGCCCTCATCCACCTTCAAGCCTCGGAGCCCAGTAGCTCCGGAAGGAGGGGCCCGAGGGCTCCTGCCGTGCTCCCTGGGACTCTTGATCGGGTCAGGCGGCAGCCTCCAGTTCTCTTCACTGTTGTGTGCAGGACTGTCCCCGGGGCATTGCGGCTGGGCAGGTGTCCCGGGCTTCTCTGACTCACCTTTTATGGCCCAGCCGCCTCCTTGTGCTGTAACGGCCTCAGTGCTGGGCACTCTCAAGACCAAGAGGCTCTCAACACTTCCCTGATCTTTGGGGGGACAGTGGCCAGTGTTGGGGTGGCTGGGTTCAGGCTTATGTGGTTAATGGCTTTTGGAGCCCAGTTCCAAATTGCTTCTCCTGTGTTACCCAGATCCACCAGTGTGCATGTAATGCTTTTTCATTCCTATGTATGACACACGGGTGCCCCCTGCACCCATCTTGTTGTTCATTTGCTTTTCAGTCCTGGCTGACTCTTCATGGCCCCATCTGGGGTTTTCTTGGCAAAGGTGCTGGAATGTTGGCTTTGTCCTTCTCCAGCTCCTTTTACAGATGAGGAAACTGAGGCAGACTTGCCCAGGGTCATACAGCTAGGAAGTGTCTGAGACCACCCACGTTTGAGCTCCGATCTTACTGACCCAGGCCTAGCATTAATCACTTTGCTACTTGTCTTCTCGTCTTATAGATGAGCAAATTAACGTCCAAAGAGGGAAATGGACTTGGCCAAAGCCATTTCAGCCAGCTTCCTCATGGGGCCAGTGGCCTGAGGGTCAGCGGGTCAGGAGCCGGCAGGGATCACCGGCTGGGGATGAGTGTGTCTGTAAATGAGCTTACGAACCACTCTGACTTGCTTGAGCTCGCCAATTATGCAGGTGACCGAGAAGAGCCGTGTGAGAACCGACTATTAACTAAGACCCAGAGTGTCTTGTCATACCAACAATCCTTTGCAATGACCAGAATAGACCCAGCTGAAAAGTCAGACAGGTCTGAAGCTGAGCCACTTGGTGACTTAAGCCTTTCAAGAGACATCCTTAATGTCAACGACTTTCCTGACAGATTTAGGAAGCTTTTGGACACATCCTGTTTGATGGGTTTGGGGACAACTTTATCTCAGAGACTCCCCTAACTTTGTCTTAGAGGCCCTTCCAAAGTCTCGTTTTTGGACGCATCTCGTTATCTAATTGTCTGTGCTCAGGCCCTGGAGCCCGGACTGCTTATCACCCAGAGTGCCTCCTGATTTGGAGATCAAAGGGTCATAGTTCAGACACCTGCAATTCCTTATTCTTCCCATCCCTCGGGAATGGGACTCACGGACCCCTTTCCTTCTAGGTCTACCTTCCACCCCTCCTCCCCCCACAAACCCTCCTCATCTTCCTTTGTTTAAAAGGCATATAAACTCTCCCCATCCGTCGTCGGTGCTCTGCTCTGCGCTGCGCAGGCTGCAGTGCCGATGGTTTTGCTTTTTATATTTTGTATTTTCCTGCTTAATAAAACCTTTAATTCCACAGGTATCATTTTCTGGTTTCCTCTGCTTTGGGGAAGGGGATTTAAAGCTTAAGAGCCGGCCTTTGTGTTCTCTGGGCATCTTCCCCTTTGGGGGAGAGATCTGCATTCCCTAGAGAGCATCTGCCTCAGTTTACAGTGACTGCTCACCACCCCTCCCCCAGGCTGAGAGAGCCAAAGCGAGCCCCACCTCTGGTGTGTGCAAGGTCAGCGTTTTCCAGCTGGATTCACCCAGCAAGTGCTAAGCCTCTGGAAGCTACGAGTGCTAATTGTGGGAAGGGGGCACCTGGTTTAAACTGGGGCCTGGTCTTGCCCTCAGAGAGCCCACAGTGGCCTAGCTGTAGCTCTGCTAGAGGTACGAGAGAGGCTGGGGGCTGTCTCTTCCAGTTTGGGCAGCCAGGGAGCCCCTGGGACTCCTGCCCAGCAGGACCTTTGGACCTCCCAGCCCGTCCAGGCAAGCCTGGGGCCGCTTCATTGTGTCCCACAGCGCCGGCGGGCACCGGGTGGGCCGGGCAGGGAGCCAGGCCTGTGAAGGAGAGCTTGGCTCGGGCTCTAGCTCCTGCCATCTCTTCCTGGCAGGCTTCTTCTTTCCCTGAGCCTCTTCGGGAAGCCCGCAGAGGACTGCAGACCTTGGTGCTGGGTGATCCGGGGCCTCTCCCCTTCTCCCCTTTTCCTGGATGCCCGAGCCAGGCTCATCCGCTTTGCCCTGGTTCTCCCCGGCCAGGAGCGGCTTCCCGGAACTTTCTTTCTTTTTTATTTAATTTATTTACTAGTTATATGCCTGGGTAATTTTACAGCATGGACAATTGCCAAATCTTTTGTTCCACTTTTTCCCCTCCTTCCCCCCATTCCCTCCCCCCCGATTGGCAGGTTGACCGATACATGTTAAATGTAAAAGTATAAATTAAATACAACATACGTATACATGTCCATACAGTTATTTTGCTGTACAGAAAGAATCGGACTCTGAAATAGTGTCCAATTAGCCTGTGAAGGAAATCCAAAACGCAGGCGGGCAAACATAGAGGGATTGGGAATTCTATGTAGGTTCCTAGTCATCTCCCAGAGTTCTTTCCCTGGGCGTCGCTGCTTCAGTTCATTCCTGCTCCATTGGAGCTGATTTGGTTCATCTCATTGTGAAGAGAGCCATGTCAGAACTGATCATCATATAATATTGTTGCTGAAGTAGGTAATGATCTCCTGGTCCTGCTCATTTCACTCAGCATCAGCGGAACTTTCTCCAAAGCTGCTCTTCCGAGTCTGTGGGTCCTCAGTGGCTGGGGCGGGGCATCTGTACAGCCGGACCCCCTGGAAATCCTTCGGCCATCGTCCCCCATCCTGGAGAGCGAGGCGGCGGCTCCACCCTCACCCGCTGGCTGCCTGACCCCGGGCAGGGCTCTTCAATGCCGCTTTTCTTATCTGTCCAGTGGCCCTCCCAGCTCCTCCTAGGGCTGCTCAGAAGGCAGCCACTGATTAGGCTGGCACATATATGTTCAAAGGAAGTCGTCCCCGGGCCCAGCCGATTGTAAAGTCTAGGAGGGCAGAAGCCTCCTGGTGTCTCCTATCCTGGCACAGCGGCGGGCACTGGGGTGGGTTGGTGGTCACAGCCCCAGAGCTGAACAGAACCCTGAAGACTGTCTGGGCCAGAGGCTCGCCGAGCATGATCCCCGGGACACTTTCTAGGGCTCTTTGAGCTCAAACGTTTTATAATCATACCATGATCTTACCCCCTCATACCTAGCAGATGGGCTCACATGACATTAAAGGAAAACGTTGGATGTTGAAGGGGATGCCAAAGGGCATCTAGCTTTTGATCCAGCAATACCGCAGTACTACTACTAGGTCTATACCCAAGAAAAAGAGAGACAGAGACAGAGAGACAGAGAGAGAGAAAGAGAGACAGAGAATTATTTATACAAAAGTATTTTGATGATGGCTCACAACTGAAAATTGAAGAGATGCTCATCAATGGGGAAATGGTTAAACAAGTTGTGATTATAATCAGGACGATTTCAGAAAAATCTCGATGGACTTTCATGAACTGATGCAAAGTAAGGTAAATAGAACCAGGAGAAAATTGCAGATACACAGGAAGGGTAGCATTGCCCGAGGAACACTGTGAATGGCTTGACTCTTTTTCTCAGCAATGCAGTGATCCAAGACATTTCCAAAGGACTAAGGATAAAGCGCGCCCGCTCTCTGCTCCCGGGGAAAGCCTGACGCATGCTGCTTTTTTACTTCATTTCTTTTTCTTACAGTCCAGCCTTCTTGTCCAAAATGACCCATGTGGAAATGGTGGACGTAATTGCCCGTGTATGATCGAAGTCCGATCGCTTACCGTCTCAAGGGGGAGAGTGAAGGGAAGGAAGGAAGGGATAGAATCTGGAACTCCAGACTTCACATAAAAAAAAAAAAAGTAAGAATCCCATGACCCTATATGTGCTGAAGATGTTCCTCCCTTTTCCCACCTTCCATCTGCACAAGATCAATCATTACACTAGATTCCATCCAGAATGACCTGTCCCGATAGATTAGACTGACTGCAGAGCAGATGGGAGCATCCAACTGTCTCCTACTGAGCACAGCCCCAAAGTGACTGATAAGAGAGAGAAACTTGGCCCCCTTTTCACGGTGCTTTGGGCTTATTTTTCATAAAATGATGCTCGCATGTTAGCATGACATCGGCTTATTATTGTTTTTAAAGAACTTTTAAAAATGAATTATAATTATTAATAAGAAATATTTAAATGTATTAATTGCTATTTAAAAGACTGAATAAACATCCTTAAAATATATCAGCTTATTGTCATTATTTTGAAATGGATATTTTAAAATGTATGAGTTCCTTATAGTATATTTTAAAAAATTAACAAATATCTTTAAAAATGTACCCATTTTATAATTTCAAAAAGATGATTATTTTAGATCTTTCTGCTTATTACTTTGAAATGAATAATGGAAAATGTATCAATTCCTTATTATTTTCAAAAGATAAATAGCTTTAACTGTATCCATTTGTTATTTTGAAATACTTTTCAATGTATCAGTTCCTTATTATTTTAAAAAATATCTTCAAAATGTATCCAATATTATTATCTTTCAAAGAATAAATATTTTAGATGTTATTAGGATTTTTTTAAAGAATCAATACACATATGTTGTATTGAACATATTTAACGTGTATCGGTCACCCTGCCATCTAGGGGAGGGGGTGGGGGAAGGAGGGGAGAAGTTGGAACAAAAAGTTTTGCAACTGTCAATGCTGAAAAATGACCCAGGCGTGTTTTGTAAATAAAAAGTTATAATAAACAAAAAGAATCGATACATAAATGTTTTGAAATGCAGTCATTTATTATTATTATTTTTAAAAGAACAATATTTTGAAAATGCGTCAGTTTCCAGGGCCAACATGGGCGCTAGGCCGAGAGAAGCCGCGAAGCAAGAGTCTCGGAGCTTCCGGACAATGAATAATGTCCTTGAGAGCGGGAAGGCCGAGGACCGAGCCCCGAGCCTCGGCCACTGCCCCGGGCCGGTTCTCACTTTGGGGGCCCTTAGTTTCTATTTGAAAAAGCACAGGGACTCGGGGAGGCCCCTCTCTGGGCTCTCTCCCGCTCTCCGCACACGCTGCATCCCCACGCGGCGCAGACTCTCCAGAGAGGCTGGGGAACGAGGAGAGCCGACATTTACGGGGCGCCCACGGGGGGCCGGGCTCGCGCCTGCTGATGCTCTGTCCGCCTCGGACGGGGCGGATCCCGGCTTCCGGGCTTCCCGAGCCTCGGTTTCCCCCCTGCGCCTCCTCCGGCCCAGACGTCATTGTTGTCCCTCCTCAGTTCCGCGAGGGCGCTGACTCAGCGGCCCCGGAATGTGGCTCCCGGCCCGCCCCCTCCCTGCCGCCCCCGCTGCGGCTCCTTGCCTCGGGGGAGGGAGTGGGGGTGCCCGAGGTTGGGGTGCAGCTGACCAGGAAGCGGGCTCTGGCCCCCAGGGTGACAGCCCACCCCCCACAAAGGAGAGGCTGCGGCCTCCCCCCCCCCCCCGGCCCCGGCTCAGAGCTTCCTCCTGGAGACGCCCCCCGGAGCGCCCAGATGAGGGGCGCCTCCTGCCCTGGGTGGGGGCTCCAGGGACCCGAAAAGGCTCGGCCCCGCAGACTTGGGCCAAGTGCCCGGCTGGGGGTCTTGGGGGAACCTGGGCGGGGCCCTACGGGGGCGTCGTTCCCGAGAGTGTGGGTGGGCGAGCGGCGTCCGAGTGTGCACGCGTGTGTGTGTGTGTGTGTACGCGCACCTGCGTGTGCACCTGTGTGTGCCCGGCCAATGAGTCTGCGTGTGCCGGGCGCGCGTGCGCGTGTTTGGCTCTCTCCGGCCCCGCCTCCGGCCCCGCCTCTCCGCTCCCCCCGCCCTGCGCGCTAGGATTAAGGCAGGCTCGGCGGGCACGTGACCGCCGAAACTTACCCGAGCGTCAGCTGACCCAGCCGCCAGACCCGGACTGCTCCGTCATTGCCGGCCAGCTCCGGGCCCAGTCGCAGCTCCAGCGCCCCCAGCCCCGCCGCCGCCGCCATGCAGCCCTCCAGGCTGTGCCTTTGGCGCGCCTTCCTGCTCTGCTGGGCCGCCGCCCTTCTGGCGCCCGCCAGCGCCCTCCTCAGGTGAGCCCCCTCGGGCCCAGACTCAGCCTTGCAGCCGGCGGAGGGCGGGTGTGCGCGCACCCTCGGGCCCGCGCTTGGATTCGGGGAAGGGGCGGTTGTGCCCCCTCGGACCCGGCCTTGGAGACGGGGAGGGGCGGCGGGGCCGCTCTGCGCACACCCTGGGATCTGGGCTTGGAGACGGAGGGAGGGGCGGCTGTGTTCGCCCCCTCGGCTCTGCCCTCGGACCCGCGCGGTTCTGCTCCTTCCCTCGAACTCGGGCCCGGGCCCGGAGCCCAGGGGAGGCGGCTGCGCCCCCACTCGCAGCCGCGCCCTGCGCCATTTGCCCCCCATGACCCCGAAGGCCCCCCGCCATTCCCAGAATCCCCCCTTCCCGTGGGCCTGGGCCTCTGCCCGGCGGGTCCTCATCCACGCCTTGGGCACCGCCCGGCGGCAGGACGCCCCGTCTTCACTCCCTCCGCAGCCGGCTGGGCGCCCCCGAGGGCCCTCCTAGCCTAGTGCCCGCCCTGGGGGCGCCTAACGAGTGCGGGTCCCCTCTGGCTTCTCCAGGTCGGGCCCCGCCTTGGCCATGTCTCCTGGGAAAGGGGGCGGGCCGCCCCGCGCTGATCCTCCGGGTGCCCCCGGGCTCCCGCTGCCCTGCAGAACCTCCTCCTCTTCCCCTGGAAAACGGGGAGCCGGCGCCCTGCCCGTGTCCCGGGCCGCTCTCGGCTGGCACTGCCCACGGTGCCCTGGAAAGGCTGCTCCAGGCTGGGCGGGGCCTGGGGAAACTGAGCCCGGAGGAAGGGGGGAGGCTGCAATGCCCCCCCCAGGTTGGAAGAGGGGTTCACCCCCGGGAGGGAGCCCAGGTCCTGGGGCAGGTGGGGCTGGACCCAGCCTCCTTGTCCTGAGGCCCCTGCAGCAGCTGAGGCAGGAGAGGGAGGGAGGCTGCTCTGCCCCTGGGGGGGGGGAGGGAGGGAGGCTGCTCTGTCCCTGGGGGGGGGAGAGGGAGGGAGGCTGCTCTGTCCCTGGGCCTGGGGGGGGGGGGGAGGGAGGGAGGGAGGCTGCTCTGTGGGGGGGGGGGGGGGGGAGGCTGCTCTGTCCCTGGGGGGGGGGGGCAGGAGAGGGAGGCTGCTCTGCCCCTATGAGCTTCCTCCTGAGCCGACTTCTGGAAAGGCTGGGGTGGAGGCCAGAGCCTTCCTTGGCCTTCCTCCCAGACCGGGTGACCTTGAGCAGGCGCCCCTGGCAGCCTGAATGGGCCCTCCGGGGCCGCAGCCCCTCCCCTCCAATCAGTTCCTCTCCGAGCCCCAGGAGCTGCCAAGGTCACGGGGCTGAGGTTCATGGGGGGGGGGGGGGCAGGGATCATGGTTGGGCCCAAACGGGGCCTTGAAGGCCGGGTCAGGCCTCTAGGAGGTACAGGATGGGGGGAGGGGAGGAGTGGGGACCCCCAGGACTGAGCAGGCCTTCCCTCTCTTCTCTCCCAGAATCCCCCTGCACAAGTTCAAGTCCATCCGGCAGACCCTGAGGGAGTCAGGCGGCCCCCTGGAGCTGGCCCAGGAGCCCCTCTCCAAGTACACGCTGGGGGCCCCCCCTGGCAACGGAGGCCCCATCCCAGAGATGCTCAAGAATTACCTGGATGTGAGTCGAGGCTGACCCTGGCCCGGCAGAGCCCCCGGGGGGTGGGGGTCCAGGCTGGCGGCCTGGGCTCCTGCTCTGCCATCCCTGCCCCCGTGGCCCCCACCCCGACCCCTGCACCCAGGGGTGCTTCCGGCTCGTCTCCCTCGGGAGGCGGGCACTTTAAGTACTGCCGGGTCACCCAGCTTAGGGTCTGCCCGTCCGGTCCCCCTGGGCTGCAGCCGCTTCCTGGCCTCCGGGGGGTGGGGGCGGGGCCTCTCTTGGGACACCCGGCACGGGCTTCATCAGCTGCCGAGTCGCCCGGGTCCCCCACGGGCCCCATGACCCGGCCAACGGGGCCGTGCAGCCCAGGGACTGCCCACAGCTGCCTCACGGATGGGCTCAACATCCGGGGAAACTGAGGCCCAGCGGGGCGGGGGGCAGGAGCAGTGGTTTCCGGGGCCCCTTCCCCACGCTGCCCTTCTCACTCATGGGGATGAGGGGCCCTGGAGGGTGGTGGGGAGGGCCAGGGGGCACTAGGGGAGGGGGGGCCTCCCCCGGCCTGCTCCTCATCACAGGTGTGGCCAGTTCCAAAGCTGGGGGCCTTATCTGTGTGCTGGGGTCGTCCCCATTTCCCATCTGCCTTCCCTATCAGGACCCACCTTGTTGTCTCCCCCCCCCTTCCTCCCCCGTTTCTTTCCCTCCCGCTGATTTCTCACCCCGTGGGACCCCAGGAGACGGGCCCCCGGGAGCCTCTGACCCGTTCTCTGCCCGGCCCCCAGGCTCAGTACTACGGGGTCATCGGCATCGGGACCCCCCCGCAGAAGTTCACCGTGGTCTTTGACACCGGCTCCGCCAACCTGTGGGTGCCGTCCATCCACTGCAGCCTGTGGGACATCGCCTGCTGTGAGTGCCCCGGCCCGTTGGGGTGGAGCCCCCTGCCCCCGGGTTCCTGACTCCCCAGCCCCCCCTCCCCTCCCCCCTGGGCCAGGCGGGCTCCTTGCTGTCAGGGAGGCGGCTTCTGGGCCGGGGGGGGGGGGGGGGGGCGGGCGCGAGATCCGGGGGCCGTCCCCGACTGAGGCCTCTCTGCCCGCAGGGCTCCACAGCAGGTACAACGGGAACCTGTCCAGCACCTACGTGAAGAACGGCACCAACTTTGCCATCCATTATGGCTCGGGCAGCCTCTCGGGCTACCTGAGCCAGGACACGGTCACTGTGAGTCCGGGGAGGCTGTGGGGGGCAGCCCTGGGGGGAGGGCTGTGGGAGGAGGTCCGGGGGGCAGGGCTGTGGGGGGAGATCCGGGGGGCAGGGCTGTGGGAGGAGGTCCGGGGGGGAGGGCTGTGGGGGGAGGTCCGGGGGGCAGGGCTGTGGGGGGAGGTCCGGGGGGCAGGGCTGTGGGAGGAGGTCCGGGGGGCAGGGCCCTGGGGGGCAGCCCTGGGGGGAGGGCTCTGGGGGGCGGCCCTGGGGGCAGGGCTGTGGGGGGATCCGGGGGGCAGGGCTGTGGGGGGAGATCCGGGGGGCAGGGCTGTGGGGGGCAGGGCTGTGGGGGGAGGTCCGGGGGGGAGGGCTGTGGGGGGAGATCCGGGGGGAGGGCTGTGGGGGGGTCCGGGGGGGAGGGCTGTGGGGGGAGATCCGGGGGGCAGGGCTGTGGGGGGAGATCCAGGGGGGCAGCCCTCCGAGCCTGCAGCCACTTGTTCCCTCGCCCACAGCTCGGCTCCCTGGAGGAGGCCGCGCACCTCAAGGTGGAGAAGCAGACCTTCGGGGAGGCCATCAAGCAGCCCGGGGTCACCTTCATCGCCGCCAAGTTCGACGGCATCCTGGGCATGGCCTACCCCCGCATCTCGGTGGACAACGTCATGCCCGTCTTCGACAACCTCATGGATCAGAAGCTGGTGGACAAGCAAGTCTTCTCCTTCTACCTGAACAGGTGGGGGTGGGGCAGGGGCGGGGGGACCGGTGGTCCAGGCCAGGGCTCCTTGGACCTTCCCCACACAACACAAGCTTTCCCAAGTTTTGCTTCTCAGAAGGGGGGCGTTGAACCCCGGGGCGCGGCGTCCCCCCAGAGTCTGTGGGAGTGGGATCTTCCAGCTACTCGGGGCGGGGTCGGTCTGGAACCGTCTGGGCCGGCCCCGTCGTGGTGGAGACCCGAGCGTCCTTCCCCTCCCCTCCCCCAAGGTGGGGCCCCGTGGGCTGGCGGGGGGCGGGCCTGACGGACGTCCGCCCCTTCCTCCTCGTGCAGGGACCCCAACGCCCAGCCCGGCGGGGAGCTGACGTTCGGGGGCACGGACAGCAAGTACTATAAGGGGGACTTCACCTACCTCAACGTCACGCGCAAGGCGTACTGGCAGATCCATATGGACATGTGAGTGCTGGGCCAGGGGGGCAAGTGGGAGCCCCCGGCACCCAGACTGCCGTGGTGGGAGGGAGAGCCCCTTGGGGAGACTCCTTGGCCCCGTGTGTATTGATTGTGCTCCCCTTGGAGCCATCCTGGGAGGGTCCCTCCTCCCCCCCGCCAGACAAGGCCCAAGCCGGGCGGTGACCCCGGGGCAGGGGTCCGGGAGCCCAAAGAGCCGGTCTTGCTTCCTGGTCAGGGTGAAGGTGGAGAACGGGCTGACCCTGTGCAAGGACGGCTGCGAGGCGATCGTGGACACGGGCACCTCCCTGATCACGGGCCCCGTGCAGGAGATCAAGGCGCTGAACAAGGCCGTGGGCGCCGTCCCCCTGGTGGGAGGGGAGGTGAGAGGGGAGCCGGCTCGGGGTGGGGCTTGGGGGGCAGCCCGGGAGGCTCCCTGACCCCCTCCTCTGTCCCCCGCTCTCCACAGTACATGATCTCCTGTGACAAGGTGACCAGCCTCCCGCCCATCTCCTTTGTGCTGGGCGGCAAGAACTTTAAACTCACGGGCGAACAGTATGTCCTCAAGGTCAGTGAACCCCCTTGTCTCGTTCTGGCGGGAGCGGCGCATAATAGGTGCTTTATGGAAGCCTGGGGGGGGGGGCCCGGCCTCCAGGATGGGTGGGGAGCACGAGAGGGGCCCTCGACCTCCTGCCAGAGAGGGGGATGGTCCCCCCGGGCTGGAAGGGCGAGGGGCCCCGGGGTGGCTGGGGTCTCCGGGCCGGGGTCTGGGGCTCCAGCCAAGCCTCAAGGGGCACAGATCCACGGGCCCGGCCTCGGGTAGCTTCTGGTTTAATGTGCCGGCCAGAGGCGGGCACTGGGCAGAGGGAGGAAGGGCGGGCCGGGCACCCTTGCCCACGGGCCTGCGGCGTTCTCCCCAGGTGAGCCAGGGTGGGCAGACCGTCTGCCTGAGCGGCTTCATGGGCATGGACATCCCTCCCCCGGGGGGGCCCCTCTGGATCCTGGGCGACGTCTTCATCGGCCGCTACTACACCACCTTCGACCGGGACAACAATCGCGTGGGCTTCGCCACGGCCTGCTGAGCGCCCCCTCGTTGCCCGCCAGGACGGGGGGCTTCTGGCGGAGGAATGGAGAGAGAACGTGGTCCGGAGAAGCCCCTTGCCGCCCCCCAGCCCCCACGACGCCCCCACTGATGCCCCCGCCCCCATACTCCGTGTATTCCCCTCCCCCCCCCGCCCCCAGGCACAAAAGGGCCACGGCTGCTGCTGAGCTTTGGCTGCGCCTTTGGACACAGAGGGAGCTGGGGGCTTGGCTCAGCCCCTCAGCCTCTCCTTAACCCCGAAACTTGGGGCTTCGCCCCCCACTCCCCCTTGCTCAAGGCTGAGCCGAGCTGAGGGTGTCGGCCGGGGCCCCGCAGGCCTGGGGGGGCCCGGGGCAGGCCGCGTCCTGCCTGAGCCCCTGGAGCCCCGCCCTGGGCCCCTCTCACTCCCTGATTGCCGACAGGCAGAGTGAAAATACAGGTTTTGGGGGGACCTTTTCCTGTGTCAGTGTGTTTGTGGGGGGCGGGAGGGAGGGCAGTGCGGATTGGTAGAAATGACCCGCCGGGAGCCACGGGTCGGATGTGCCGGTTGTTGGGCTCCCTCATCTCCCCGGGCCCCTGGGGGTGAGAGGCTGGTGGGCAAATCCTGCCTCCGGAGCCACCCAGAGCCCTGAGCCCCTCGAGCCCGGCCCAGCCGGGGTGTTCAGTCTCGGGCTTGTTCTAGTAGCTTCTCCCAGGGAGCTCAGGCCGGGGAGCTCGCTTAGGTGGGGGCGGGGAGCTGGGCCCTGAGGCCTCGGTGAGCGATGGGGTGGGTTCTGGATTCGAGTCTCATGGCCAGAAGGGGACAGCCGGGGCTGGCTTCTAGGCCTTTCAGGGCAAGACCCCAGCTGATCTGCTTGGGGATGGGGGCCCAGAGGAAGTGAGTGAAGTACAGGGAGGGAGCACAGGGTTGGGAGGGGCAGTTCTTATAGAATCCAGTGGTGAGAGGGACCCTGGCAGGGCCCCCTGCCCAACAACTGGTCCTGGGTCTCAGTTCAGAGACCTCCAGGGAGCAGCTCCTCCCAGCTCTGGAGCTGCTGGGACGGTGCTGGAATGCCAGATGTGGATCCTGGCAAATTCTGCCCGTCGGGCCTCGTTCTGTCCCCTTGACCCTCCGAGTTCTGATCCAGCATTTTCTAACTTGGCGATTCTGGACAGTCCCTTCCACTTAGGTCTGTCTCAGTTTCCCCAGCTGTAAAATAGGCATTATGATAGCACCTCCTTTCCAAGGTGGTTGTGAGGGTCAAGGAGAGACTTAAAATGTCTGGGACATGATAAATGCTTCCTCCCCTCCTCCTCTTTCCCCACTCCTCCCCTCCTCTCCTTTTCCTCTTTTTCCCTTCCCCTCCCTCCTCCCATCCCTCTAGCCAGGCTCTGGAGGAGGGAGAGCAGGGAGACTTCCAAATCACTGGTTAAAATGTGGGTCCAGGGCTGAGCCGGGAGCCGCCACTGGAGGCCGAAGGGACATCGAGCAGCTCTGGCTCCGGCTGGATGTTGTCTAACCCGGAGTCTGGCTTGAGAAGCGGGGGTTAAGGGTGGACTCCAGTTGCAGAGGGGGATCGAGAGCTTAGCAATGTCAGAAAAGAACGGGAGAGGCCCAGCGGGATCCAGTCTGGCCTGGCCTGGTTCTGGCTGGAGCAGGCTAAGTACCAGCCGCCTCCCCCACCCCAGCCAATCCGGGACCAGTCCAGCTGCCGCCCCCCCACCCCCTCAGCCTCCTGCGTGCTGACATCCCTGAGCGCCGGGCTGGCAGTGGCCCTCCTCCCGTCTTGTCTCTGAGCCTTCAAAAGCTGCCATCTCTGACCCTCCCCTGTATCTGGAAGAGGAAACCAGCCCTGCTCGCTGCCCTCACTACCCTGGACGCCTGGAGCTCTTTCTGGACCCCCCCAACACACACACACACTCATACACTCCCTGAGACTCCCTTGGGTTCCGGGCCTGACCTCCGTTCTCTCCATGTCTCTTTCTAAAGTTTGACCTGTGGAACATTTCCCAGTGAGCTCAGGAGTGAAACAAGGCCGCCCTCTGCCACAGATACTATCAATATTGTGTTAGAAACACCGGCCTCGGCAATGAGGCGAGAGAGATTAAAGGAATTCCAGTAGGCAATGAGGAAACCAAACTCTTGCTCTTTGCAGAGGACAGGATGGTACATTTAGAGAACCCCCAAGATTCTATTATTAGAAATAATCCACACCTTTAGCAAAGTTGCAGGATACAAAATAAAGCCACATAAACCAATAGCATTTTTATACATCAACAAAATCCAACAGCAAGAGATCCAAAGAGAAATTCCAGTTAAAATAACTGTCGATAGCATAAAATATTTGGGAATCTATCAGCCCAAGGAAGGCCAGGAATTATCTGAGCAAAATCATAAAAACTTTCCACACAAATAAAGTCAGATTTAAATAACTGGAAAAATATTAAATGCTCTGGGATAGGCCGAGTGAATATAATAAAGATGACAATACTCCCTAAACTAATCTATTTATCTAATGCTATACCAATCAGACTTCCAAAAAAATATTTTAATGACCTAGAAAAAATAACAACAAAATTCATATGGAAGAACAAAAGGTCCAGAATCTCAAGGGAATTAATGAAAAAAAAAATCAAATGAAGGTGGCCTAGCTGTACCTCATCTAAAATTATATTATAAAGCAGCAGTCACCAAAACCATGTGGTATTGGCTAAGAAATAGACTAGTGGATCAGTGGAACAGGTAAAGTTCACAGGACAAAACAGTCAATGATAATAACAATCTAGTGTTAGACAAACCCAAAGACCCCAGCTTTTGGGATAAGAATTCATTTGACAAAAACTTCTGGGAAAACTGGAAATTAGGATGGCAGAAATTAGGCTTGGACCCACACCTAACACTGTATACCAAGATAAGATCAAAATGGATCCATGACCTAGGCATAAAGAACCAGATTATAAATAAATTGGAGGAACATAGGATAGTTTATCTCTCAGACTTGTGGAGGAGGAAGAAATTTGTGACCAAAGATGAACTAGAGACCATTACTGATCACAGAATAGAAAATTTCGATTATATCAAATTAAAAAGCCTTTGTACAAACAAGACTAATGCAAACAAGATTAGAAGGGAAGCAACAAACTGGGAAAACATCTTCACAGTTAAAGGTTCTGATAAAGGCCTCATTTCCAAAATATATAGAGAACTGACTCAAATTTATAAGAAATCAAGCCATTCTCCAATTGATAAATGGTCAAAGGATATGAACAGACAATTTTCAGAGGATGAAATTGAAACTATTACCACTCACATGAAAGAGTGTTCCAAATCATTATTGATCAGAGAAATGCAAATTAAGACAACTCTGAGATATCACCACACACCTGTCAGATTGGCTAGAATGACAGGGAAAGAAAAGATAATGGGGAATGTTGGAGGGGATGTGGGAAAATTGGGACACTGATGCATTGTTGGTGGACTTGTGAACACATCCAGCCATTCTGGAGAACAATCTGGAACTATGCTCAGAAAGTTATCAAACTGTGCATCCCCTTTGATCCAGCAGTGTTTCTACTGGGCTTAGACCCCAAAGAGATACTAAAGAAGGGAAAGGGACCTGTATGTGCCAAAATGTTTGTAGCAGCCCTGTTTGTAGTGGCTAGAAGCTGGAAATTGAATGGATGCCCATCAATTGGAGAATGGCTGGGTAAATTGTGGTATATGAATGTTATGGAATATTATTGTTCTGTAAGAAATGACCAGCAGGAGGAATACAGAGAGGCCTAGAGAGACCTACGTGGACTGATGCTAAGTGAGATGAGCAGAACCAGGAGATCATTAGATACCTCAACAACGATACTGTTTGAGGATGTATTCTGATGGAAGTGGATTTCTTCGATAAAGAGAGCTTTAATTGATCAAAGATGGACAGAAGCAGCTCCACCCAGAGAAAGAACACTGGGAAATGAATATAAACTGCTTGCATTTTGGTTTTTCTTCCCGGGTTATTTCTACCTTCTGAATGCAATTCTCCCTGTGCAACAAGAAAACTGTTCGGTTCTGCACACATATATTGTATCTAGGATATACTGCAACCCATTCAACATGTAAAGGACTGCTTGCCATCTAGGGGAGGGGGTGGAGAGAGGGAGGGAGGGGAAAAATCGGAACAGAAGTGAATGCAAGGGATAATGCTGTAAAAATTACCCTGGTATGGGTTCTGTCAATAAAAAGTTATAATTTAAAAAAAATAAAGTTGGAGCTGCTCAGAGCTCCCACTGGTCTTGGCGATCTCGGAGCTGCTCCCCCTGCCCTTCCCTGGGCACCCCGGCTCCGACACGAGCTGCCTTCTCAGAGCCCTGAAACCCACTGGCTCCGGGTCCTGACGCCGCTCAGGTTACTCCTTTCTCCCAAACTCGGGCAGTGCAGTCCGGCCCTTTCTTCCCCTCCTTTTCCAGCTCCTTCCTGCTAGTGAGAATCACACCCAAGGTAGGCTCTCCTGCAGAAGACAGAGATAGACAGAGACACAAAGAGAGATAGACAGAGACAGACACACAAGAGAGACAGAGACAGGGAGTCCGACACACGGACAGAGACAGAGACACCGACAGAGACAGAGAGACACGGACAGACAGACAGCTCCCTGGAGAGGCCCCCTGCCCCATCCCGCCCCGCGGCCTGTGCCCCTCGCAGTGCGCTCGGAGCTTTCCCCCAGAAGCAGAACAGGGACTCGAGGCCGTTCCCTTGGAGATCAGGGGCGGCTGCCTGTTGGAGGGAATTACTGACCCTGGGTCTCCCAAAGATGGGTTTGGGGGAGGCAGGCGCGACGTCTGGGTAAACTGGGCTAGTAAAGGAAACGAGGGGGGAGGGGCGCAGGGCTCTGTCTGCTTTTGCTTCTTAACCTTCCAGAGGAAACCCCAGGTCAGACTGAGGGCGCTGAGGCAGGATGGGCCAGAGTGGCGAGCCCCAGACTGGGGAGGCCGGAGGAAGAAGGGCCTGGTGCCCCGGGTGCTCCAGGTGGGGTGCTCCAGGTGCTCCAGGTGCTCCAGGTTCTCCGTGTCCCTGGCTCTAGGAAGAGTAGAGTGGGAATGGCTAAGCCTGTGCTCCGAGTGCCTTTCCGAAGCCTGGGGAGAGCAGAGAAGGGGCTGTAGGATCAGAGCGGGGCTGAAGGGCCCAGCCCCTGCCCTGGCCCACCTCCCCAGACAGGAAGGGAATGAAGCGCTGATGAGACCAGGGAGCTAAGTCCCTGCCAGGATTCATCTAGACCCCATAATCTTTTTTTTCTTTTTTTAATAAAAGTTTTTTTATTTTCAAAAAACATGCATAGAGAATTTTTTCTTTAATTAAAAGCTTTTAAATTTCTTTATTTAATTAAATTTATTTATTTATTTAACTAAAGCTTTTTATTTTCAAAATATCGACATGGATCATTTCCCACGTTGGCTCTCGCCAAGCCTTTTGTTCTAAGTTTTTCTCCTGCCCTCCCCTAGAGGCGGAGTCATCCAATATATGTTAGGCCTGGGCAAGTCCCCCATAGGCTTCCACATTTATCGCACAGCACAAGAAAAATCAGATCAAAAAGGGAAAAAATGAAAAAGGAAACAAAATGCAGTGAACACCAAAAAGAGTGAGAAGGCTGTTGTGCTCCCACGGTCCCCCCTGGGAGCGGACGGCTCTCCCCTCAGTGCCGTGCTCCCCGCCGGCCCCCACGGTCCCCCCTGGGAGCGGACGGCTCTCCCCTCGGTGCCGTGCTCCCCGCCGGCCCCCACGGTCCCCCCTGGGAGCGGACGGCTCTCTCCGCCACGGGACCATGGGAACTACCCTGGATCCTCATCGTTGGAGAGCCACGTCCCTTAGAACTGGTCCGGGGATGACCTTGCTATTGGGGACAGTGACCCCTGGTCCTGCTCATTCCCTCAGTCTCCGCTCCTGGGAGTGTCCCCGGGCCCAGGGTGTCTCACAGAACATTGTTCTGCCGCCCCCACGGACCGGCAGCCACCCAGTTTCCAGTTTTCCACATGTGGGAGCCCCCCGATTCTTAATGTGGGGTTGCTGCCCCCTGTGGGGTCTTGTGGGGGTTCTTATTGGTAAAGGTTTACTGTGTCTCCTTTATCTACTGATATATTTGGGGTCCCCCGGATTTCTCAGGCCAAAAAGGGCCTTTCTCGCAGCCTCTGCTTTTGATCTGATTTTTCTTTCACAAAATGACCACTGGAAATATGTCCCCAGTGCTTGCCCACATAGAGCCTCCGCGGGCCCCACGGGAGGGGGGGGGGTGCTAAGGGAGGGGAAGAGCAAAGGGAACACCAAATCTTGCAAAAATGACGCTGGAAAATGGTCGTTGGTGTGATTGCCAAAGTCAGATGGTGTCGGAGCAAACCGAGAAGCGCAGTCCGGCAGGGGTTTCCAAAGTGGGGGGGGGGCGGTGGTCCCCGGGGGCCGCGGGCTTTTGGCAGGAGCAGCTGGGCCCAAAGCGGGGAGGGTGGGGCCGGAGCCAGGAAAACCTGGGGTCAGATCCAACCGCCCCCTCCCGGGGGTGATCCTGGGCCAGCCGGCAGCAAAAGAGGGAGACTAGTGGTCCCCGGGCCGGGGAGGAGGGGAGCAGCTTCTGGACCCTCTGGGCTCTCCCCAGGGGGACCCTCTCCTCCCATCCGAAAGCCCAGGGGGCCGCCAGGGCCCTCCGCCGTCCGCAGGGCCCTCTCCTTCCTGGGCTGGGGTCTGGGCCCCTGAGGCCCCGGGACAGGAAGTGGCCGGCGCCGCCGGGCCCTGGGGCCCTCTCTGGGTCTCCACTTCCTCTTCTCTCAAACGTGGGGGACGCGGATGACCTCAAAGGGCCCTGCAGGGGCTGTGGTGCCGTGATCTATGGACGCTCTCTGATCCATGATCGATGGGCCTGGGCCGGCACAAAGGAAGCCCGGCCCGTGTTTCCATTGAAATCGATACCGTGCTGGAAGGGGAGAAATCAAGGGGATTGATGTTGGGGCCGGCCGGGAGGGAGGGAGGAGCCGGGGGCTGCAGATTTTTCAGAAGGAGAGGAGACAGCTGGTGCCCCGGCAGCTGACCCGAGCCGGGCCTGGCTTTGGGCAGGAAGATGGATGGCTGACCTGCCCTCCCGGGGCCGGCCCTCCCCAGCCCAAGCCGCCCGGCTTCCCAAGGACCGCCAGCCTCCCGGAGAACATGATTTTTCAGAGAGGAAGAGGAATGGGTCGTAAAAGTGTCCGGGGCCCCCGCCGCCTCTGAAATATGAGCGGGGAGCGGGCGGCCGAGGCACCAGGGAGGCTGGCCGGGCTGCTGGGAATGGCGAGCATTTGGCCGACCGTTCGGGGCCAGTGACCTGCCCCGCTGAGATCCCGGCCGGGGGCGGGGGGAGGAGGAGGCTGCGGCTTCGGACAGATGCTCTGAGGCTTCAGGGGGCACGGGGCGGGGGTGGGGGGCTCCTGCCCCTGAAGCTTGTGAGCTCGGCCCTTGGTCCATAGGCAGGGGGATGGGGGCTGTTCCCCACCGAGCCCCCCAAGGTCGGCGGGGCCGGCAGTGCTCCCCGTCTGTGCTCCTGCCAGGGAAAGGCTTACCCGCAGAGCTCAGGCCCAGGCCCAGGCCGGAGGTGACGGCGGTCCCGGCCCAGCTAAGGGCCCCTGGGCCCCTCCGGCCTTCCCCAAGCTTTCCCAGCTCCTCAGGAGCAGCTGTGGTCCCGGTTGGGACGGCCTGAACGGCCCCTTCTTTCCTACTTTGTGGGGCCCACATCTGGCCTCCTGGGGATGGGGGCAGAGAGACCCGAGAGCCCGGGGGATCCTCCGAGAGGAGGCTCAGGCCCGCGGGGCCTCGGCTGAGGGAGGACGGTGGTCAGTCTGGACGGAGGCCCGGAGGTGGGGGAGGGGCTGCCCCCAGAAAGCCAGCGGGGCCCCAGCTGCACGTACACTAGGAACGGGAAGAGGGGCCGAGGGCTGGGGAGCCGGGGTTCATCTTCGGGGGGAGAGGGAGCCCCGGGACTCGGGAGCAGGGCAGCCACACGGTCCCGACTGGGACCTCAGGCCTCCGAGGAGCTTCTCTGTGTTTGCTGGGCCAGGGTCGGACGATGGGGTGGAGGCCAGGAGGGATGGAAGCGGGGCAGGCAGCAAAGGCCGGGGCGGCTCCGAACGCCGTCGAGGGGAGCAACCGGGGAGACTCGGCTTGCGTAAATGGGGGGCTGTCTTCCCAGCGATACCCGAGATGGGCCCAATGGCCTCGGGGGGGGGGGTCAGCACCCGGGGGGGAGCCAGGGAGCCTGGACACGGGATGCAAGCGGGCCAGCGCCGCCCCTTCTGTTGGCTCCCTCTCCCTCTCCCGCCCTGTTTCCCCTTTGGGTCCAATTTTTCTTTCACAACATGACAAATAGGGAAATGTGTCCAAAAGGCCCCCGCGTGGCCCCCCTATATCGGGCTGCCTGCTCTCTTGGGGACGGGGAGACGGGAACTCGAAATCTGACAAAAATAAGCGTGGAAAACGATCTTGGCACATATTGGGGAAACTAAACACCGAGGAAAAAGGGGCTGTGGGGGCTGAGGGGGAAGGCAGATCCCGGGGGGGGGGACAAGCGGGTGCCTTCCGTTGGAGGACCACTGGGCATGAGACGGCAGGAAGTGGGGCACGCTGGGACCTCCCAGGAAGAGGGGAGGGCAACGTGCTGACCCCTAGCTCAGGGAAGACGGAGCCTGGGGAGAAGTGTAGGGTCATGAGGACGGGGAACGCCACATACAACTCCACAGGTCCTCAGTTTACAATGAAGGAAAATTTTTTTTTCCCCAAGGAAATGCTAAATGAACTGGTACAAGGTCCACAGATCCCAAAGTGAAGAGTTAAATTGGGCTGTAAACCTGGTTCATTTAGGTCCAAATAATCAATGTTCCAAATACAACACGGGGAAAGACCCCCAAAAAGAATCTGGGGTCTCAGCAGACCTCAAGCTCAGTTGGGATCAGCCCTGTGATAAAACCACCGTCAGTTAGAGTGCTCGGGGCACGGAGGGGGGCCTCCCGCCCTCGGCTCCGGCCGGCACTGGCCGGCACTTCTGGGAGGAATTCTGAGGGCTCAGAGGCGGGGCCAAGGGCCCCAAGCCCGGTGAGAGCCCGAAGGTTGGGGCCTGTCTGCCCCTGGAACTGGGACTGGGGGGAGGGGGAGGAGGGGGCGGAAGCCAGCTTCTTCCTGCCCTTCGAGGCTGCCCTGGTCAGCACTACGGTCGTGCCCGCTTTGTGCCCTCCTGGGGGCACCGAGGCAGAGCCCCCACCCTGGGAGGGGAGGAGGAAGGGAGAACAAAGAAAGAGAAAGAGCCGAGCCACCTCCAAGGGGGGTCAGAGCTCATTCCTCTGAGGGGAGGGGGCGCTGCGAGACGGGAGGGGGTCTCTGCGAGACGGGAGGGGCCGCTGTGAGACGGGAGGGGCCTCTGTGAGACGGGAGGGGCCGCTGTGAGACGGGAGGGGGTCTCTGTGAGACGGGAGGGGGCGCTGTGAGACGGGAGGGGGCACTGTGAGACGGGAGGGGGCGCTGCAAGACGGGAGGGGGTCTCTGTGAGACGGGAGGGGCCGCTGTGAGACGGGAGGGGGCGCTGTGAGACGGGAGGGGCCTCTGTGAGACGGGAGGGGGCGCTGTGAGACGGGAGGGGGCACTGCCAGACGGGAGGGGGCACTGTGAGACGGGAGAGGGCATCTATGAGACGGGAGGGGGCGCTGCGAGACGGGAGGGGGCGCTGTGAGACGGGAGGGGCCGTGCTGGGGGAGGAAAGGCTTTCCTGTCAGAGGTGCGGAAAGAAGCCTGGGGTCTGCGCCAGCCTGAGGGGTGGTAAAGGCTAAGGGAGGGGCCCTGAAGGTTGAGAAGGGGGTGGCCTTCAGCCCTCTCAGGCCTCTGAGGAGCTTCTCTGGTGTTTGCTGGGCCAAGGCCGGGGGGCCTGGGTGAGACCTGTGCCTTGGGAAGGGGGCTTGGCCAGAGAGGAGGGGCCGGGCTCGGGGTCCAGGCTTGAGGCGAAGAGGGGCCGCCCTGGCCCGTGGCTGGGTGAGCGCAGGGAGCCGGTGGCTAAGGAGCCTTGGTGCTCTTGGCAGGGCTCGGGCTTGGGCAGTGTTGGAGTTCTTGGTCTTTAAAATACAATGATGGTTCTCTCTGGGAGAGCAGGTTTCTTGGGGGGGTTTTCTGGAGGCAGCCTTAGTTTCAGTTCAGAGTAATAATCACCCAAACGCAGCCCAGCGCTAAAAATGCAAACGTTTATTTTCTCCTTCCGAAGTAGCCGGTTAGTTGAGGCCGCTCCCTGCTTGGTTCCAAGAGCTCTGGCAGCTTGTCCTTTGCTTCTGCCTCTGCTTTCTTCAGCCTCCAGAGCCGGCACCAAGGTGGAAGATGGAATGAATCTCTCTTGCCTCCGAGAGAGGGCTTGTGGCTCTCAATGTCCCAGAGTGCTCTGTGTCTGTCCCAGAGTGCTCCTCTCCAGTCTAATTCATCTGAACTCCCCTGACTGGGCTTAGATATGACTCTTCTGAGAGAGTGGGATTGTGTGGAACTAAGCCCCAAAGTTGTCACACAAAGCCCTTTGATCCAGCAGTGTTTCTATAGGGCTTATACCCCAAAGAGATACTAAAGAAGGGAAAGGGACCTGCATGTGCCAAAATGTCTGTGGCAGCCCTGTTTGTAGTGGCTAGAAGCTGGAAAATGAATGGATGCCCATCAGTGGGAGAATGGCTGGGTAAATTGTGGTATATGAACGTTATGGAATATTATTGTTCGGTAAGAAATGACCAGCAGGATGAACACAGAGAGGCCTAGAGAGACCTACGTGGACTGATGCTAAGTGAAATGAGCAGAACCAGGAGATCATTATATATCTCAACAATGATACTGTTTGAGGATGTATTCTGAGGGAAGTGGATCTCTTCCATAAAGAGAGCTTTAATTGATCAAAGATGGACAGAAGCAGCTACACCCAGAGAAAGAACACTGGGAAGTGAATATAAACTGCTTGCATTTTTGTTTTTCTTCCCGGGTTATTTATACCTTCTGAATCCCATTCTCCCTGTGCAACAAGAGAACTGTTCGGTTCTGCACACGTATACTGTATCCAGGATATACTGTAACCTATTCAACATGTAAAGGACTGTTTGCCATCTAGGGGAAGGGAAAAATCGGAACAGAAGCGAGTGCAAGGGATAATGTAAAAAATTATCCTGGCATGGATTCTGTCAATCAAAAGTTATTTAAAAAAAAAAAGAGAATGGGATTGTGGGATATCTCCCAGAGGGCTCTCTGGCCCTAAGAGCTTCAGGGGAGGTGTGAATTCACAAAGTTACAAAGTTTACTTTGTGACTCTCCCATACATGTGAACTCCAATGAGTAAAGGTGCAAACACAAGCCTTGTATCAATTAGTTGTACTTAGTACCTGGTTTTAGGTTCTGGCCCAAAACATCTTCTTGTAGGATCAGATCAGTGATACCGAACCAGGCTAAATTAGGTCATTATTGTCTCTATCAACTCTAATGACTTAACAGTTTGTAAAGATTCCAAGAGGGAGGCCCGAGGGGGCGGGGCTCAAGCTGTGAGTCCCAGGGTCGGGGGATCCCATAAGCCACGTGCCTCTGTTTCCTCAGCTGTAAAACGAGGGGGGTCGGCCTCTGGGATCCCCATCGTTTCTGAATCGGTGATCTCTGGGTAATTTTGAGACTCCTGGGTGAGGGAGGGTGGCGGCACCCCAACAGGGGAAGGACGTGTCCCAGACAGGGTCCCCCAAAGACAGTGCGGGGCTGCCCCCTTCTAGCCCCCTCCCCCTCCCTGATCTAACCTCACTCTGCTTCTGTTTGAAGGGGTCGAGGAGGGGGTGGACACGTGATCTCACTGCGAGGAGCGCCCCAGCTCCCAGACACCTGCCGGCCACAGCTCACTGGGCGGGCTCTGGGCTCTGCCGGCCAAGGTCCCGTGCCACAGGCGGCACGTGGGGCAGAGCGGCGGGAGCTTTGAGAACCGTGGAGTCCCTGAGCCCCCGCACCCCAACTTGGCAGCCCAGGAATCGGCTCCGGGACTCCGAAAGGCTCTAGGAAAGCCTGAGAGGGTCGGTGGCTCCATCTGGGAGCATCAGGCTGGTCTGGTGGAGCCTCAAAGGAGATGGATTTTGAAAGCCCCCCCCCCCCACAGCCCTTCCCCCTCCCCACAGGGCAGCCCCCATGCAGGGAGGAGGGATGCTGAGGAGCTGCTCAGCTCTGGGGGGGGCTGGCAGGGAGAGCGTGGGGGGGGCGTGGGAAGCACCCCATAGGGGAGGGCCTTCCGTGGGGGGGGGCATGCTGGGCCTTTCTTGGTGTTTTCTCCCAAAAGCAGCTGAATGTGCTTGAGCAGAGGAGAGCATGAGGTCTCAGTTTCCCCATCTGTCCCATGAGCCATCTCAAAGCCCCTTTCTGCTCCAGACTTTGTCCCTCCCGTGGAGCCGAGGGGTCAAGGGGGCCAGGGCTGCCACACCCCCACTTCCAGGGGGAGACCCTTTGAGGCAGAGAGATGGGAAGACTCCCCTAGGCCCTGGTACACAGTAAGCACTTACTAAATGCTTGTTGACTGACTGGCCCTCCCCCAAATCAGCTGCCCCGGGATGAGGGTGGAGGTTGTGTGTTGCTCCATGGGAGGCAGGCAACACGTGTGGGGGGGTAACTCTCTCCCTGGCCGTCTTCCCCTCAGAGGCTCCGTTTGCTGGCCGGTTGCCTCAGCTTGTTTCTCTGGGTTTTTTCCATCTGTCTGTCACCGACTCTCAGGACCTGCTTCTGGCTCTGCCCGGCATTCGCTGCCAGTCTCTCTCTGTCCGACAACTTTTTTGTCTTTCTGTGGGTCTGTGGCGGCCTGAAGGGGGAGCCCAGCTAGGGATAGGTAAGTGACAGTCCCTCTGGCCTCTGCTCCGGGGAGCAGATGCCCATCCCCCCATCCTGAGCCCCTATTCTCCCATCTTGATCCTCCTATCCTTCCCTCATCCTGACCCTACTGTCCTTCCTTCATCCTGAACCCCATTTTGAGCCCCACCCCCATCCTGAGTTCTAGACCCCCCCAAACCCTTTCATCCTGAACCCCATTTTGAGCCCCACTCCCTTGTCCTGAGCCCATTCCCTCTGTTCTGAGTCCCCACCCCCTCAAGCCCCCAACTCTTCCTCATCCCGAGGATTTAGGGGAGTCTGTGTGAGGGACACTGATGAGGATGGGGAAAGGTCTCATGAGCCGCCGCTGAAGGTCGGGGAATGTTTATTTAGCCTGGAGAAGACTAAGGGCAGAGAGAAAAGAACCAGGCATTTATTAAGCACCTTCTGTGTGTGAGGGACAGTTAAACACTTCTCAACCCGATCCCTTTGGATCCTGCTCCGGCCCTGGGGCGATGTCCTCCTCCTCCTCCTGCCTTTCCAGCTGAGGAAACAGGTCATGGAGCTAAAGGGTCTGAAGGAAGCCTCTGACTTCAGGTTTTCTGGATTTTTGACCTTGCTCTGTGACTGTGGCGCCACCTTGTGGCTGTGTCGGAGGGAATGTCGGAAGGGGAGAAGTCGGGCTCAGTCGGGCTCAGTCGGGCCCAGCGCTTGCCCGGGCTCGACAGGGACGACAGCTCCTCCCCGTGGGTTGGGGGCGCCAAACTTGCCCCCCGGGAAATCCTTCCTGGAGCCTCGGTGCCTTCTGTCCATTCCTCCTCTCCTCCAACCCACCTCTTTCAGCCCCCCGTCCGTGTTATTTCCCCCCATTAAAATGCTGTGTTTGAAGGACTGAGTTCGCGTTGCTGGTGTTTGTGCCCCTTCGCTTGGCGCGGGCCCGGCTCGTTGTGGTTCCGTCCTTTCAGACTCCTCAAGGCCCCGTTTGAGTTTCCTGGGCAGGCGGTTTGCTACCCGCTTCCCCAGTTTTACAGATGAGGAAACTGAGGCAGCCCCGGCCTGAGGGACGTGCCCAGGGCCACCAGCCAGGAAGGGTCTGAGGAGAGATTCGGATCCTGGCCTAGCCCCCTCCCGCTGCACCGGCCCGCTGCCTGGCACCCGCCCCTCGCCCGCCCCAGTGCCCAGACCTCCTTCTGTCCGTCGCTTGGGAGCCCTGGCCCTGGGAAAGGCCGCGCTTCCCCGGAGCTGGCCGGGACTAGTTCGGTGCGGACATGGGAAGGATGAACCGGAGACTTGGGCCTTTTGAACTGAGTCAGGGCATTTCTCCCGGGCCAGAATGGGGGGAAAAGCTTGATTGTCTTTTAACTGCTGCGGAGGAGGGCAAAAGGTGGGCATCCGGTGCAAGGGCCTCGGGGCCAGGAGCGGGGGCTGGAGCAGGGAAAGCTGGGGAGGGCTGGAGAGCGCAGGGAGGAACCGGGGCCCAGAGGGGCAGCGACAGGCAGGAGGGAAGGGGCTGGGGGTCAGGAGGAGCTTGTTGAGGGTCGTTGATGCTGTGAGAAAGGTGAGCTCAGGAGAGAACGGGGAGCTTCAAGGTCACCGAGGGAAACTTGGATTAAGAGCAAGAACTAGGGTGGGGGAGTCATGAGCCCCCCCTTCACTCAGGAACTTCGGGGGCCCAAAAGTGACGTGACCTTTCACTCAGGAAGTGAGTGGTGAGACTGCAGGGAGGTCAGTGAGAGGGCTGAGGGAAGGATCGGGGAGGGGACATTCAGCATGGGGGAGGGATGAGGGGGTTCAGGATGAAAGAGGGAAGGAGGATGGGGAAGCTGGGGCTCGGGATGAGGCTCAGGATGAGGGAGAGGGGGATAGGGGCTCAGTCTGGGGGGGGAGGCTCTGGATGAGGGAGGGAGGGGGGATGGGGAAGGCTGGGGCTCGGGGCTCGGGAGGGATGAGGGGGATGGAGGAGGCTGGGGCTCGGGATGAGGGGGGAGGGGGGAGGGATGAGGGATGCGGCAGCGGGGCGCGGGGCTGGGGCCGCCCGCGGGGCGAGCGCCCCTCCTGGGCCACAGGCACAGCTGCTGCTCTCGGGGCCAGCCCGGATTGCAGAGCTGAGCAGCGTCGCCACCGCGGGCGCGGGGAGGGGGCGGGGGCGGAGGCGGAGAAGCGCCTCCCTCCGCTCTCGCCGCGGCCCTGGGGCCCGGCCCCCGCCCCCGCGGCCGCCGCTCAGTCCCGAGTCCGGAGTGAGCTCGCTGACAGGTGACAGGTCCCGGCGCCAGGGAGGGAGCCTTCGGGCAGCCCGGGGATGGGAGGGCCGGGCGGGAAGGGCGGCGGGAGGGAGGAGGGAGGAGGGAAGGGGGAGGAGGGAGGGGGAGCGGAGCCGGTTCTGCCGCAGACGGTCCGTCAGTCCCGGCTCGCTCGCTGACTGGCTCGGGGAGGGCTCCGGCCGCCGCCAGCCCCAGGCTCGGGAGGCCTGGGAGGGAGGGACTGAGGCCCGGAGCGGACGCCGGACCCCGGGGACCAGGGGGTGGGTGGGCTTCTTGGGGGGAGACCGGCCTTCCCTCCCCCACTGCCCCCCAGCTGGGGCGGTTAGGGGCTTGGCTGCTCCTTCCCTGCCCAGGCGTCTGTGAGTGAGTGTGAGTGTGTGTTTGTGTGTTTGTGTGCCGGCTGCCCCGGGATGTCCCTGTGTCAAGGAGGGCGTCTGTGAGTGTTCCGAGTGCGCTGCGTGGGGAGGGGAAGCTCGGGGTCGCCGCGGGGAGGGGGGAGGGCACTCCTTGTGTTGTGTCCGAGCGCGGCCGCTGAGGGATTGCGCCTGTCAGGGCCTGGGGACCGAGGGTGTCTGGGAGGACATGGCCTGGGTTTGAAGATGTCATTGTGAGGGATGAGAGGGGAGGGGAAGAGTGTGCGTGTGTGTGTCTAGGGATGTCATCAGTGGGTCTGAGTGGGGCTTTGTGTCCCAGATATGGAGACTATTGTGTCATCGTGGGCTTGGGGGTGTCCGTGTGTATCTGATGATGTTTGTGTGTGTGTGTGTGTGTGTGTGTGTGTGTGTGAGTCTGAGTGTGTGGAGAGAGGGAGGGAGGGGGAATAACAGACTCCAGAATAGCGACAAGCCCCCCCACTGCCGGGAAGGCACAGGACTGCAAAGTCCTCTGGCAGCCGAGCTTGGAGGGGGGAGGTGGGAGCAAGAGGGAAGTGGGAGGGATGGCAGTGGCCATGCTGCAGGCCCGGGGTGGCCAGGCAGGGCTGGCTCATCCCTGGACAGGAGAACTGTAGCAATGATCTCAGTGAGCACTGAGGAGGCCAGGAGGGGCCACAGGCCGGCCGAGGCTCCGAAGGGAGGGCAAGATTGCAGGGAAGAAGGGGAGAAGCCCAGAAGCCGGGGGCCCCCTTGGGGCCAGGGCCCCGCCCCGGTCCCCAGTGTGAATTCTGATTTGTGTTCCCTTTCCTTCTCCCCTCTGCTCCCCCTCCCGCTCTTACAGGGCTGCCCCGGCCAGTCCTCGGCTCCACGTCTGACCCCAGCCGGCACCACGGAGGGCCCTCAGGAAGCCCGGGTGACCCCGTCCTGCCCCCTGGACGGGGCCTTCTGGATCCCCCGGCCTCCCGGCGCCCCCCCCAAGGGCTGCTTTGCCTGCGTGTCCAAGCCCCCGGCCCTGCAGCCCTCGGCGGCCGGCTCGGCCGCCGCGCAGGGCCCGGCCCCCAGCCTGTGTCCCATGGAGGCCAAGAGTTGCAAGGCCGACAGCGTCCGGACCGGCACGGGCTCGGGGCCCGGCAAGCACTCGGCTGAGAAAAAGACCATGACCAACCCCACCACGGTCATCGAGATCTACCCTGACACCACCGAGGTCAACGACTATTATCTCTGGTCCATCTTCAACTTCGTCTACCTCAACTTCTGCTGCTTGGGCTTCATCGCTCTGGCCTACTCCCTGAAGGTGGGTGAGACCCCTCTGCGCCGGGCTGGACCGCAGGGAGGCTGGGAGGGACTGGGCGGCACTGGGGCCTCCCCAACCGGGAGTGGCTGGGACGGGGCTAGCCTGCACCCAGAATGGGGGCTAGCCTGTGCCAAGAAGGGGGCTACCCAGAATGGGGGCTAGCCTGCACCAAGATGGGAGCTAACCTGCGCCCACAACGGGCCCCAGCTCTCCCCTAGGCCCCGGGCCAGGGACCCCTCTTCAGCTTACTCTAGGCCATGATCCCGGACCGTAACTCAGGGCTTCCTGCCTGATTCAGGCCGAGCCAGGGGTAGAGCTGGGCCCAGGAAGGGACGCTCAGGGCTCAGCACCACGGTGGACAAGACCATCTCCCTTCCCCCCATCCCAGGGTCGGGACAAATGCTGTCTCTGGCTTCTTGCTGTCTCAGGAGGGGGGAGGCCCTGATCCCTTCTTCCAGGGCTCCACTCCCCAAGGGGAGGGCAGCTGCCAGCAAAAGGGCTGTCTCTGTACCTTGGGCCAGTGAGAAACCAGGGGCCTACACAGGGATCACTACTTTCCTTCGACAGGCAGCAGGGGGACAGAGGGGGTGACTCTCGGAGACTGGGGGGGCTTGGGGCCCAGAGCCCGGGGTGTCAGAGCCAGGAGGGGCCTTCCACCCAGCCCCTCTCATCTAAGGAGCTGACATGTGAAGAAAGGGCCCTTCACGAGCTGGTCCCTAAGCACTGGAGGCTGAGTCTGGGCCGGGGCAGGGCTGACTGCAGTGGTCAAGCAAGCTTGGTTGGCCACCTGCAGAGGATTTTCTGGCAAAGGAAGGAAGGGAGTGTCCGGGGCAAGCAGGACCAGAAGCCTGAGCTTGGCGAGCCCCCGGATGCCTCCAGCTCCGGCCGGAGCGTGGCCAGCAGAGGGGTCCGTTGCTCTGAGGGGGACATTTGGTCATCTGGCCAAGGGAGCGGGAGCCTCGTGGGCTGAGCCGCAGGCAGTCACAGGGTGGGAGCCAGCAGCCTTTGGGAGGAAAGGGAAGCTCAGGAGGAGAAGTAGCGCGATCCGGGCAGGCAGAGAGGAAGCAGCAGGAAGTAGCTGGTGGCCGGGCCCAGGCCTGCGAGGGCCAGGGCCGGCTTTTGCCTGGGAAGCTGTGGCCGCCGTCACTGTCTCAAAGGGCAGATCGAATGTGATCCAGAGCACAGAGCTCGGCGCCCACGGGGCCTGGGAAGAGCCTCCTGGCCCGGTCGTCCCGGGCTCAGACACTGTCTCCCTCCGCCCATCCCCCGGCTCTCATCCCTCTCAGAGACGGGGGACCCACATGCCTTGGCTCAGGACAAGCTAGCTCATCACTTTCCCCAGAACTCTACTGCCCCGCTTGCCAGTTCAGCTCCATTTCCCTTCCTCCCCCTCCCATGACTCTGTGTGTGTGTGAGTGTGTGTATGTGTGTGTGTGTGTGTAAATGTGAATATGTGTGTATGTGAGTGCGTGTGAGTGTGTGTGTAAGTGTGTGTGAGTGAATGTGTGTATGTGTGTGTGAGTGTGTGTGTGAGTGTGTGTGGGTGAATGTGTGTGTATGTGAGTGCATGTGTAAGTGTGAGTGTGTATGAGTAAATGTGTGTGAGTGTGAGTGTGTAAGTGTGTGTGAGTGAGTGTGTATGAGTGTGAGTGAATGTGTGTATATGTGTATGTGAGTGTGTGTGTGTGTGTGTGTGTATGTGAGTGTGTACATGAGTGAGAGTGAGTGTGTGTGTGTGTGTAGCAGATGGGCACTGGAAGGAAGGGAGGGGAGTACTGGGGGAGAAAGGAGCTAGCGGTAAAATCTGGGGGAGCGGGGGCCAGAGGCCCATCTCCTTGCATCCCCCTCCTCTGCTCCCCTCAGCTTCTCCTGTCCCCAGGCGGCCAGTTCCCAGCATCCTCAGTTTGCTCAGACCTCCCCTCCCCTCCATGCCGGCCCCCATGCCAGTCCTGGCTCCTCCTCTGCCCGGGCCAGCCCCGCGGTTGGGGAGAATCATTCCCTGCTTTCTCCCATGCCCACTGCCAGGGTCTGCTTCGATCCTTGGCCCTGAAGCACAAAGCTCCCAGTGCGGGCAGTGCCCCTGGTAGCCGGTTTCTGTCTCCGACTTGCTGTGTGACCTTGGATAAATCAGGGCTCTCCTCTGGCTGCAAGCATTCCCATCTCTGAAATGAGATGGTTGGGTCAGGGTCTGATGCTCTGCTTCTCAGCTTCCCGGGGGAGCCCCCCAACCCAGATCCTTAAGGGGGCAGCTTCCAGAGGGCCCTGAGGGAGCTCCTGTCAGGAAGAGGACCAGGGCCCAGGAGCTGCCCTTCCTTCTCCAAGGACTGTGCCAGGCGCGCTGGCTCTGGCCGGGCAGGGTCCATCTGCTGGGCCGGGCACAGGTGGCCTGGCAGCCGGCTTGTAGCTAGGTCACAGATTTCTGGTCAGTGCCCGATCAGGGACGAGAAGGGGAGGCACAAGGTTAGTGCTTGCTTAGCGTGGGAGCTGCCCCTCTGGGCTCGTGCCCTGCCCAGGGGAAAACCTGGCTTGATTCGGTAAAAAGCCTTGTGTTTGGAGGCCAGTTCTCCCTCCCTTCTGGCCCCCCGAGTGACCCTTGGCCAGTGCCCCCTGTTCTCCGAGTCTCCATTTTCCCATTCGTAGGACTGGGTGGTCTTTCCTGGGGAGGCCTCCCATGCCCAGTCCCGACTCCGTGTCCCGGGCAAGCCCCCTTCTCTTCTCCGGCCCTCAGGTCCCACTCCTGGGGAACGGCCCGGTTTCGGGGCTCAGGGAATAATAGCCGGGGGCTAACCTAGCCAGGGTCACTGTGGGCTGTTCTCTGGCGCCATCTCGTGGCCAGAGGAGCCCACACCCCTGCCGGCAGGGAGAGCTGTCCAGCCCGCACTTTGCTGAAGCGCCAGAGGCAGCCCCAGCCAAGTGAGCTGGGTCCCGGGACTGGTCTGGTTCCGGTAGGACGCGGGCCCATCCCCACGAGCCCCTGCCCGGGCTTCGGTTGGCTGTCTGCAGACAGGATCGGGAACAGTCCTCGAGCTGCCTCTGCTCCCATCACCACTTTGCACAAAGGGACCGCGGCTCGGGCAAATGGGGGCGGTGAGCCAGGAAGCATCAGAGGCCCCTGGGGATGGACCAGGAGCTGGCCTTGACCGGCTCGGCCCCGGTGGGCGGAAGTAGGGAGCCACAGGGCAGATGGGATCGAGGTAAGAAAAAGCTCCTAGATGCTCGTTCTCAGAACCCCCTCGGGCATCGTGGGTACGCCGTCTCCAGTCTCTCGCCACTGTGGCCGACCAGGAAGTATCCCTTCCTTCACACGGACGGAATTCCCTCTGACTGTTGGTGTAGGGGGAGCTGCAGGAGTTGTGGGGGGAGCTGCCCGGCAGAGTGGATAGAGCAGGACCTTAGGCTGCCCCCAACACTTGCCAGCTCTTTGACACTGAGCAAGCTACTTTAGCATTGCCTGCCTCAGTTTTCCCATCTGTAAAATGGGAGCTGGGCTGACTAACAGCACTGGCGTGCACAACCATCCGGCATGGCTGGGAGGATCACATGAAATCATGTACGTGTAGAGCTAGAGACATGTGAGTTCTTTCTAGAAAGACTAGAGAGAGCTACAAGTATTTGGTCTCCAGAAGCCAGACTAGGGAGAGAATACAGAAAGGGACCCTACTGAGGATCTCCCGAGTCAAAATCAGGGCCCTAGGAGTGGCAGATGGGCACTGTCCCTTGGGCTCTGAATGAGAGGAACGGGTAGCTCTCGGCTGCTCTTTAGCACCCTCCCCCCCTAACGAGGGGTCCTGCCATTCCAGAAGGCCCTGCTAAGATGCAGAGCTGATTCTTCCCTCCCTCCATCTCTCGTTGAGTCTGCAGCCCCAGCATGACTGCTTGGTGGAGGAGATGTGGACCAGGTGATCTTGATTCTCAGCCCTGCTGGAGCTGATGGGGGCTAGTCAGGGCAGCAAAGCCCCTTGTGTGACCTTGGGAGGCTCCCCCCCCCCAGCCTCAGGTTTTTTTATCTGTAAAATAAAGGGATTGAAACTGTGAAATCTACAGTACATGGGTCCTATGATCCTATATGGGGGAGGGGGCTCTGGGGAGAGGGCTCTAGGGAGGGCTGGGATTAGACCAACTCAAGAAACCTGCTCTAAGGGCCAAGATGGCCAGCTGGGAGGGGGGATCTTAGCAGCCCCTGCCTCCAAACCCTCCATTTTGACAGATGGTGAAGGGCAGGTAGAGGAAGGGCTCGCCCCAGGCTTCACAGCTAGTCAGAAGCAGGGCAAGGGCCACACACCAGGCTGGGCCCCACAACACGACGACTCTGGGCTCTGGGAGCCTGCTCCCTCAAGAGCCAGCAAAGCCTATTTGGAAAGAGGAAAAGAACAAGGCAGGCAGCCTGTCCCGGGCCGCGGGGGTCGGGGTGGGGGGTAAAGGCTGTGGCAAGTCAAGCATGGGCGACAGCAGAGTGGAGAGAGGGAGAGGGAGCGATGGACAGACAGGCAGACACACAGGCAGATGGGTGGACAGACTGACAGTCGAGCAGATGGGTGGATGAACAGACGGACTGATGGATGGACGCATAGACAGGGAGAAAGATGGACGGAAAGGCGGGCAGAAAGATGGGTGGGTAGGCAGATAGATGGACAGACAGACGGAGGGGTGGGCAGCCAGTTGGCTTGATAGGCAGACAGTGGATGACAGACAGAGGCAGACAGGCAGGTAGATTGCCGGGGAGGGCCGAGCTTGCAGCCCCAGGATGGCCCTGTGGGGGGGGTCATGGGGGCAGCCCTGGCTGGACCTCCTTCCCGGCCCACCTTCCAGGGGTCTCAATCCTTCTTTCTTGGCTTCAGGTTCGAGACAAGAAGCTACTGAACGACCTGAATGGGGCCGTGGAGGACGCCAAGACGGCTCGCCTCTTCAACATCACCAGCTCCGCTCTGGCCGCTTTCTGCCTGGTCCTCATCTTCATTTTCCTGCGGTACCCCCTCAATGACTACTGAGGGGGGAGGGAAGCCCCGGCACCCCGCCCCCCCATCCCGCTGAACTGTCAGGGGGAGAAGAGCGTTTGGCTTGGACGTTTTTACAGGGGAATTAATCATTTAAAATATTTATTTTCAATATAAAGGGAGGGGAGGGAGCCAGAGAAGGACAGGGGGGAAGCCAGGGTGGGGCTGCCAAGGCCGGCCGAGTCCTGGCCGGACACCACGATGGAGTGGGAAGCGGGAGAAGGGGATGAGTGGGGCCCTAGGGGGCCCTGCTTCTGTCCCACACGCTAGACAAGGCCCTCCCCACCCAGGGCCTCGCCCCCAGACCCACCTTCTCCTTGGGTTCGCTTCAGCTACACCCGCAACCCCGTCAATCAGCGGCCTGGCCTGTCAGCACCCCCAGCCCCGCATCCCCCCGCCCCCGCCTAAGGGCACAGCCCCAAGCACCCGGCAGAGCTGCCCCGGGGCAGGGCAGGATGGGGGTCATTGCTTGGGGCCGTCGCCCCGCTTAGAGCTGCCGAGATCCGGTGACTTTGCTGTGAACCACCTCTGCCCGGCCGCCGGAAGCCCGATTTCTAAGGTTGGGACCGCGGAGGAAGGCCCTGGAGAGGCCGGGCTCCCCCCCTCCCCGGGCTTCGGAACGCCTCCAGGGAACCAGATGGATGTGCTTGGGAGGGGAGGACGCAGGGCATGGTCCCATCCCATTGCTTAGGAAACAGGTTCTCAGACAGGGGAGGGGCTTTGCCAGCTCCCCTCCCCCCCATGTCAATCACCAGTGAGAAACCAAGGACTGCCAGAGGGATCCTTCCCCACGTGCTCGGGCAGAATGGCCCCGCCCTCAGGGAGGGGCAGAGGGGCGGGGCCCAGACTCACCTGGAGAGGAAGGAGGCGGGACGGCTGTTGTGAGGAACCTTACTATACTCAAACACTGTGACTTGAAATTCTGTGTGAGTGTGTGTCTGTGTCTCCGTGTGTGTGAGTGTGAGTGTGTCCCCGTTCACACCTGCTCCTGTGCTGCTGCCCGGCCGGCTCCTCCCTCAGGCTGGCTCCCCGGCTCCGGGAGCTCGCCCTCTTCTCGCGGGCTGTTGCTGAGCGGCGCTGGGGCTTTCCCCGCTCTGCCCACTTGTTGGCAGGATGGCTTTGGACTAGTCCTTGGCCTCCCAGGCTGAGGTCGCGGGCTGGGTCTGCCAGCCCTTCCTGCCGCCTGAGTGAATATTGAAGCGGAGAGAGAGCTCACGGCTAAAGAAAAGCAAGCCCCGAGGCTCTGGGGAGAGCCGAGGCAGAGGCAGCTGGCAGACCCTCCCCCTCCCCCAATCTACCTGCCCCCTCCCCCCCACGCCCCTGCTGGGACTTTGGCTGGTCCGGAAGGAGAGTCTCGGGGCGACTGTAGGGAAAGGGGCTGAAGTTCAAGGGAATAGGAAGAGCCTCTGACCGCCGGGGACCGCCGGGGAGACGCGTGTGGGACTGAACCGAGGGGGCCGGCCTCCAGAGCAGAGGCCAGCCTTCCTCTAGGGACAAACAGCACAGAAAGGACCCGGGGCCGCTGAGCCGAGTCCCACGGGGTTTGTGGCAGCAGCCCCACAGCTGGAGCCAGAGCAGCCCGCGGTTCTGGGAGTTCGGAGGCCATGGGCGTCCACAGCAGCACTGGCACCCGGAGCCCCGGGTCCAGGACCTGCCCGGGCTTGGCCACTTGGATCAGGGCTGAGGGAGCGGGTAGGGACGCTTTTCGCTGAATTGGCACGCCCCTGGTACCCTCGGTCTCCGGACACACTTCCCAGTGGGCAAACAGTAGCCCCGAGTCACTCCCTTCCCTCTTCCTAAGGCAGCTCTCCCAGCTAGGTCCCGGCCTTGCCTTTGGCCCGGGCTGGGCCCCCGCTGCCTCTTCATCCAGCTCCCACCACTGCCATGTTCCAAAGGGCCTTTTGTTCTGGTCATGTTCATAGGTCTCTCCTATTCTGAGAGATTTCCTCAATTCCGGGTCTGGGAGGGGCACAGCTCCTGCTCCTGCCTTCCTGGGGTGACCCACCTCTGAGCTAGGAGCTGGGGCACCTGGCTTTGGTTACCCATGTGACCATGGTCAGTTCTTTCCCCTTCTGGGCCTCAGTTTCCCCATTTGATCCCTCATTTCCCCATGCCAGGCTCAGGATGAAGGAGGAAGGAGCAGAGAGGAGAGGAGAGGACAAGGCCCCGGTACTCCCATTTGTGAGTTCTGAGCCATCAGGACCATGGGTGGATGTTAGGCAGGGCCTGAGCTAGTACAGCGACTCTGGGGCTCTTCAAGGGGCTCGGGGTCCAGGATCAGGAGTCTATTTTCCCATCTCTGAATCCCACTGAGCCCCAGCAGCATCTAGGGAAGTTGCTGCAGCGGCCCAAGGGCTAGAGGGGGCCATGATTCCTGCCTTTCTTCAAGGCTGAGCTCAGGGGTCATCTGCTCTAGGTCGTGTGCTGGTGAAGGTGAGCACTTCCTGTCTGGATTCTCCCAGCTGTCCCTGAGGCGAGGGGCTTCCTGTGCGCTCTCCACTCCCACTCTCCCTTGTAACTTGTCTAAGCCTTGAGTTCCCTCCTCCCCCTGTGCTCCTCGCTGACAGAACCTGTGAACTTTATCTGTCTGTCATTTATCCTCTTGCCCAGCTCAGGGCCTTGCACACACTCGGTGACTAATAAATGTTTGTCTAACTGAACGGAATGGAGCTTTTCTGTCCCATAGTGGAGGCAGTGAACAGCATAAGCCTGGAGTTCTGCAGGCCCTGAGCATGTCTTGGCACAGTCTTGCCCTGAGCATGTCTCGAAACAGGGCAGGTATAGACAGAGCACCGACCCGGCTTGTTCAGGCTGCAAAGGGCTGCCTGCCCGCTCCAGCCAGAATCCTGCGCCTCTGTCTCACCTCACCTGCTTGGTCCAGCTCCTGCCAGTCCCTTCCTGAGAGGGGCTTGTGGACAGGATCCATCCTGGTTGACACCTGGCTCCATCCCAGGGAAGTGCTGGTACTGAAGATTGGTTTCCCATCGCCCTGTCCCCACCCCTACACCATTGTCTCTGGGCTTTGACCCAGCACCTGGGGCCAGAGGAAGTTAGGGGTCATTGGAATTTAGTCTGTGGGGGCTCCTGTGGGTCTTTTATCTAGTTACCTTCTTGGGGGGGGGGTAAAAGAAGGACGAATGAGCCAAATTCTGAGGGTCTCTAGAACTAAAGAGAGCGACTGAGCCTGGGTCCCAGAATCCAAGAGCGTGGCCAGACAGGAACACTCCTGTGCTTGTTCTGTTTGTCTGAGTGGGTGCAGCCCTTGCTGGGGAAATGAGGAAGGAGCATAGGGGAGAGACCTGCTGCCTGCAGAGCTACTTGCTGCCCAGCCCTTCTTGGGGTTTCATTGTTACCTGAAGAGAAACTGTTGCTTCTTTGTCTGCCTCAGGGAAGAGTGGAAAGAGTGTTTGCTCTTAGGCCTTGGCAGGCTGGAAGTTTTTCTTCTTGGCCTACTAGCCTATTGGAGCTGTGACTTGGGCCCATTCATAGTTTGAGGGATCCTAGGCCCTGGGCTAGAGAAGCCATGACCTCCTTCTCTGGAGAGGTGACTTTGCCTCCCCTTTCCTTTCTTCTTCCCTCCCTGCTTTCCCTTTTCTGGTTGCTATGATTAGCCTTTCTAAGACACCTGCCCTAGGAGAGCAGAGGCACAGGCCCACAGCTGATGGGGAAATCTTCCAGGTTTTCCCCATTCCCAATGGTGCTGGCACTTGGTCTGAGGTGGGGGGTCTGTTGAAAACATTCCAGAAAAGAGCTTTTCTTCCTCCCCTTTTTGGGGCTCTACCAAACTGAAGAAGCAGGTGCGCTCTCTTAGCCACGGCCATTCTCCTCTGTATGACCATATATTCTCAGTGGGGCTTCTCTTCCCAACTGATAGTTGATGTAAAGAGATTTTCTCTCTTTCTAGATAATGGACAAAATTTTCAGGGAACAGTTTTTGCATTCTGCAAACAGGGGTCACTGCATATATATGAAAGACTGCCTGCTTCTTTGGATTTCCTTTTTTTTTTTCTGCTTGATTTTTGATGGTTTTTTCCTGAAGGTTTACAATAGTTTTCTTTACCTATCCTATCCGTCACAGGTTTTGTTATCAGTACAATAACAGTCATCTTCTTGATGAAAAATTTGGTGAAATGCAAACCCCCAAACTAACTTTCTGTCTCTCTCTGTCCTTCTGGGTCAGTCTCTTGTCTCTCAGTTTCTGTGTCTCTGTGTGTCCTTTTCTTGTCTAACACAATATGTGCATTTCCCCCAAACATGGTAAGTAGGCCTGTATCCTGACACCAAGGAGGGCAGCACAATTAGTCGCCTGGAAGAGAGTCTCAGACTGTTCCCCAACACATGGAGAGCCAACACCCGAATGGATGTAACCAGATCTAGTTCAGCAGAAATCAGGAGAAAGTACAGACCTTCCTGAAGTGCTGATACTCAAGAGCACTCCTTCTAGGTGGAGGGAGTATGGCTTCTTTGTGGTTGTCCAGGGGCTGCGTCTGCTCAGGGAATGCAAGAGCATTTGGATCAGTTGGAGAATTGGGAGGCCATTCCTCTACCTGCATCCTTCTAAAGCCCAGGCTGACTGGACAAAGGCAGGCAGGAGATATTGGGGCAGCCTCTTAAGCCATTGAGAGTTTTCCTTGGAAAATGGAGGCCCAACTCCTTCGAAGTCAAGTGCTGTGTGCCTGGAATGGGCTCTAAAAGTTTGAGCTCTTCTCCCTTGGAGAAGTCACTCAGTGTTGATCGAAGGCAAGAGGAATGTGGCAAAGGAACCAGTTCTGGGGCCAGTGCCCCCCATATCCCACTGTGACAGACCAAGAGCCCCAGATGTACCTGCCTATGAAAAGGGCTGACTAAGTGCTCAGAGCACAGACTGCAGATTGCCCCAAGAGATTTGTGAAGGAAAGCAAGATATTTTCAGGGTTAAGGATAATGTTTATTGAAACAAAATGATTTCCCTGGTTTCCAGGGACAGCCAAAGGAGCCCAAAATAAGCAAAGAGACCCTTTGGAGGAGAAAGTTGGGGAGTCCAGGAATGAAGGCTGTTGGGAGGCAACTCAGCAATCTGCAATGATGGCCCCACATTTGGGGGCAGGGCAGATGATCCTTGGAGATGACCTAGAGGTTCCCCGGGGGGTCTGCATGGTTTGCTGGGCAGCCCTTTGCCGGTTGTTCTTGGCAGGGTGATGTCTCCTTGGCTAAGGAGGTGGGAGAGCATATGAAGGATGGGAGGATGAGGATATGGAGTGCTCCTGTGGCAGGGCTGTTTCCTGGCTAAGAAAGGAGATCAGGAAATCCCAGACTCAGGGTTCCCTGATGGTCCTGGGGTCTAGGTCATCAGCAAGGATGCTGAGACAGGAGCTGTGGGTGGGAGCTGGGAGTGGAGGAGGTGTCTTGTTGAGGCAGGGCAAATTTTCCTCACGGTTGAATGGAGAGGGGATTATGGGAGCCTCAGATCTTACACTGGCAGCAAATCTTACACTGGACTAGCAGCAGCAGGGCTTGCAACAGCTGGACTGGCAACAGCTGGGCTTACAGCAGCTGGACTGGCAGCAGCTGGATTGGCTGCAGCAGGGCTTGCAGCAGCTGGACTGGCAACAACCCCCACAGCCTCCACCACAGCTGGAACAGGAGCAAACAGGCACACAGCAGCAGACAGGCTTGCAGCAGCTGGACTGACAGCAGCTGGATTGGCTACAGCAGGGCTTGCAGCAGCTGGACTGGCAACAACCCCCACAGCCTCCACCACAGCTAGAGCAGGAGCAAGCAGGCACACAGCAGCAGACAGGCTTGCAGCAGCTGGACTGGCAGCAGCTGGATTGACTACAGCAGGGCTTGCAGCAGCTGGACTGACAGCAGCCCCCACAGCTGGAGCCACAGCCTCCTTTGCTGCCTCCACCACAGCTGGAGCAGGAACAGGCTGGCACACAGCAGCAGACAGGTTTGCAGCAGCAAACGGGCACACAACAGCTGGAGCCACAGCCTCCCTTGCAGCCTCCACAGCTGGAGCCACAGCCTCCCTTGCAGCCTCCACCACAGCTAGAGGACGAGCATGCTGGCACACAGCAGCACACAGGTTTGCAGCAGCAGACGGGCACACAGCAGCTGGAGCCACAGCCCCCACAGCTGGAGCCACAGCCTCCTGAACAGCCACAGCAGCTCATGATGCTGAGAGATTGGAAGAGATTGGTGTCCACAGGGGAGGAAGGTCTCAAGAGAGAGAGGAGTCAGTGGGTTGTGGTAGCCCCTCTCTGCTCCCGGCTTTTATACTGTGGTGCAGCTGCACTATCAATAACAAAGGACACGTGCTCACTTCCTCCTTAAAGTTTACAGCTATCCCTTGTAGCTGTCCTTAATTTGGTTGCTAGTCTTTAGGCTATAGACTGCCCTAGGCTCTAGCCCAAATAGGCTTTAATTTCTTAAAAAAACCAAAAACTCATTTAATCTTTTTTCTTTTTAATTTTGAGTTCCAATTCTCTCCTTCCCTACCAGCCTATCCTTTACTCACCGAGAAGACAAGTAATATATCAATTATATATGTGAAATACAAAACAATTGGCATATTAGCCTTATTTTTTTTAAGTAAGAAAAATAGAGTAAGACGATTATACAAGTTCCAATTCTTTGTCACCACTAGGAGAGTTGCTACACATATTTTTACACATGTCTTTTTCCTTTTCTTTTTTTATTGAAGTTTTTTATTTTCAACATTTGACCGTTGAAAAACTTTGTGTTCTAATGTCCCCTCCTTACCCCCACCCCCTCCCCTAGATTACATTGGCATATAATCCAATATATGTAAAACATGGTAAAATATATGTTAAATCCAAAATAGGCATACATATTTATACAATTCTCTTGCTGCACAAGAAAAATCAAATCAAATTTTAAAAAATGAGAAAGAAAATAAAATATAAGCAAACAACAAAAAGAGTGAAAATACTATGTAGTGATCCACATTCAGTTACCACAGTTCTCTCTCTGGTGTAGATGGCTCTCTTCATCACAAGATCACTGAAACTGGCCTGAATTATTTCATTGTTGAAAAGAGCTGTGTCCTGGTTCTGCTCACTTCCCTCAGCATCAGTTCCTGTATGTCCCCCCAGGCCTCTCTGAAATCATCCTGTTGGTCATTTCTTACAGAACAATAATATTCCATAACATTCACATATCATAACTTATTCTCCAATTGATGGGCATCCCCTCAGTTTCCAGTTTCTTGCCACTAGAAAAGGGCTGCCACAATATTTTTGCATATGTGGGTCACTTTCCCTCCTTTAAGATCTCTTTGGAATACAGGCCCAGTAGAAACACTTCTGGATCAAAGAGACTACACAGTTTTATAACGTTTTGGGCATAGTTCTAAATTGCTCTCTAGAATGGTTGGATCCATTCACAATTCCACCAACAATGCATTAGTATTCAGTTTTCCCACATCCCCTCCAATATTTGTCATTATTTTTTCCTGTCATCTTAGCCAATCTGAGAGATGTGTAGTGATATCTCAAAGTTGTCTTAATTTTCATTTCTCTGATCAATAGTGATTAAGAACACCTTTACACACGACTAAAATGGTTTCAACTTCTTCATCTGAAATTTGTCTGTTCATTCTTTTTTCTTTTCTTTTGACCTTTTTGAGATATAGACCTAGTAATGGTATTGCTGTGTCAAAGAGTATGCACAATTTGCTATTCCTTTGAGCTTAGTTCCAAAACTAAGTGCAACAGTGCATTAGTGTACCTATTTTTCCCTCATCCCCTCTAGCATTTGTCATTTCTGATAGATTTGAGATAATATCTCAGGGTGATTTGCTTTGCACTTATCCAATGAATAAACATAAAAGCATTTTTTTTCATATGACTATAGCTTTAATTTCTTCCAAAAATTACCTGTTCATGTCCTTTACCATTTATCAATGTGGGAAGGGCTCTTAATTTTATAAGTTTTACTCAGTTCTATATTCAACATATATTTGAGAAATTAAGTCTTTTAAAAATATTAAGTGTTTTATTTTTTCTGGTTATATATGTATTTTAATTTTTTAAAATCCACATTTCCTTATGAATCATGTTGGGAGAGAAAACTCAGAACAAAAGAGAAAAACCACAAGAGAGAAAAAACAGAAAAAAGAAATGAACAAAGCATGTGTTGATTTACAATCAGTCTCCATAGTGGCATTTTCTATCCGAAGTTTATTGGAATTGCCTTGCATCACTGAAACACTGAGAAGAACCAAGTCTTTCATAGTCAATCATCACACAATCTTGCTGTTACTATATACAATGTGTTGGAATACATGGGAGAGCTGCTGAAATACACGGGAGCCATTTGACAATGGCTGCTGGAGATCCATCCCAGAATGGATCCCATCTTGTGAGAGGATGATACAAGGAGACTGAGAGGCCATTGCTGCAGAGAAGCCTCTCTGACTGAGAGGCCATGCATTATCTGATCTCCCTCCTCCTCCCCCCTCTGCCTCCAATTTATTTCATTCCCAGTCCACAACACCTGTGTCAGCAAAGGCTCCTCTGCAACTCCTTCAGACACTATGATCCACAGCTGTGGAATCTCTCAGAGAATTGACTGTCCCTTAACACAATGGATTCCTGGTTCTGCTTATTTTGCTCAGAATCAGTTCATGTAACTCTTTCCAGGCCTTTCTAAAATCAGCTTGTTCATCATTTTTTATAGAATAATAATATTCCATTATCTTCATACACCACAACTCGTTCAGTCATCCCCCAACTGATGGACATCTACTTATTTATCAATTCTTTGTTACCACAAAAAAAAAAAAACTGTTTCAAACATTTTTGCATCTGTGGGTCCTTTTCTCTCCTTTATGATTTACTTGGGAAACAGACCCAGTAGTAACACTACTGGATCAAAGGATATGTACAGTTTTATACCTCTTTGGGCACAGTTCCAAGTTTTTCTCCAGAATGGTTGGATCAGCAAAATGAGGTCTTCATGAGAGAAACTTGCTGTAAAAAGTACGATCTTATTTCATTGTCCATGGCGCCTTTTAGCAAAATGTAGTTTCCCTAACTATCCCTTTTAATTAGACCTATTTTTGCTTTTGTTTTGTCTTAGGTCATTATCACTATCTCTGCTTATTGGGTTTTTGTTTTTTCAGCTGAAGCATAATAGATGTGCTTCAGCACTTTATTTTAATTCTGTGTGTCTCTATGTAAACCCCGTTTAAATGCCTTAATAGTGGTCAAATTCATAGGAATTACATATATCATGTTCCCATATAATAATATAAACAGTGTAACTTTGAGTCCCTTGTGATTTCTCTTTATTTTTTACTTTTTTATTCTTCTCTTGAGTCTTGTGATTTAATGTCAGATTTTCTATTCAGCTTTACTTCATTAAATATCCATTTCCCCCTGAAGGATTACTCTCAGTTTTACTTGGTAGGTGATTCTTTATTGTAATCCTAGCTCCTTTATCCTCTGGAATATCATATTTCAAGCCTCTATTTCCTTTACGCAGACTGTGTATGTGTAATAAAGTAGAAGATGTATTTAAAATAATATAGAAGAATCTTATGTAATTCTAACTGTGGTTCTATGACATTTGGAGTATTTCTTTCTGGCTGGTTAAAATATTTTCTTTTTGATCTGGGAACTCTGGAACTCTTCATTTTGGTATCTGTGAATTCTTTCCATTTTTATTTTACTCTCTGATTCTGTTTTGTCAGGACAGTTTTCCTTGATAATTTCTTGAAATTTGTTGTCTAATCACTTTTTCTCTTTTTAAAATCATAGATTTCAAGTAGCCCAATAATTTTAAAATTATCTCTCCTTGATCTATTTTCTAGGTCAGTTATTTTTTCCATTAAACTATTGAACATTTTCTTCATCTTTTTATTCATTTGATTTTGTTTTATTGTTTCTTGATGTCTCATGGAGGCAATATCACCCACTTGCTTAATTCTAATTTTTAAGAAGGAAATTTCATTTTATTTTAGCTTTGGGTTGTGTGTGTGTGTGTGTGTGTGTGTGTGTGTGTGTGTGTGTAGCAATTGTGACTTGCCCAGGGTCACACAGCTATAAGTGTTAAGTGTCTACGACCAGATTTAAATTCAGGTCCTCCTGACTTCAGGGTCAGTATTCTATCCAAAAAATGTTCTTTGGTGAGATTTTTTTCCAATATTTGATTGTTCCAGTTAGATATAATTTAAAAAAACATTTATATTTTCAAATTTTGAGTTTCTCTCTCCTTCTTTTCCCAGCTCATTGAGTAGGCAAGCAATTTTATATAACATATATACTATGCAGTCATGTAAAACACATTTATATAGTAATGTGTGAAAGAAAACAACCCCAACCCCCCCCCAATAAAAATATAATTTAAAAAAATCTGCTTAAGCATAGATTCTGGGAAGATGGCAGACTAGGTTGGTAAATTTCAGACTCTCCTGATTCCTCCCCAAATAGAACAAATTTATGCCTCAGGATGGAGGTTCATGAAAATAGACTCATATGAAAAATCAAGAAAACTAGGTACAGAACAGGGGTCCTTCAGATATAACCTGAGAATATCCCAAGAAGAAAGATCCAGGACTGGGATTAACCTGTCCTAAATGCAACACCTCTGGGCTAGTTTCCCAGAAACACCAAGTGGGGAGCCCCTGGGTGAGCTGGATGTGACTGGAACTTTAGGAGGAACTTTCAACTCCTGAACTTTTTGTGGAGTTAGGATCTGAGTCTGGGAAGACTGAGGGAATCTCAGCTAATTCAGAACACCAGGCCCAGCTGTGCTTCTGAGACAGCTGTGCTGTCTTGGATGAGAGGGAACCAGCACACTGCTGAGTGCAGAGGCAATGGGGCACACTGCTGGGTGCAGACATTTGCTGGAGGTTGGAGTTCTTGGTTTGGAGTTCCTGGCCAGAGGGAAGAGCTAAAGAGTAAAGAGGGAAGTGGTCAGAGGACTCCCCCCACCCCCACAGGATTAGAGGTGCTTACACTAATAACTCTTATTTTTTAAAAATGAACTTGCAAAGAAGAAAGAACCCCACCATAGAAACATACTATGGTAACAGGGAAGGCCGGTGTTCATCTTCAGAAAAGGTCACCGAAGTAAAAAAAAAAAAAAAAAAAAAAAAAAAAAAAAAAAAAAAAAAAAACTTCCACCTCAAAGAGTAATATAAAATGGTTCCCTGCCCAGAGGGAATTTATCAAAGAACTCAAAAAAGAATTTAGAAGTCAAGTGAGAGACACTGGGGAAAAACTAAAAAAACCAAAACAAATAAACAAACAAGCCAAAAACCATCCAAGAAAAACTAGAAGATTATGGAAAAAAGTTAAGAAAGATTGGGGCAGAGTTAAGGTAAAAATAGCAATTATGTCACACAAATGAGGTGCAGAAGAATAGGCACAGAAGCATTAGTGGGGGAGAAGACTTGTAGTTCTGAAAATATACTCATATAGGGAATGGGTTAAATAGACAACACTACATATATATTATGAAGGCTATAGCACCCTCCAAAATCTATAAAGAGATAAGAGGGTAAGAATACATGGACAGGGAAGCAAAGGGGAGGGAAGAAGACAAGGGAAGAATCAATGGATGGAGCGGGGCGTTAAGTAATAGCAAGGCAAGTTAGGGGCTGAATTAAAGCAAAGCGTCAACAGGGATAGGAAAGATGTCTGTGTCTATGTGTGGGGGTATTTGCGTGTGTGTGTATGTATATGTTTGTACATATCTAATATGTTTATATATAAATATATCCTTTCTTAACTATAGCCTGCTTGGGGGTGGGGAAGTTGAAAGGGGGAAAATAAAAACAAAGCAAAAAAAGGTCCACAGCAGGGAACAAAAGAACACTTTACAAGGAAGTAAAAAAAAAGATGGACACTCATGAATATAATTTTTTCTACTGATATATATATATATATACTGATGTTCTCTCTCTTTTTTTTCTTTTTCTGTTTCTTTAAATAAAATAAATTTGGGAAAAATATGCTTTAATCTGCATTCAAGCTTCATCAATTTTTTCTCTGGAGGTGGACAGCATCTTTCATGATGAGTCTTTTAGAATTGTCTCACCTTCAGTGAAATTTTGTACCTTCTTTTCCACTTGGCCAATTCTGTTTGTTAAGGCATTCTTTTCTTTGTTTTTGTTTTTTTGGATAAACAATTAGGGTCAAGTGACATAGTCACAGAGCTAGGAAGTCTAAGTTCCTGAGGTCAAATTTGAACTCAGGTCCTTCTCACTCCTGGCCTGGTACTCTATGCACTGTGCCATCTAACTACTCCAACATTCTTTTCTCAGCAAATTTTTGTGCCTCTTTTACCATTAGATCAATTCTAGTTTTTAGGATATTATTTTCTTTATTTTTTGTGCTTCTTTACTAACTTGTTAATTCTTCTGTTCATAATTTTCTTGCACCATTCTTATTTTTTCCTCAGTATTCCTCTAACACTTTTGAAACTCTTCTAAGAATTCTTGTTGTGCCTTGATCCAATGAGAATTTTTCTTTGAGGTCTTGTTTGTAGCTGCTTTCATATTTTTTGTCTTCTTCTGAGTTAATGTCTTGGTATTTGTTGCCACTTTGATAGTTTTTAATAATCATTTAAATTTTTTTGATGTTTGTTTATTTTCTGGCCTATTTCTTTACTTTCAACTTTAAGTCAAAGCTGGAGTGGAGGGAGGTACTCTCCTTAGCTTCAGGCTTTTTCATGCTGCTCTTTTCTGATCCAATTCTGGAGGTCAACAAGTTTTTTAGAATTTTTAAGTAGTATCATCTTGGAAGAGATGTGATCACTACTGTCTTGGTCTGTGATCTGATCTTTATTAAGGATGGTCCTTTGATGTCTTGCTTCACTCACCAAGTGTTCTTCTCTGTGAATCTGAGACCAGGGCTCCCTTGCTTGTTTGTTTTTGTTGTTGTCAGGTTTTTTTCTTTTTCCCAGCTATCAGAATTGAGCCTAGATAGTCTAGAAGTCCTCAGTCTTCCTGGAAAGAGTATCTTTGACAACTGAAAGAATGGTCAGTGGCAAGGTGGTGGAATTGAAAGTTATAGGACATGGTTTGATATTTTCTCTTTGCCATTTGGGAGTTATGTGACCTTGAGCAAGCATCCCTCAGTTTCTTCATCAGTAAAATGGTGAAGTTGAAAAGAATGATCTTTAAGTTATTTCCATTTCTGGTTCTCTGACCTAACTTTGGTCAGTATTGAAAGAGAGATTTTTTTTGGTAAAAATGAAATCTCAGAATCTTGAAATATTGAAATGAGGGACTTATTCATTTCATCCCAACATCATGCCATGCCATATAATGTAATTAACACTTTGTAGGATTAATTTAGGCCCGAAATTCACTTTCAATAAGCAGACTTAAAAAGATGAAATACAGACGTTAATTACTGCTCAGAAACTTAATTTAAACAAGATATAAGAAAAAGAGGAAACATAGCATAAAAGTAATATGCAATTAACAGAGACAGTGATTACCAAGACAATTTAAGAAACAGACAATAGACAACATACAACATACCTCTTCCCTATTTTGAGGAAGCTTCAACATCTGGACTCCAACAGCTGGGAGAGCTAGAGTCTCCACTAGGGCACAGGTATGTGTCCCTAACTGAGCTCTCTTCCTAACTGAGCTCTCAAAGTCCCTTTCCATTAAGGGTTTTTGGTAGGCTGAGAACAAAGAAGGAATTGTGCCAAATATTCCCATTTGATACATAAGCCTTGATATAGAACAGCCTTCCTCAGATACAGAATGTTTTATTGCAGGAGGTTCACTAAGAGAATATTTGTTTTTATTCCTTTAGGAGAACTCTTTGCTCCAGGAATTGGCCAGGTTCTGGGGCAATCATGGGCCTACCATTAAGGATGTTCATTAAGAACCAGAAAGATGGCCAGTCCTCCCACTGCCTCCTGAGCTTTATTAGATGGCAAGGAGTGTGTCCAAAGTTCTCAGCAAGTAACTTTACACAAAGGCATACCCAAGATTTACGGGCATTCCTCATTAGGATTCCCTACACTCCTATTTGCTGCCTACTATCTATATGGCACTATGGTAGGTGCCAAGGATAAGGACATAAAAACGAAAGTCCCTGACTGCAAGATATGTACATATATAACCAAAGCCACAGGCTGTGAGTTTACACAGCTTGGATTTTGTACTTTCAGAATTCTTGAGAGCTAGCTCTTTGGCATGGGCCCCTCCCCACGTTTGATTCTCACAGACATTTGAATTTAGCTCATTATTTGCCCTCCCTCCTGGGTATTCCATTCTTCAGCAAGCATCCAAGCACAATAGTATGATTCATGGGGAATGGGTATCTCACACAACAAAGGATATCGTTAAAATCCCACCTTCTACTGGAAGCATTTCCCAATCTCCCTTCATGCTTATTGCCTTCCCCCTAGTGAATAGCTTCAGCCCCCTCCTTTATACTGTAAGCTTTTCATGGATGGTGACTGTCCTTTGCCACTCTTTGTAACCCTAAGATTTAGCCTGGTGCCTGGCAGATAGTAGGTGCTTATTCAGTTCTTAGGTGCCTTGACTGGATTCAGGTACTTGTGTAACTGTGCTTACTGTGCTACTCTGAGATTTGAAAATCTGGAAAACAAGAAATTAGGGTTCCTAAAGAACTGGCCAATCTTCCTAAATCCATTCTGTCCAGTTTGCTCGTTCCAGGGACAACGGAGTCCATGTTCTATCTCCAGACCTTGGCGCTCCTTGAGTTTAGACCTCCCCTGATCCTTGAGTCTTGAGTTGCCTGCTGGGCTGATCCCTTGATGTGGAGGGGGCCATTCCTCCACTGCTGCTGCAGCTGCTCTCCTTCTCTCCACCTTCTTGAACCAATTTTCTCCCTTTTTTGCACATATTTGTGGCTTGGAATTTTTCTGGTCTCATCCAAGTTCTGGCTCAAGGACCTCCAGAAACTCTTCTTCCTCTAGGATCCAACCTCCTTTGCTCGGCTTTTAAACCGCATGATGAACTGACGCTAGCTGACCTTTCCAGCCTTAATGCAAACCACTCTCTTCCAGGTACCCCCTGGTCCTTCCAAAGTGGCTCAAACGTTCTGATGAACAGCATCTCTCTCTCCATCTCATTATCTTTATCCAGACTACCTCCTCTTCCTGGGAATCCCCTACTCATCTCCATCTCTTAGAACTTTTTGTTTCTTTTCAAAACTTGGCTCCTACATGAGCCTTTCCGGATTCCTTCCTCCTTTGTGCCTGGCACACAGTAGGTGCTTAATAAACGTTTGTTGAATTGAATTGTCTGTTTCACACTGTGCTGCTCAGTAGGGACTTCTTGAGAGTGGGGACTGCTTTTAATGTTGTAATTATAGCCCCAGACCTCTCACAGTGCCTGTTACATAGTAGAACCCGAATACATTTTGGTTAGATTGTATTAGACGGGCTATTCAAGATGGAGTTGTATTTGAGCTTAATCCTTCAACTTCTCCCTTGGGGCTTGGCCGAGCCCGCAGGCTGTGAGGTTCCCACTCAGTCTTCCCAGCTCAACTTTTTCATTCCCAGCTGGGTTAGGGTAAGGAAGTTAGGGGGCAAGAAGCGTGTGTCCATCTGGTCAACCCTTCTTCCTGAGTCCTTTTCAGATTAGGGGAAAGCATGGGAACTATTTTCTCCACCTTTCCGGCTCCCATTAGAGGATTGTAGCTTCGGGGCCAGAAGGAGCTTACCTCATGTCACAGAGAAGGAAACTGAGTTCAGAGGAAGGATTCCTTGTCACCTGGGTGGGGCGGGGCAAGAAAACCTGTGTCTGTGGATGAGCCCTCGGCCCGGACCTCATTCGCAGCAGAGGGCGACAGAGAGCAGCCCACGCTCTGCTCCGACCACGTGTGTCCCACGCACTTGCGAGGTCCCTCCTTTATGTGGGCGCTCCCGGGATGGTGTGTCCTACATGGCACCGGGACCATGTCCTTGTTGGCAGGACCGGCAGGACCTCGGGCTGGCTGGACACGGCAGTCAGAAGCCAGTTCTGAAGGGGGGCTCACCCACAGAGTTGCTGCCTGGGCCATTTTTTTTGGGGGGGCGGCGCATTCAAAATTTCGCATCCAGCACAGTCACAATCTACGTGCTCAGAAGACAGAAGGAACCGAATTGTCTCAATGATTGGGAGGTGGGTGTGGGGGAACACAGAAGCCAGTGTGAGCATGGACATCTTGGAAATCAACAGATGCTGCAAATCAAGGCCTGCTCCATTGGGGTTTTAAAAAATTGAATAGTTTTAAGAAAGTGATAGGGCAGCTAGGTGGTGTCATAATGGATACAGAAGTGGGTCTGCAGTCAAAAAGCCTCAGTTTCCTGAGTTCAAATCTCGGCTCAGACACTTCCTAGTTAGGCAAGTCACTTAACTCTCTTTGCCTCAGTTTCCTCATCTGTTAAATGAGCTGGAAAAAGAAATAGCAAGTCATTAAAATATCTCTGCCAAGAAAACTTCAAATGGGGTCAATGAGACACAACTGAAAAATGGCTAAACAACAAGAAAGTGATGGAGAAAAGTTAACAGACTGTGCTTAAAAGGGTGTCAAGTGTTATTTATTTACCATATTACTATTATGGAAGGCAGGAAAGATCCAGAAGATAGACAAAGTATGTACCAAAAAAATTGAAAATAATATTGAGCTTGGGGGGGGGGTAGGAAGGAGGAAACAGAGAATCTAGGATATAGTTAAAGGATTTAAGCAAGATTAATTAACACTTGGAAGAAATAAAAAGCAAGAAGAAAATGTAAACATTAAAAACACACAGGAAAAACAAAGCATGAATATTGAAATACTCAACAAAAAGACTGAGAGGAATGGGGGGGGTGACTGCTAGGAGGACTATAATAGGAAATTTGAAAAAAAATCAACAGGACCAACAACAGACTGTAAATTAAGACTTTAGACGACAGACAAGCTAAAAACAAAACAAGCTCAGAAAATGACTCGACAACTGAGAGAAATGGGAAACCTGCAGACGCAAGTGTCAGACCTATTTGAGACAGAAATGCTGCCACCCAAGGATCACTGACGGCCCAGGACATTTAGCCAAAGGAAAGCATAGGAACATTTTGTTCCATGAAACAATTCTGGAGACCTTTCTAGAAATTTAAAAAAAGATAGCTATCCACCTGGAATTGGGACAACAGGTCATCCTTCCTACTTGGCTTTGGTCATGGATCTCCTCAGGTGCCAGGCTCTGCGCTATTCCTGGTACACTCAGCCCAATGCCATCTGCAGAACTCTGATGCCATTGGACCTGGCCATCTTCCCTGACAGGGGCATTCACCTGGGGTGAGCATATGTCTTCCTGTTTCCTTCTTCCTATCCCCCGCCCCCATCATGTTATTATTTGCTATTTATTTGGCATGTACTTTGTCTATTTAGCCAAGTGTATTTTTTTAGTACCATTTCCATGTCTTCATGTATTGCAGCACATGAAAATAATCCCAATGTACAATTACAGATAAGATTTTTCTGAAGCCCCCACACCCAGGGGGCTATGCTGCAACTCCCACTCAAAACTCATGGAGCGTCTTGGGGGTCAATTGCCTTTTTGCCATTCAGGATTCTAGAGGGAACCAGGAAGGACTGAGAAGGACTCCCAATGGCTGCGTTTTCCATTGATTATTAGTCTTTTGGTACTAATTAGCTTGACAAAGCTAATTAAAATTATTTACTAAGGTATGATAGGAAGAATCATGTTCCCACAAAGTCTGGGACTCATTTTCCCACAAGTATATACAGAAGTTGGGGAGATGAGCCTGAAACTTAGAGAATGGGGTAACTGCCAGCTCTTGGTTATTGGGAGTCATTTTCTGCCTTTATGAAGCCCGCAGGAACTTTCCCTTTGCTTGATGACTCTTATTTGGGCTCCAGGTGTCAGTGAGTCTGCAGAGTCCAGAGGGTGCTTTTTCTTGGTCTTTCTGAGCCATATTTGAGGGACTTCAAATGATTACAAGTTTACGGTTAGGAAAGGAAAAGATAAAATAGGAGTCATTATTCACAGCTGAAGTTTACCTGGTGAAAAACATCCCCCTCAAAACAGGAGACTGAAAGGGCCCAGGAAATGCTTCCCACCATAATCCTTTCATCTCTTTGCCAAGTGAAATGATGGGTTATGGCAGCCAAGGACAGCTGTTTAGAATACAGATTCATTGGTAAACTGGTATGGATGAAGAGGGTGGAAAATTATAAATGCTGGCCTCATAAAATGTTGGGGACCAGGAGAGGGAAAACAAATTTTCAAAAGGCTTGGAAAATGACCCAGCCAAGCCAAATGACCCATTGCCAATGGCATTGGGGAGGAAAGTGGGAAATATTTGTAAATAAAAGATGAGGAATCCCACAATCACAAGACATTCCAGATTCTGGTATTTCTATCAGGTAAGAGGCTCTATTTGCTTGAGTTACACAATCAATTGAGTTACCCACTCAATGGGTCATTGTTGCTGTTCAGTCATTTTTTTTCCGTAGTGTCCAATTTTTCATGGTCCTTTTTCAGGTTTTCTTGGCAAAAATGCTGGGTGATTTGCCAATTTCTTTTTCAGCTCATTTTATAGATGAGAAACTGAGGTAAACTGAGGTGTCCAGAGTCACACAGCTCCGAAATGTCTGAGGCCACATAAACTGGGAAGTGAGTCTTTTGATTCCAAGCCCAATGCTTTGTACACTACAGCGCCGCCTAGTAGCAAAAAGTTACTTGTGAAAAATTCCCAGGCTATTCTGCTGAACCAATCAAAGGGATACAATAGCAGTAAGCATACTTATGAAAGCATACAATGTAAGTCTTGTGGCTGGGTGGGAGAAAAGAGGTAATGCCTTGGAGGACTTGGATAAAGCAAGGGGTCAGTTTGGAATCCGGCGTTCCAACACCTCAGTAGGAGGAGGCTGGTTCCAGACAAGCTCTCCAGTGGGAATAAATTCTTTGGGGATAGCAAAGAAAGGGAGGCAAGAGCTTTTCTCTCCATCTTTCCCTTAATTGAAAAATGAACTTCCTTTGTGGACATCTAAAGGTCAAAGGATGTGAAATCCCGACAGACATGGGTAGTAATGTCCCCAAATGAGCAGGGGCAGCTGACAGCAGCATGAGTAGTAGAGGACAGCCAGACAGAAGAAAGGCAGTTCAAAGCCTCTGAAAGGACTCCAGACCTTGAAAACCTGAAAGATAGTGAAAAACACCAAAAGAGCATTCGATGAACTTAGCAAAGGGAGAAAAGGAATTCTACAAACCACAAACTGAGGATTACCGCTTCACCACAGGTCCCCAGGGGCCCACTCTCCCAAGGGATCGCAAATGTACAAGGCAAAAGAGCATGACGGACAGGGGGAAGATGCCTTTGCAACAATTATTCTTAGAATATACCACATTAATAAGAGCCGATGTAAAAAAATTAATGAACCTCAGCCAGCTAATCAATATCAACAGGTTTATTAGTAAATTCAATAAACCGTTATTTAATGAATAAATTCGTTAAATATGCTATCCTGCTGTCCTGGTGACTTCTTGTTGGGACTTACCAATTGATCCATATCTGCACATGTGATTTGCTGGCACCTCATCGAGGCATTCAAATCCTGATATCTATAGAACTGCCATAATACAGCAATGATTTCTCTACCTACGTCCACAGACTATCTTTTGATGTCTTGTTTCTCCTATCAGTCAGTTATTGGGACTATTATATAACCCGTTTCTTGCCTCTTATCTCCTGTCCTAGAATGATTTCATATGAGTATCCGATAGCAAATTGTTAACCCTTCCATGGAGGTGAAAGGGAAATAAAGGAAGAAAAGAAGTTGCAGCTCAAAACTGGAAGCAGTAAATGGCAAGGCTGCTTCTACAAATAACTGAGGAAAAATAAAACGTTATTTGAAAAATAGCTCCAATGAATACTCTCCTCATTGCCAGGGACTTGGTCAGTACCAGGGGTCTGTAAGGACTAAAGAAAGCAAGTTCCAGGTCTCTGCTATGACAGAGATTTAGAAATGCTAGCTAGCTATAGCAACCGGACAAGGAAAAGCAAGAGAGGGAGGAAGAAAGGCAATGATGGTTGAGCTGCCTCCCAACAACCTTCATTCCCGGATTCCCCAGACTCAGGGTTCCCTAATGGTCCTGGGATCTGGGTCATTAGTAAGGATGTTGAGACAGGAGCTGGGGATGGGAGCTGGGAGTGGAGGAGGAGTCTTGCTGAGGCGGAGTAACTTTTCCTCACAGTGGAATGGGAAAGGATGAAGTGAGCCTCAGATCTTACATTGGCAGCAAACGGGGGCACAGCAGCTGGACTGGCAGCAGCAGGGCTTACAGCAGCTGGACTGGCAGCAGCAGAGCTTGCAGCAGCTGGACTGGCAGCAGCAGGGCTTGCAGCAGCTGGACTGGCAGCAGCAGGGCTTGCAGCAGCTGGACTGGCAGCAGCAGGGCTTGCAGCAGCTGGACTGGCAGCTAGTACTAGTATTGTACTTAGTAAAGCTAGTACTTTTATTGAAATTTATTGAATTTTATTTAAGGAGCCCACTATCTTTTGCCAGGCACATGCCTGCTGGCACCTGCTCCCAGATCTCTAGGAAGCTTCTACTTCTTCCCTGGGCTCTCACCATCTCCTTGTCAGCTGGGGCTGCTCTCGGGGAGTCTGGAGACTTCTGCCCTAAGCTTCCAGAATGTGTGAATGTGAGTGTGAGTGTGTGAATGTGTGAGTGAGTGTGAGTATGTGTGTGTGAGTGTGTCTGTGAGTGTGTGAAAATGTGTGTGAGTGAGGTTCTTGTGACCAGGTCCCTGTGACTAGGGCCAAACAAGCCCATTTGCCAATCCAGATGCCTGGTGCTTCCAGGTGAGTCATGTACACTATGGCCTGCTCTCTAAAAACCAAAGGCTGACCCTGTGGCAGTCAGGGGGCCAGGGGGCCTGCTCCTGCTTCTGCAGGGGGTCTGCAGAGGGGCTGTGGGCACATGCCCAGGACTGCTCCCGGGGCTGCACCACAGTATAAAAGCTGGGAGCAGAGAGGGGCTTCCACAACCCACTGACTCCTCTCTCTTGAGACCTTCCTCCCCTGTGGACACCAATCTCTTCCAATCTCTCAACATCATGAGCTGCTGTGGCTGTTCAGGAGGCTGTGGCTCCAGCTGTGGAGGCTGTGGCTCTAGCTGTGGGGGCTGTGGCTCCAGCTGCTGTGTGCCCGTCTGCTGCTGCAAACCTGTGTGCTGCTGTGTGCCAGCCTGCTCCTGCTCTAGCTGTGGTGGAGGCTGCAAGGGAGGCTGTGGCTCCAGCTGTGGAGGCTGCAAGGGAGGCTGTGGCTCCAGCTGTGGGGGCTGCAAGGGAGGTTGTGGCTCCAGCTGTGGAGGCTGCAAGGGAGGCTGTGGCTCCAGCTGTGGAGGCTGCAAGGGAGGCTGTGGCTCCAGCTGTGGAGGCTGCAAGGGAGGCTGTGGTTCCAGCTGTGGGGGCTGTTGTCAGTCCAGCTGCTGCAAGCCCTGCTGCTGCCAATCTAGCTGCTGCAAGCCTGTCTGCTGCTGTGTGCCTGCTTGTTCCTGCTCCAGCTGTGGCGGAGGCTGTGGGGGTTGTTGCCAATCCAGCTGCTGCAAGCCCTGCTGCTGCCAGTCCAGCTGCTGCAAGCCCTGCTGCTGCCAGTCCAGCTGCTGCAAGCCCTGCTGCTGCCAGTCCAGCTGCTGCAAGCCCTGCTGCTGCCAGTCCAGCTGCTGTAAGCCCTGCTGCTGCCAGTCCAGCTGCTGTGCCCCCGTTTGCTGCCAATGTAAGATCTGAGGCTCACTTCATCCTTTCCCATTCCACTGTGAGGAAAAGTTACTCCGCCTCAGCAAGACTCCTCCTCCACTCCCAGCTCCCATCCCCAGCTCCTGTCTCAACATCCTTACTAATGACCCAGATCCCAGGACCATTAGGGAACCCTGAGTCTGGGGTTTCCTGATCTCGTTATTTAGTCAAGAGTTAACTGGGTCACAGGAGCACCTCCTATCCTCATCCCCCACCATCCTTCACACACTCTGTTAAAAGGACATCACCCTGCCAAGAACACTCGGCAAAGGGCTGCCCAGCACACCATGCAGATGCCCAGAGGAACCTCTAGGTCATCTCCAAGGATCATCTGCCCTGCCTCCAGATGTGGGGCCAGTGTTGGGGATTGCTGAGCTGCCTCCCAATAGTCTTCATTCCCAAACTCCCCAACTCTCTCCTTCTGAAGAGTCTCTTTGCTTATCTTGGGCTCCTTTGGCTGTCCCTAGAAATCCAGGCAATCAATTTGTTTCAATAAAAGCTACTCATAACTCTGAAAATGTCTTGCTTTCTTTCACAAATCTCTTGGGATGATCTACCACCAGGGCCCTGATCACTTAGTTAGCCCTTTTCACAGGCAGGTGCATCAGGGGCTCTTGGGCTCTGGGTCTGCCACATTCAGATATCAGCATATATTGACCTAGAACTGGTCCCTTTGCCACATTCCTCTTGCCTTTGATCAACACTGAGTGACTTTTCCAGGGGATGAGCTCAATTTCAAGAGCTCAAGCTTTTAGAGCCCATCTGGGCACACAGCACTTGGTTTTGAAGGAGTTGGGCCTCCATTTCCCAAGGGAAACTCTCAATGTGTAGGGCTTAAAGAGCTGCTCTGATATCTGCTACCTTCCCTTGTCCAGTCAGCCTGAGCTTTAGAAGGATGCATGTAGAGGAATGGCCTCCCCATTCTCCAGCTGACTCCAAATGCTTTTGCATTCCCTGAACAGACTCAGCCCCTGGCCAACCACAAAGGAGCCATGCTCCCTCCACCTTGAAGCAGTGCACTTGAGTATTAGCACCTCAGGGAGACCACAGCTTTCTACTGATTTCTGCTGAACTAGATCTGCTTACCTCCATTCGGGTGTTGGCTCTCCATGTGTTGGGGAACAGTCTGACTGAGACTCTCTTCCAGGTGACTAATTGTGCTGCCCTCCTTGGTGTTGTCAGAATACAGACCTACCTACCATGTTTGGAGGAAATGCACATATTGTGTTAGACAAGAAAAGGACACACAGAGACACAGAAACTGAGAGAGAGACTGACCCAGAGGGACACAGAGAGACAGAAAGTTAGTTTGGGAGTTTGCATTTCACCAAATTCTTTCATCAAGAAGATGATTGTTATTGTATTGATAACAAAACCTGGGAGGGATAGGACAGGTAGAGAAAACTAAACTTTTGTGAACCTTCAGGAAAAAAACATCAAAAATCAAGTGGAAATAAAATGGAAACCAAAAGAAGCAGCCATTCTTTCATAAATATGCAGTGGCCCCTGTTTGCAGAATGCAAAAACTGTTCCTTGAAAATTTTGTCCATGATTTGGAAAGATAGACAATCTTTTTGCATCAACTATCAGTTGGGAAGAGAAGCCCCACTGAGAATATATGGTCATACAGAGGAGAATGGCCTTGGATAAGAGATCGCACCTTCATTTGCACCTAAAATCTGATATCTCCAATCAATGCTAGAGCTGGCTGATCTATGGATCGGGAAATTACTGACCACCCAACAGGATCCAGGGAGCATGCTGAAATATGTAAGAGGAGCATTTAGATTAAGTGACATTCAAAGGGATTTGCCCAAACAAAACCAAATCAACACTAATTGGAACAAAACACACAAGTGGAGGTAGGGCTGGGCTTCTTTGTATTACCTCAAATAACTCTGCTTCAGCTATTTCTCCAGTAGAGAGAGAACTGGGTCAAAGGGATGAGAATCCTAGTCATTCCCCAGTTGACCAATGGTCAAATGATAGGAAGAAGCTGTTTTGAGACAAAGAAATCAAAGGAAGTTCTAATCTTACACCAAAATGCTCTGTCAATGTGGATCAAAGAACTGCAAGTCAAACACTTCAGAGCTCCTACCTCAGACCTATCAGATTGGTCCTTGGGAAGAAAAAAGGAAAACAATAGCTTCTGAAGGACCCCTGGGAAAACTGGGACATGGATACTTGTTGAATGAAGCTGCGAATTGATACACACATTTAGGAAAGACATTTAAAACTATGCCCAATAGCCCTTTTTGTAGTGGCGGGAAAGTGGAAACTGAATGGATGCTCATCAATTGGAGAATGGTTGAATAAGTGATCGAATATGAATGCTATGTAATACAATTGTTCTGTAAGAAAGGACCAGCAGGATGATTTCAGAGAGGCCTGGAGAAACTTATAGGAACCGATGCTGAGTGAAGTGAGCAGAACCAGGAGATCATTATACATGGCAACAACAATTCTGATGGACTTGGCTCTTCTCAACAATGAGATGATTCAAACCAGTTCCAATTGTTTAGTAATGAAGAGAGTCAGCTACAACCAGAGAGAGGACTATTGGAAATGAGTATGGACTACAACATAGCATTTCCACGCTTTCTGTTGTTGTTTACTTGCATTTTGGTTTTCCTTCTCAGGTTTTTTTTCTTTCTAAATCCAAATTTTCTTGTACAGCAAAATAACTGTGTAAATATGTATACATATGTTGGATTTAACATACACTATAACATATTTAACAAGTATTGGACTACGTGCCAGCTAGGGGATGGGGTAAGAGGAAAGAGGGGAAAAGTCGGAACAGAAAAGTCAATGTTGAAAAATTACCCTTGCATATGTTTTGTAAAAAACAAAACAAAACAAAAACACACAAAAAAATCTAGAATGATGATAAAAATTTAAATTAACTAACAACTATGCCCAAATGCCTATGGAACTCAGAATACATTTTGAGGTTGTAGAACCATTATTTGTTCTGTATTCCAAAGAGACTTCAGAAAGAACCTCTCAGTACCCAATGTTTGTAGGAGCTCTTTGTGGAGAGGCTCAGAATGAGGAATGAAGGGAATGGACCTCATTGGGGACCAGCTCAACAAGCTGTGCCATTCTATTAGGGGGAACTCTCACTGTGCTCTGAGAACATAACCAGCAGGATGATTTCAGAACAACCTGGAAACATGGACAACAACTGATGCAGACACAGGCCCAGAACCAGAGAACATTTTCAACAGTAAAGCGGAACTGTGGGTTAAACAACTGGAAATGACTTCCCTGATCTCAGCAACCCAATGATTTTAGAGAACCCCAAAGGACTCATGAGGTAGCAGAGTCATCAGAGAAAGAAATCTAGGTATCTAAGTAACGAACAAGCATATGATTGGAACTTCCCTCCCTCCCTTCCTCCTTCCCTTTATCCCTCTCTCCCTCCCTCCTTCCTTCTTTCCCTCTCTCCCTCACCCCTCCCTCCCTTCCTTCCTCCCTTCCTTCCTTCTTCCCTTCCTTTCTTTCTTCCTTCCTTCCTTCCTTCCTTCCTTCCTTCCTTCCTTCCTTCCTTCCTTCCTTCCTTCTTCCTTCCTTCCTTCCTTTCTCTTCTTTATGCTTCTTTCTTTTTTCTCGCCTTCTTTCTCTAATTCATCCACTTTGCTTCTTTCTCTTTCTCTTTCTTTCTTTTCTTTCTTGTTCAAGGACTTTTCCCACACAATTATGAATATTCAAATTATATATGCTTATGCTACAGCAAACTCTGTTTCTTTTCTGCGAGGTCAGAGAGAAATAATGACAGAAGATACTTGGGAACTCAAAACTTCAAGCAGGAAATGTCAGGCATGGTTTTACATGTAATTGAAGGAAAACCAACATCATTTTATGAATAGCCACAGTGAATACCATCCCTTGCTAGCCCCCTGGTTAGGAACAGGGGGCTCCATGACCCAAAGTGGGTGAGTTTCTAGTCTTCAGGGCCCTGTCCAATTTTTAAAAATTTGATGTTAAAAGTCCTTTCCCTCCCTGCAGATTTTTCCTAACATCAAGGTCTGAGTGAGCTTTCTCTGCCTTACCCCGACCTCCATGAGTGCCAGGAGTCATGGACACAATGCTCCCCATCTTTGCTCCTGATTCCACAAGAGGTGCAGCCCCCTCGCCCGTGATCCCAGATCCCTCACCAGTTTCCCCCTCCTGCTGTTCTCTTTTGTAGGAAAGGGGGCAACCCAGGATCCATCTCTGCACAGGAAGGCAGAAATGAGTCCCAAGTCTCATGGATGGACTCCCAGGAATCTGCCTCCCCTGGCCTTGGTCCCCTCAGGATCCTGCTCCCAAGCCCAGCTCCTTCATTTCTGCTGGGTCAGGCACTCTTTGCTCAGCTGGCCATTTGGGCCAGGCCTTCTTCTCCCTCCCTCCCTTCTCTAGGCATCCATTCCCTGATCCCCTCTCACCTGACACAGCACAGGATCATGGTCCCTGGAGCCCACCTGTGGTCTTGCCCCCTTCATCCTTGGGTCATGGCTCCTTTGCCTTGTCTGCAGCAGCTTTCTCAGCCCTGCCTTGGGCCCGACTCCTCCCTCAGCCTGTTGCCTTAGGCATGGCCATGGGGCTCAGGAGCCCACCATCTTCTGCCAGGCACGTGCCTGCTGGCACCTGCTCCCAGATCTCCAGGAAGCTCCTGCTTTTGCCCTGGGCTCTCGCCATCTCCTTGTCAGCTGGGGCTGATGTCGGGGAGCCTGGAGACTCCTGCTCTGAGCTCCCAGAGGGTGTGAATGTGTGAGTGAGTGTGAGAGTGTGTGTGTGTATTGTGTGAAAATGTGTATGAGTGAGGTCCCTGGGACCAGGGCCAAACAAGCCCATTTGCCAATCCAGGCGCCTGGTGCTTCCAGGTGAGTCATGGCCACAAGGCCTGCTCCCAAACAAACCAAAGCCTGACCCAGAGGCAGCCAGTGTCCAACAACAGCCCAGAGAGCCAGGGGGCCTGCTCTTGCTTCTGCAGGGGGTCTGCCAGAGGGGCTGTGGGCACGTGCCCAGGCCTGTCCCCGGGGCTGCACCACAGTATAAAAGCTGGGAGCTGAGAGGGGCTTCCACAACCCACTGACTCCTCTCTCTCTTGAGATCTTCCTCCCCTGTGGACACCAATCTCTTCCAATCTCTCAGCATCATGAGCTGCTGTGGCTGTTCAGGAGGCTGTGGCTCCAGCTGTGGGGGCTGTGGCTCTAGCTGTGGGGGCTGTGGTTCCAGCTGCTGTGTGCCCGTCTGCTGCTGCAAACCTGTGTGCTGCTGTGTGCCAGCCTGCTCCTGCTCTAGCTGTGGTGGAGGCTGCAAGGGAGGCTGTGGCTCCAGCTGTGGAGGCTGCAAGGGAGGCTGTGGCTCTAGCTGTGGAGGCTGCAAGGGAGGCTGTGGCTCCAGCTGTGGAGGCTGCAAGGGAGGCTGTGGCTCCAGCTGTGGAGGCTGCAAGGGAGGCTGTGGCTCCAGCTGTGGAGGCTACAAGGGAGGCTGTGGCTCCAGCTGTGGAGGCTGCAAGGGAGGCTGTGGCTCCAGCTGTGGGGGCTGCAAAGGAGGCTGTGGCTCCAGCTGTGGGGGCTGCTGTCAGTCCAGCTGCTGCAAACCTTGCTGCTGCCAATCCAGCTGCTGCAAGCCTGTCTGCTGCTGTGTGCCTGCTTGCTCCTGCTCCAGCTGTGGTGGAGGCTGTGGGGGTTGTTGCCAGTCCAGCTGCTGTAAGCCCTGCTGCTGCCAGTCCAGCTGCTGCAAGCCCTGCTGCTGCCAGTCCAGCTGCTGCAAGCCCTGCTGCTGCCAGTCCAGCTGCTGCAAGCCCTGCTGCTGCCAGTCCAGCTGCTGTAAGCCTTGCTGCTGCCAGTCCAGCTGCTGTGCCCCCGTTTGCTGCCAGTGTAAGATCTGAGGCTCACCTCCTCCACTTCCAGCTCCCACCCACACAGCTCCTGTCTCAGTTTCCTTGATGATGACCCAGGACCCAGGACCATCTGGGAACCCCGAGTCTGGGATTTCCTGATTTCCTTACTTAGCCTTACAACAGCCCTGTCCAAGGAGCCCTCCCTATCCCCTTCCCCCATCCTCCTCAGGCTGAAAACCTCCCCCGCCAAGTGGACATCACCCTGCCAAGAACACCCAGCAAAGGGTTGCCCAGCACACCATGTAGACCCCCAGAGGAATCTCTGGGTCATTTCCAAGGATCATCTGCCCTGCTCCCAGATGTGGGGCCATCGCTTGAGATTGCTGAGCTGCCTCCCAACGGCCTTCATTCCTGGACTCCCCAACTCTCTCCTCCAAAGGGTCTCTTTGCTTATCTTGCCTACCTTGGGCTGTTCCTGGAAACCCAGACAATCATTTTGTTTCAATAAAAACTACCCTTAACCCTGAAAATGTCTTACTTTCCTTCACAAATCTCTTGGGGGTGATCTGCCGCTTGAGCTCTGAGCACTTAGTCAGCCTTTTTCACAGGCAGGTACATTCTGGGATCTTGGGCTCTGGGTCTGGCCCATTGGGAGATTGGGGGACACTGGCCCAGAACTGGTCCCTTTGCCACATTCCTCTTGGTCACTACTGAGTGATTCTCTGTGGGGAAGGGTGGGGCTGATCTCAATTCCAAGAGTTTAAGCTTTTAGAGATCATTCTTGGCACACAGCACTTGGCTGTCCAGGGAAACTCTCAATGTGTAGGGGTTAAGGGGCTTCCCCGCTGTCTCCTGCCTGCCCTTGTCCAATCAGCCCAGGCTTCAGAAGGATGCATGTAGAGGAATGGCCTTCCCAGTCTCCAGCTGATTCCAAATGCTCTTGCTTTTTCTGAGCAGAGGCAGCCCCTGGCCAAACACACGGGAGCCATGTTCCCTTCATCTTGAAGCAGTGTACTTGAGTATGAGCACCTCAGGGAGACCCCAGCTTTCTACTGATCTCTACTGAACTGGATCTGCTTACATCTATTCCGATGTTGGTGCTGCATGTGTTGGGGAATGGTCTGACTGAGACTCTCTTCCAGGGCACCAATTGTGCTGCCCTCCTTTCTGTTTTCCGAAAATAGAAAACAAACAAAAAACCTTACCATATTGGGGGAAAATGCACATATTGTGTGTTAGACAAGAAAAGGACACACACAGAGATATAGAAACCGAGAGACAGAAATTGATCCAGAGGGACAGAAAGAGAGAAAGAGTTAATTGGGTGTTTGTATTTCACCAAATTATTTCATCAAGAAGATGATTGTTATGGTGGTGATAACAAAACCTGGGAGGAATAAGATCGACTGAGAAAAGTATTGACAATCTCAGGAAGCAACCATCATAAATTAAGCGGAAATAAAATGCCAATCAAAACGAGCAGCCATTCTTTTATAAATATGCAGTGACCTCTTTGCAGAATGCAAAAGCGGTTCCCTGGACAGTTTGCCCATGATCTAGAAAGATAGAAAAACTCTTTGCATCAACTATCCATTGGGAACAGAAGTCCTACCAAAAATATATTGTCATATAGAGGACAATGGTCTTGGGTAAGAGATCCCACCTGCTTCTGCAGTTTGGTAGCACCTGCAAAAGGGGAGGAAAGAAAACTCTTTCCTGGAATGTTTTCAACAGTACTCACCTCATTGAGTACAGCACCATTGGTAAAGGGGAAAGCCTGGAAAACTTCCCCATCAGCTGTGGGCCTGTGCCTTTGACATGGTGCTATGCCTGGGAGAAAGGCTAGCTAGATATAGCAATCAGAAAAAGGAAAGGAAGGGAGGGAAGAAGAAAGGAAAGGGGAGGCAAAGTCACCTCTCGAGAGAAGGTCATGGCTTCTCTAGCCCAGGGCCTAGGATTCTTCCAGTCATGAATGGGGCCAAGTCACACCTTCAATAGACCAGCCAGTCAAAAAGAAAATCTTCCAGTCTGCTAAGGTTGACAGGGTGTCAATGTGCATCACAGAGTGCTAAATGTCCAAACAATCTCTTCATCCTTAGGATGATGTAGAGGGCTAGGTCAGAGGAAGAGACTTGGGACATGGGACACTATCTCATGATCCTACCTCAGGCCCATCTGATTGGTCATAAGGAAGAAAAAGGGTCTGGAGGACCCTTGCAAAAACTGGGACATGAATACCCATTGAGTGAAGGTGTAAATTGATCCAGTCATTTTGTAAAGACATTTAAAATTGTACCCAAAGGGCCAGGAAACTTAGAATATAATTTGAGGTAGCAGAACCATGATTTGGATTATATCCCTAAGAGATTTCAGAAAGAACCTCTCTGTACCCGATGTTTGTAGAAGCTCTTTGTGGAATGGCTCAGAATGAGCCATGAAAGTTATGCAACCCATTGGGGACTGGCTCAACAAGCTGCGCAATTCGATTAAAAAGAACTCTCAGTGTGCTCTGAGACATAATCAGCAGGACGATTTCAGAACCACTTGGAAACATGTACAACAACAGGCCTAGAACCAGAGAACCTTTTCAACCGTAACAGTAGAACTGTGTGTTGAACAACTGGAAATGATTTCCCTAATCTCAGCAACGCAATGATTTTAAAGAATCCCCAAGGATGGGGGTAGGACCTTGTCCCACAAACCTCAGACTAGTTACCAGATTTAACCTCTGAACTAATTTTGGACTTGCAGAACCCACAAATATTGGGATTGCTACAAATTACCAGCAGAAGATAATTTTGAAAGGTCTGCTTCAATTGTGTGGGGAGGGAGATGGGCCAAGTGCAAGGCTGAGCACAGACACCAGTGTAGGCAGCACACAGATTGGGGCAGTGTGGGCTGAAAAGGTAAAATATACATTGAAAGAATTGACCAAACACCTCCTGAAAGAGTCCCCCAAATTAAAACTCCAAGGAATATTGTGGCTAAATTTCAGAACTGTCAGACTAAGGAAAATTTTTTTAAGCAGCCAGAAAAAACAATTCAAATACAGAGGAATCACAATAAGGATTACCCAGGACCTAGCAGCTTCCACCTTAAAGGATAGAAGGGCCTGGAATCTGATATTCCTGAAAAGGTAAAGGAACTTGGAGTGCAGGAGGTATTGGACTACCCCAATAAACTGAGCATTTTCTTTCAGGGACATTCAACTAAACAGGTGAATTCCATTTATTTCTGATGAAAAGACCAAAGCTACACAAAAAAATTGACCTCCAAATATAGAACTCAAGAGAAGAATAAAAAGGCAAAGAGAAAAGAACTCTTGAGACCTGTATTTCTCTTATGGACATACAGAGTGCATATATAATTTGATTTTCCTGTTATAATATAAAAAAGAAACTAGAGGTGGAAAGGGGCTTGTACCAGAAAAAGGGGAAAGTGGAAGTAAAGTGAGGGAAATCAATCTCACAAAGAGGCAAAGAAAACCTATTATAATTGAAGGAAAGAAGGGAAGCGGATGAACATTGTGCGAATCTTACTCTCATGAGGATTGACACAAAGAGAGGATATTAAACATGTTTGGTTTTACAGAGAAACTTCTCTCACCTTATAGGAAAGTGGGAGGGGAAAAAGGAAAAGGGAAGATATAGACCAATAGAAGGGAAAACAAATAGTAGAGGAAAGGTACAAGAAAGGGGGAGGTGCTCAACAGGGGAAGGGCTGCTTCAGGCAAGTGGTTCTCATAAGTAAGGTACTGGGGAAAAGGAAAAGAAAAAAAGGAAAGAGAAAAGTATAATTTGGGGTAAATAAAAATTTTGGGGTAAAAAAAATAAAAAAATTGGGAAACACAGGATCAGTAGTTTTAATGATAAATGTGATTGGGGTGAACTCTCCCATAAAGTAGAAGCAGATGGCAGACTGGATTAAAAGCCAGAATCCTCCAATATGTTGTTTACAAGAAACACATTTAAAGCAGAGTGTAAAGGTAAAAGGCTGGAACAGAATCTACTATGCTTCAGGTGAAGTCAAAAAAAGCAGGGGTAGCCATCCTGAATTCAGATCAAGCAAAAGCAAAAATTGATCTAATTAAAAGAGATAAGTAAGGAAACTATATCTTGCTAAAGGGTCCCATAGATAATGAAGCAGTTCCAGGACTAAATATATATGTACCAAGTGGCATAGCGTGAAAATTCCTAAAGGAGAAGTTGAGAGCTGCAAGAAGAAATAGACAGCAAAACTAAAATAGTGGGAGATCTCTCTCAATCTTGCTCTCTCAGAACTAGATAAATCAAACCATCAAATAAATAACAAAGAAGTTAAGGAGGTAAATAGAATACAAAAAAAGCTAGGTCTCATAGATCTTTGCAGAAAATTGAATGGAGACAGAATGGAGACACACTTTTTTCCTAAACAATTCATGGAACCTACACCAAAACTTGACGATATATTAGGACATAAATTTCTCAAAATCAAACACAACAAGGCAGAAATAGTAAATGCTTTTTTTTTCAGATCACATTCAATAAAATGCCAGGGGAAAATAGACCAAAAAGGCATTAGAAACTAAATAATCTCATCCTAAAGAATGTAATGGGTGAAACAGCAAATCACAGACACAATAATTTCATACAAGAGAATGACAATAATGAGACAACAAACCAGAATTTGTGGGATGAAACCAAAGTAGTAATAAGGGGAACTTTTATATCTTTAGAAGCTTACTTGCATACAACAGAGAAAGAGAAGTTCACTGAATTGGGCTTGCAACTAAAAAAGCTAGAAAAAGAGAATCCCAAAGGCTAATGATGTAGCAGACTCTCCACCACTAAAGAAAGAATTCCAGCATCTGAATAATGACCAAAGCATATGATTGAAACCTCCCTCCCTCCCTCTCTTCCTTTTTATCTTCCTCCTTCCTTCCATCTTTCACTCTCTCCATTCCTTCCTTCTTTCTTTTTTTCTTTCTTCTAGGCTACTTCCTTTTTTCTTTCCTTTTTTCTCTTTCATCTTCTTTCCTTCTATCTCTTTTTCTTTCTGTCTTTTTGTTTTTGAAGGATTTATGCACATAATTATGCATACTCAATCTTGTTTATATATATGTATATATATATATATTTATGCTACACAAACTGTGTTTCTTTTCTGTGAGGTGAGAGGGAAATAAAGGCAGAATAGGTTTTAGAACTCAAAACTTCAAGGTAGAAATGTCAGGCATGGATTTCCATGTAATTGAGGAAAAACCAATATGATTTTACAAATAGCCACAGTGAATATCCTCTCTCTTGCCAGCCACTGGGTTAGGACCAGGGGGCTCCTGGGCCAAAGTGGGTGAGTGCTTGGTTTTCAGGGTCCTGTCCATTTTTTTCTTTATCAGATGATAAATGTGCTCTATCTTCCAGCAGATTTTTCCTCACATCAAGGTTTGAGTGAGCTTTCCCTGCCTTACCCCAACCTCCATGAGTGCCATGGACATAATGCTCCTGATTCCACCAGAGGTGCAGCTCCCTGACATCTGACTCCCAATTCCCAATCCATTTTCCCCTCCTGCTGTGGTCTTTTGCCTGGAATGGGTCAAGCCAGGATCCATCTCCCCAACAGGAAGGCAGCAATGAGCTTCAAGTCTCATGGATGGACTCCCAGGAATCTGCCTCCCCTGGCCTTGGTCCCCTCAGGATCCTGCTCCCCAGCCCAGCTCCTTCATCTCTACTGGGTCAGGCACTCTTTGCCCAGCTGGCCATTTGGGCTGGGCCTCCTTCTCTCTCCCTCCCTTCTCTGGGCACCCACTCCCTGATCCCTTCTCACCTGACAAAGCACAGGACCATGGTCCCTGGAGCCCGCCTGTGGTCTTGCTCCCTTCATCCTTGGGTCATGGCTCCTTTGCCTTGTCTGCAGCAGCTTTCTCAGCCCTGCCTTGGGCCTGACTCCTCCCTCAGCCTGTTGCCTTGGGCAGGGCCATGGGGCTCAGGAGCCCACCACCTTCTGCCAGGCACGTGCCTGCTGGCACCTGCTCCCAGATCTCCAGGAAGCTCCTGCTTCTTCCTGGGCTCTCACCATCTCCTTGTCAACTGGGGCTGATGTCGGGGAGCCTGGAGGCTCCTGCCCTGAGCTCCCAGAGTGTGTGAATGTGTGAGTGAGGTCCCTGTGACTAGCCCATTTGCCAATCCAGGCACCTGGTGCTTCCAGGTGAGTCATGGCCACAAGGCCTGCTCCCAAACAAACCAAAGCCTGATTCTGTGGCAGTCAGGGGCCAGTGTCCAACAACAGCCCAGGGAGCCAGGGGGCCTGCTCCTGCTTCTGCAGGGTGTCTGCCAGAGGGGCTGTGGGCACGTGCCCAGGCCTGCCCCCGGGGCTGCACCACAGTATAAAAGCTGGGAGCTGAGAGGGGCTTCCACAACCCACTGACTCCTCTCTCTTGAGACCTTCCTCCCCTGTGGACACCAATCTCTTCCAATCTCTCAACATCATGAGCTGCTGTGGCTGTTCAGGAGGCTGTGGCTCCAGCTGTGGGGGCTGTGGCTCCAGCTGTGGGGGCTGTGGCTCCAGCTGCTGTGTGCCCGTCTGCTGCTGCAAACCTGTGTGCTGCTGTGTGCCAGCCTGCTCCTGCTCTAGCTGTGGTGGAGGCTGCAAGGGAGGCTGTGGCTCCAGCTGTGGGGGCTGCAAGGGAGGCTGTGGCTCCAGCTGTGGAGGCTGCAAGGGAGGCTGTGGCTCCAGCTGTGGAGGCTGCAAGGGAGGCTGTGGCTCCAGCTGTGGAGGCTGCAAGGGAGGCTGTGGCTCCAGCTGTGGGGGCTGCAAGGGAGGCTGTGGCTCCAGCTGTGGGGGCTGCAAGGGAGGCTGTGGCTCCAGCTGTGGGGGCTGCAAAGGAGGCTGTGGCTCCAGCTGTGGGGGCTGCTGTCAGTCCAGCTGCTGCAAACCTTGCTGCTGCCAATCCAGCTGCTGCAAGCCTGTCTGCTGCTGTGTGCCTGCTTGCTCCTGCTCCAGCTGTGGTGGAGGCTGTGGGGGTTGTTGCCAGTCCAGCTGCTGCAAGCCCTGCTGCTGCCAGTCCAGCTGCTGCAAGCCCTGCTGCTGCCAGTCCAGCTGCTGTAAGCCCTGCTGCTGCCAGTCCAGCTGCTGCAAGCCCTGCTGCTGCCAGTCCAGCTGCTGCAAGCCCTGCTGCTGCCAGTCCAGCTGCTGTAAGCCTTGCTGCTGCCAGTCCAGCTGCTGTGCCCCCGTTTGCTGCCAGTGTAAGATCTGAGGCTCACCTCCTCCACTTCCAGCTCCCACCCACACAGCTCCTGTCTCAGTTTCCTTGATGATAACCTAGGACCCAGGACCATCTGGGAACCCCGAGTCTGGGATTTCCTGATTTCCTTACTTAGCCTTACAACAGCCCTGTCCAAGGAGCCCTCCCTATTCCCTTCCCCCATCCTCCTCAGGCTGAAAACCTCCCCTGCCAAGTGGACATCACCCTATCAAGAACACCCAGCAAAGGCTTGCCCAGCACACCATGTAGACCCCCAGAGGAATCTCTGGGTCATTTCCAAGGATCATCTGCCCTGCTCCCAGATGTGGGGCCATCGCTTGAGATTGCTGAGCTGCCTCCCAACGGCCTTCATTCCTGGACTCCCCAACTCTCTCCTCCAAAGGGTCTCTTTGCTTATCTTGCCTACTTTGGGCTGTTCCTGGAAACCCAGACAATCATTTTGTTTCAATAAAAACTATCCTTAACCCTGAAAATGTCTTACTTTTCTTCACAAATCTCTTGGGGGTGATCTGCCGCTTGAGCTCTGAGCACTTAGTCAGCCTTTTTCACAGGCAGGTACATTCTGGGATCTTGGGCTCTGGGTCTGGCCCATTGGGAGATTGGGGGACACTGGCCCAGAACTGGTCCCTTTGCCACATTCCTCTTGGTCACTACTGAGTGATTCTCTGTGGGGAAGGGTGGGGCTGATCTCAATTCCAAGAGTTTAAGCTTTTAGAGATCATTCTTGGCACACAGCACTTGGCTGTCCAGGGAAACTCTCAATGTGTAGGGGTTAAGGGGCTTCCCCGCTGTCTCCTGCCTGCCCTTGTCCAATCAGCCCAGGCTTCAGAAGGATGCATGTAGAGGAATGGCCTCCCCATTCTCCAGCTGACTCCAAATGCTCTTGCTTTCCCTGAGCAGAGCCAGCCCCTGGCCAAACACATGGAGCCATGCTCCCTCCACCTTGTAGGAATGCAGTTGAGTATTAGCACCTCAGGAAGTTCTGTGCTTTCTATTGACCTCTGTTGAACTGGGTCTGCTTACATCCATTCGTGTGTTGGCTCTGCATGTGTTGGGGAATGGTCTGATTGAGACTCTCTTCTAGGACACCAATTGTGCTGCTCTCTTTGATGTCCTTAGAAAACAGACCTACCTATCATGTTGGGGGTAAATGCACATATTGTCAGTTAGACAAGTAAAGGACATACAGAAACACCCAGATACTGAGAGATAGGGACTGCAGAGAATCACAGAGAAAGAGATTTTATTTGGGGCTTGCATTTCACCAAATTATTTCATTGAGAAAATAATTCTTATGGTAGTGATAATAAAACTTGGGAGGGATAAGGCAGGTAAAGAAAAATATTGAAAACGTCTAGGAAGGAACCATCACAAATGAAGAAAAATGGAATGAAAGCCAAAAAAAAAAAAAAAAAAGCAGCTATTCTGCCATAAATATGCATTGACTCCTGTTTACAGGATGCAAAAACAGTTCCCTGAACATTTTGTCCATGATGTAGAATGATAGAAAATCTCTTTCATCAACTACCAGTTGGAAAGAGAAGCTACACTGAGAATATATGGTCATATAGAGGAAAATAGCCTTAGCTAAGAGGTCCCACTTGTTTTTAAAGTTTGGTAGAGCCCCCAAAAGGGGAGGAAGAAAAGCTCTTTTCCTGAATGTTTTCAACAGACCCCACCTCAGACCAAGTGCCAGCAACATTGGGAATGGGGAAAGCCTGGAAGATTTCCCCATCAGCTGTGGGCCTGTGTCTCTGCTCTCCTAGGGCTAGAATGGCTAGGTAGCCATAGCAACCAGAAAAGGGAAGGCAAGGGAGGGAAGAAGAAAGGAAGGGGAGGCAAAGTCACTCTCCAGAGAAGGAGTTCATGGCTTCTTTAGCCCAGGGCCTAGGATCCCTCAAGCCATGAATGGGCTCAAGTCACAGCTCCAATAGGCTAGTAGGCCAAGAAGAAAAACTTCCAGCCTGCCAAGGCCTAAGAGCAAACACTCTTTCCATTCTTCCCTGAGGCAGACAAAGAAGCAACAGTTTCTCTTCAGGTAACAATGAAACCCCAAGAAGGGCTGGGCAGGAAGTAGCTCTGCAGGCAGCAGGTCTCTCCCCTAAGCTCTGTCCTCATTTCCCCAGCAAGGGCTGCACCCACTCAGACACAGAGAACAAGCACAGGAGTGTTCCTGTCTGGCCCACGCCACTTTTGGGAAAGGAAGTTGCTACTCAAGTGGCTGGAGAGCTGGGTATCCCACCTGTCCAATGAGCAAGAGAGACCTTGGAGCTGTGGGCAATGGAGTCACAAGCCACCTTTGAAGCACACCAAGAAATCACCAGGATCAGGGCTAGATAGAAAGAAGATGGGAGGAGGGGGGAGGGAGAGGGGGAGAAAGGGCTATCATGTCTGCAAGAGTGGGCCACTGACAACCTGGTAGTGCACAAGACAGTGTTGGAATCCTTACAAAGTGTAAAGTCATTAGAATTGATAGAGGCAATAATTATCTAACTTAGCATGGTTCAGTATGATTGATCTGATCTTACAAGGAGATGTTATGGGCCAGAACTTGAAACAAGGTACTAAGTGGAACTGATAGAAACAATGCTTGTGTTCACACCTTTAGAGAGCTCATATAAGCAAGAAGCTCTTAGGGCCAGAGAGCACTCTGGGAGGAAACCCATAATCCCACTCTCGGATCCCACAGTCCCACTCTCAGAGAAGGAGCATAAATAGAGCTTCAGTGAGTCAGTCAAGTTAGTTCAGCTGAAAAGATTGAGATGGGAGCGTCAAGTGAATTCAGAGAGAAGCCCTCTCTCAGAGGCAAGACAGATTCATTCCAACTAGACAGTAGAAAAGAAGATGAAGCAAAGAAAGGAGAGGACAAAGACCTCATTGTATCTAGACCATGGAGCCCCTGGGTTTTCAAGAAGCCCAATTCATGAAAAGGACTCCTCCCATCCCTTTTATGCCACAAGGCTTCTGAGGATTGTGGCTGGAGGGACAAAAAGAAACGAATTTCCCTCCATTTCTTTGGGAAGCTCCCTTTCGAGGTGGGGCTTGGGCTTGAATTCAGTCAGGAACCATGGGGCTTAGCGAGGAGAAGGTAGCCATGGGGTAAGATGGGCGGCACAGGGCTTGGTTTTGTGCCCAAGGATCTTCTTGCGAAGGGTTAGTGCATGTGGATGGTAGGGCAAAGATGGTGGTGAGGTGAGCCATGATGAGGGAAGACAAAAGTGCCAAAAGCACAGGCAGCTTCTCGGGACAGGTAGGGGGTGACAAGAGCAGAGCAGCAGAGTAAAGCAAGAAAGATATCTTCCTGTCCCCAGACCCCGAAGGCAGATGGGGTCTCTGAACAGGGGTCCTTTGGCTGGAGAACTACTTTTCAAACTTCCTGTTGACTGCAAGCCTTGTCCTTTGTCCTGGCCTGTCCAAGATGAAAAGTCCAACCTGGCAGGACCAAAGCAGCACAAGGACATAGAGAGGAGCCTTCCAGCCAAGGGAGGGATGCAAGTGTACAGTCACTGGAATCCTATGTGATCAGGTGTCAATGTGCATCATAAAGTGCTAAATGTCTAAACAATTTGTTCATCCCTAGGAACCAAAATAGAGGGATAGGGGCTGACAAAGAGACTCAGGTTATGGGACACTGCCTCATGATCCATCAGATAGGTCCTTAGGAAGAAAAAGGGAAATGGTAGCTTCTAGAGGATTCCTTGGAAACCTGGGACATGGCTACATTTTGAGTGAAGCTGGGAATTGATCCTGTCACTTTGGAAAGACATTTAAAAGTATACTTAAAGGGCTGGGACACCCAGAATACACTTTGAGGTAGGGGAACCATGATTTGGTCTATATTCCAAAGAGATTTCAGAAAAGATCTCTTTCTAACCGGCATTTGTAGGAGCTCTTTGTGGAGAGGCTCAGAATGAGCCATGAAGGGAATGCAACCGATTGGGGACTGGTTCAACAAGCTGTGCAATTCGATTAAAGGGAACTCTCAGTGTGCTCTAAGAAATAACCAGCAGGCTGATTTCAGAACAACTTGGAAACATGTACAACAACAGGCCCAGAACCAGAGAACATTTTTAACAGTAACAGCAGAACTGTGGGTTGAACAACTGGAATTGACTTCCCTGATCTCAGCAACACCATGATTTTAGAGAATCTCCAAGAATGGGGGTGGGATCTTGTCCCACAAATCTCAGATTAATTACCAGATCTAGCCTCTGAACTAATTCTGGACTTGCAGAACTCACAAATATTGGGATTGCTACAAATTACCAGCAGAAGATAATTTTGAAGATTGCCAGAAACGTTATATTTCAATTGGAGTGCAATTCAGTGCAGACAGCACACAGACTGGGGCAGTGTGGGCTGAAAAGGTAAAATATACATTGAAAGAATTCACCAAACACCTCCTGAAAGAGTCCCCAAAATTAAAACTCCAAGGAATATTGTGGCTGAATTTCAGAACTGTCAGACCAACGAAAAAATTTTCAAGCATCCAGAAAAAAACAATTCAAATACAAAAGGAATCACAATAAGGATTACCCAGGACCTAGCAGCTTTCACCTTAAAGGATGGAAAGGCCTGAAATCTGATATTCCTGAAAAGGTAAAGGAACTTGGAGTGCAGCCAAGAATAAACTACCCCAATAAACTGAGCATTTTCTTGCAGGGACATTCAACTAAACAGGTGAATTCCATTTATTTCTGATAAAAAGACCAGAGTTACACAAAAAAATTAACCTCCAAATATTGAACTCAAGAGAAGAATAAAAAGGCAAAAAGAAAAGAACTCTTGAGACCTGTATTTCTCTTATGGACATACAGAGTGCATATATAATTTGATTTTCCTGTTATAATATAAAAAAGAAACTAGAGGTGGAAAGGGGCTTGTACCAGAAAAAGGGGAAAGTGGAAGTAAAGTGAGGGAAATCAATCTCACAAAGAGGCAAAGAAAACCTATTATAATTGAAGGAAAAAAGGGATGAACATTGTGTGAATCTTATTTTCATGAGGATTGACACAAAGAGAGGATATTAAACATGTTTGGTTTTACAGAGAAACTTCTCTCACCTTATAGGAAAGTGGGAGGGGAAAAGGGAAAAGGGAAGGTATAGACCAATAGAAAGGAAAACAGAAGCAGTAGAAGAAAGGTACAAGAAAAGGGGAGGTGCTTTACAGGGGGAGAGCTGCTTTAGGCAAGTGGTTCTTATAAGTAAGGTACTGGGAAGAGGGAAAGAGGAAAAGGAAAGAGAAAAGTATAATTTGGGGTAAATAAAAATTTGTGGGAAACACAGGATCAGTAGTTTTAATGATAAATGTGATTGGGGTGAACTCTCTCATAAAGTGGAAGCAGATGGCAGACTGGATTAAAAGCCAGAATCCTCCAATATGTTGTTTACAAGAAACACATTTAAAGCAGAGTGTAAAGGTAAAAGGCTGGAACAGAATCTACTATGCTTCAGGTGAAGTCAAAAAAAGCAGGGGTAGCCATCCTGAATTCAGATCAAGCAAAAGCAAAAATTGATCTAATTAAAAGAGATAAGCAAGGAAACTATATCTTGCTAAAGGGTCCCATAGATAATGAAGCAGTTCCAGGACTAAATATATATGTACCAAGTGGCATAGCGTGAAAATTCCTAAAGGAGAAGTTGAGAGCTGCAAGAAGAAATAGACAGCAAAACTAAAATAGTGGGAGATCTCTCTCAACCTTGCTCTCTCAGAACTAGATAAATCAAACCATCAAATAAATAACAAAGAAGTTAAGGAGGTAAATAGAATACAAAAAAAGTTAGGTCTCATAGATCTTTGCAGAAAATTGAATGGAGACAGAAAGGAGTACACTTTTTTTCCTAAACAATTCAGGGAACCTATACCAAAACTTGACGATATATTAGGACATAAAGATCTCAAAATCAAACACAACAAGGCAGAAATAGTAAATGCTTTTTTTTTTTCAGATCACATTCAATAAAATGCCAGGGGAAAATAGACCAAAAAGGCATTAGAAACTAAATAATCTCATCCTAAAGAATGTAATGGGTGAAACAGCAAATCACAGACACAATAATTTCATACAAGAGAGTAACAACAATGAGACAACAAACCAGAATTTGTGGGATGAAACCAAAGTGGTAATAAGGGGAAATTTTATATCTTTAGAAGCTTACTTGCATACAACAGAGAAAGAGAAGTTCACTGAATTGGGCTTGCAACTAAAAAAGCTAGAAAATCCCAAAGGCTAATGATGTAGCAGACTCTCCACCACCAAAGAAAGAATGCCAGCATCTGAATAATGATCAAAGCATATGATTGAAACCTCCCTCCCTCCCTCTCTTCCTTCTTATCTTCCTCCTTCCTTCCATCTTTCACTCTCTCCATTCCTTCCTTCTTTCTTTTTTTCTTTCTTCTAGGCTACTTCCTTTTTTTCTTTCCTTTTTTCTCTCTTTCATCTTCTTTCCTTCCATCTCTTTTTCTTTCTGTCTTTTTGTTTTTGAAGGATTTTTGCACATAATTATGCATATTCAGACATGTTTATATGTGTGTGTGTATATATATATATGCTTATGCTACAGAAAACTGTGCTTCTTTTCTGCGAGGTGAGAGGGAAATAAAGGCAGAATAGATTTTAGAACTCAAAACTTCAAGGTAGAAATGTCAGGCATGGATTTCCATGTAATTGAGGAAAAACCAATATGATTTTACAAATAGCCACAGTGAATACCCTCTCCCTTGCTTTGGGCTCCTTGGCCCAAAGTGGGTGAGTTCCTAGTCTTCAGGGCCCTGTCCATTTTTTTCTTTATCAAATTGTCAGGGATGGGGAAGACCCTTACCCAAAATGACTACTCAGAGGTCATTCAGTAGAAGGCAGAAAAGTTGTTTATTGAAAACCTCCTGAGGATGAGCAGTCCCATTGTGAGATAAGAAAGAGAGAGCTCGTGATAGGAGTTATGTAACTTTTAAAGAAATAGTAAAGATACATAACTTTTATACAAGAAATTACATCACAAGTAAGAGAGCATTGAGAAGGGGATGGGGAAGCATCTAATTGGTTGTTGCTATTTGGAGGGATTGGAATGGAAGGTTTCTGTTTCTCTGAAACCTCCTGATTTCTAGGAAATAAAAAATCAGGCCTTCAAGTTTAATCAAACAGATAGTAGTCCAGCTAATAGACTAAATATCCATTAATGTCAAATATTGATAAATGTCATCAGCTCAGGTTAAGTAAATATGTTTCTAGCTGGCCAAGGCTCAAGTAAATATGAGCCTGCACATATTATACAGATCATAGGGGAAACGCAGAAATAATGAAAATAAAACACAGAAAAAGAATTCATACATTCCTCTAAGTTCTTCACCATATTTCTCTCTATTCCATACAAAATGATAAAAGTCCTTTCCTTCCCTGCAGATTTCCCCCCGTAAAGACCTTGCTGAGTCCAAGTCTTCCCTGCCTTACCCCAAAGTCCATGAGTGCCAGGAGTCAAGGACACAATACTCCCCATCTTTGCTGTTGATTGCATCAGAAGTTCAGGCTCCTGATCCCTGACCCATTTTCCCCTCCCGCTGTACTCTTTTGCCTGGAATAGGGCAAGCCAGGAATCATCTCCCCACAGGAAGACAGCAATGAGCCCCAAGTCTCATGGATGGACTCCCAGGAATCTGCCTCCCCTGGCCTTGGTCCCCTCAGGATCCTGCTCCCCAGCCCAGTTCCTTCATCTCTGCTGGGTCAGGCACTCTTTGCCCAGCTGGCCCTTTGGGCTGGGCCTCCTTCTCCCTCCCTCCCTTCTCTGGGAACCCAATCCCTGGTCCCCTCTCACCTGACACAGCACAGGACCATGGTCCCTGGAGCCAGCTGTGGTCTTGCTCCCTTCATCCTTGGGTCATGACTCCTTTGCCTTGTCTGCAGCAGCTTTCTCAGTCCTGCCTTGGGCCTGACTCCTCCCTCAGCCTGTTGCCTTGGGCACGGCCATGGAGCTCAGGAGCCACCACCTTCTGCCAGGCGTGTGCCTGCTGGCATCTGCTCCCAGATCTCCAGGAAGCTCCTGCTTCTTCCCTGGCTCTCGCCATCTCCTTGTCAGCAGGGGCTGATGTTGGGGAGCCTGGAGGCTCCTGCCCTGAGTTCCCAGAGCCCCAGGTCCCTGTGACCAGGGCCAAACAAGCCCATTTGCCAATCCAGGCGCCTGGTGCTTCCAGGTGAGTCATGGCCACAAGGCCTGCTCCCAAACAAACCAAAGCCTGACCCAGAGGCAGCCAGTGTCCAATAACAGCTCAGGGAGCCAGGGGGCCTGCTCCTGCTTCTGCATGGGGCCTGCCAGAGGGGCTGTGGGCACATGCCCAGGCCTGCCCCCGGGGCTGCACCACACTATAAAAGCTGAGAGCTGAGAGGGGCTTCCACAACCTACTGACTCCTCTCTCTCTTGAGACCTTCCTCCCCTGTGGACACCAATCTCTTCCAATCTCTCAACATCATGAGCTGCTGTGGCTGTTCAGGAGGCTGTGGCTCCAGCTGTGGAGGCTGTGGCTCTAGCTGTGGGGGCTGTGGCTCCAGCTGCTGTGTGCCCGTCTGCTGCTGCAAACCTGTGTGCTGCTGTGTGCCAGCCTGCTCCTGCTCTAGCTGTGGTGGAGGCTGCAAGGGAGGTTGTGGCTCTAGCTGTGGGGGCTGCAAGGGAGGCTGTGGCTCCAGCTGTGGAGGCTGCAAAGGAGGCTGTGGAGGCTGCAAGGGAGGCTGTGGCTCCAGCTGTGGGGGCTGCTGTCAGTCCAGCTGCTGCAAACCTTGCTGCTGCCAATCCAGCTGCTGCAAGCCTGTCTGCTGCTGTGTGCCTGCTTGCTCCTGCTCCAGCTGTGGTGGAGGCTGTGGGGGTTGTTGCCAGTCCAGCTGCTGCAAGCCCTGCTGCTGCCAGTCCAGCTGTTGTAAGCCCTGCTGCTGCCAGTCCAGCTGCTGCAAGCCCTGCTGCTGCCAGTCCAGCTGCTGCAAGCCCTGCTGCTGCCAGTCCAGCTGCTGCAAGCCCTGCTGCTGCCAGTCCAGCTGCTGCAAGCCCTGCTGCTGCCAGTCCAGCTGCTGTGCCCCTGTTTGCTGCCAGTGTAAGATCTGAAGCTCACCTCCTCCACTTCCAGCTCCCACCCACACAGCTCCTGTCTCAGTTTCCTTGATGATGACCCAGGACCTAAGACCATCTGGGAACCCTGAGTCTGGGCTTTCCTGATCTCTTTACTTAGCCTTACAACAGCCCTGTCCCAGGAGCCCTCCCTATCCCCTTTCCCCATCCTCCCCAGGCTGAAAACTTCCCCTGCCAAGAACACCTGGCAAAGGGCTGCCCAGCACACCATTCAGATCCCCAGTGGAACCTCTGGGTCATCTCCAAAGGATCATCTGCCCTGCCCCCAAAGTGATGGGGCCATCACTGGGGATTGCTGAGCTGCCTCCCAACAGCCTTATTCCCTGTCTCCCCAACTCTCTCCTCCAAAAAGTCTCTTTGCTTAATTTAGTCTACTTTGCCTATCCCCGGAAATCCCAAAAATTATTTTGTTCCAATAAAAGCTACTCACAATCCTGAAAATGTCTTGCTTTCCTTCATAAACCTTTTAGGGTGATCTGTTGTGTGTGTCCTGAGCACCTAGTCAGCCTTTTCACAGACAGGTACATTTGGGGTTCTTGGCTCTTGCTCTGGCCTATTAAGAGATCAGGGTTACACTGGTGCAGAACTGGTCCTTTTGCTACAATCCTCTTGCCTTCAACACTGAGTGACTTCTCTGGGGGGAGGGGTGGGGCTGATCTCAATTCCAAGAGCTCAAGCTTTCAGAGCCCATTCTGGGCACACAGTACTTAGCTGTCCAGGAAGTTGGGCTTCCATTTTCCAAGAGAAATACTCAATATCTAGGGCTTAAGTGGCTGCCCTAATACCTTCTGCCTGCCCTTCTCCAGTCAGTTCATCTTCAGAAGGATGCATGTAGAGAAATGGCCACCTCATTCTCCAGCCGATTTCAAATGCCCTTTTATTCTCTGTATTCCCTGAACAGGGAATACAGAGGCCAAGGCTTTCTATTGATCTCTACTGAACTGCATCTGCTAACATCGATTTAGGTGGTGGCTTTGCATGTGTTGGGGAACAGTCTGATTGAGACTCTCTTTCAGGGGACCAATTGTGCTCTCCCTGGTGTCTTTAGAATACAGACCTACCTACCATGTCGGGGGGAAATGCACATATTGTGAGTTAGACAAGAAAAGGACACATAGAGGCACCCAGAAATTGAGAGACAAAGACTGACAGAGAGGGATAGAGAGAGGAAGAGAGTTTGTTGGGGGTTTGCATTTAACCAAATTATTTCATTGAGAAAATGATTCTTATAATAGTGATAACAAAACCTGGGAGGGATAAGGCAGGTAGAGAATAATATTGAATACCTCCAGGAAAGAACCATCAAAATAAAATGAAAGCCAAAAGAAGCAGCCATTCTGTAATAAATTTGCCTTATTTCTTGTTTGCAGAATGCAAAAACAGTTCCCTGAACATTTTGCCCATGATCTGGAAAGAGAAAATCTCATTGGTCAACTATCAGTTGGGAAGAGAAGCTTCACCAAATAGATATGATCATACAGAGGAGAATAGCCTTAGCCAAGACATCTGGGATTTTAAGAAGCCCAGTTCATGAAAAGGACTCCTCCCATCCCTTTCATGCCAGAATGCTTCTGGGGATTGTGACTAGGGGGATGGAAGATTTGGGCTCCATCTCTTTGGGAAGCTCCCTTTCCATCTTGGCCTAGGATTGAATTCGACAAGGAACCATGGGGCTTGGCTGGAAGAAAGTGGCCATCGGGTAAGATGGGCAGCATAGGGCTTGGGCCTGTGGCCAAGGGTCTCTTTGTGAAGGGTTAGTGGATGCAGATGATAAAGCAAAGATGGTGGTGAGGTGAGCCATATGAGGGGAGAGAAAGGTGGCAGGGATACAGACAGCTTCTTGGGGGCAAGTAGATGGTGCCAAGGGCAGAGCAACAGAGTGAAAAAAAAGGAGAAAATCTTCCTGGGGATATTTACTCTCAAAGACAGGTGAGGTCTGGCCTTCCTGGCTGAGCTAGGGACCTTTGGCTGGGGAGCTAATCCTCTCCAACCTTCCTATTAGTTGCAGGCCCTGTCCTCAATCCTGCCCAATCCAAAAGGGAAAGCCCCACCTGAAGGGCCAAAGCAGCACAAAGAACAAAGAGAAGAGCCTCCCTGCCTGGGGTGGGATGCAAGAATGCAGCCACAAGAATCCTATGGGACCAGGTGTCAATGTGCATCTTAAGGTGCTAAGTATCCAAACCAGCTCTTCCTCCAAAGGAAACAAAGGGGAGGGCTAGAGCAGGGGAAGAGACTCGGGACACAGGACACTAGGAACTGTACAGTTTGCTGAACCCAAAGACCAAGCTTTGGGGATGAAACTCATTCCTTGACAAAAACTGCTGGGAAACATGGAACACAGGAAGGCAGAATGAAGGTGTAGACCAGCCTCTCTCACCACATGCCAAAAGAAGATGGATCCATCATTTAGTCCTAAAAGCTGATATCTCCAATCCATGCTAGAGCTGGCTGATCTATGGATCGGGAAATGACTGAGTACCCAACAGGATCCAGGAGCATGCAGACATGCAAGAGGGAACATTCGGATTAGGTGACATTCAAAGGGATTTGCCCAAAGAAAACCAAATCCGCACTAGTTGGAACAAAACACACAAGTGAAGGTGGGACTGGGCATATACCTCAGCCCCTATTTCTCCAATAGACAGAGAAATGGATTGTCATTCCCCAACTGACCAATGGTCAAACGATAAGAAGAAGCAGTTTTGAGATAAAGAAATGCAAGGAGGCTCATGTCTTATGCCAAAATGCTCTAAGTCAGCCTGGATCAGACAAGTGCAAGTCTAGAGCTCCCACCTCAGACTTATCTGATTGGTCCTTGGGAAAAAAAGGAAAACAATAGCTTCTGGAGAACCCTGGGAAAACTGAGACATGGATACATGTTGAGTGAAGGTGTGAATTGATCCACACATTTAGGAAAGACATTTAAATCTATACCCAACAACCCTTTTTGAAGTGGCTAGAAAGTGGAAACTGAATGGATGCCCATCAATTAGAGAATGGTTGCATAAGTGATGGAATGTGAATGTTATGGAATACTATGGTTCTGTAAGAAAGGACCAGCAGGATCATTTCAGAGAGGCCAGAACAGACTTACAGGAACCGATGCTGAGTGAAGTGAGCAGGACCAGGACATCATTATACATGGCAACAACAATTCTGATGGACTTGGCTCTTTCTGTTACTGTTTGCTTGCATTTTTGTTTTCCTTCTCAGGTTTTTTCTTTCTAAATCCAAATTTTCTTGTGCAGCAAAATAACCGTATAAATATGTATACATATGTTGGATTTAACATATATTATAACATATCTAACAAGTATTGGACTACCTGCCAGCTAGGGAATGGGGTGGAAGGAAGGAGGGGAAAAGTTAGAACAGAAGGTTTTGCAAGGGTCAATGTTGAAAAACTACCCATGCATATGTTTTGTAAATAAAAAGCCATCACAATAATAAAAACTAAAATAAAAAAATAAAAAAAACTATGTCTAAATGGCCATGGAACTCAGAATACACTTTGAGGTGTCAGAACCATGATTTGGTCTATAATCCAAAGAGATTTCAGAAAGAACCTCTCAGTACCCAGCATTTGTAGGAGCTCTTTGTGGAGAGCTCAGAATGAGGAATGAAGGGAATGCACCTCATTGGGGACCAGCTCAACAAGCTGTGCCATTCCATTAGGGGGAACTCTCAGTGTGCTCTGAGACATAACCAGCAGGATGATTTCAGAACAACCTGGAAACATGGACAACAACTGATGCAGACACAGGCCCAGAACCAGAGAACATTCTCGACAGTAACAGTGGAACTGTGGTTTGAACAACTGGAAATGACTTCCCTGATCTCAGCAACACCATGATTTTAGAGACTCCCAAAGGACCCATGATGTAGCAGACTCCACAACCAGAGAAAGAAATGCAGGCATCAGAATAATGAACAAGCATATGATTGGAACTTCCCTCCTTCCCTCCCTTCCTTCCTTCTTTTCTTCCTCCCTCCCTCCCTCTCTCTCTTCCTTTCTTCCTTTTTTCCTTCCTTCCTCCCTCCTCTCTTCCTTCCTCTCTCCCTCCCTCCCTCCCTCTGTCCCTTCCTTCCTTCCTTCCTTCCTTCCTTCCTTCCTTCCTTCCTTCCTTCTTCCTTCCTTCCTTCCTTCCTTCCTTCCTTCCTTCCTTCCTTCCTTCCTCCTTCCTTCCTTTCTCTTCTTTGTGCTTCTCTCTTTTTTCTTGCCTTCTTTCTCTCATTCATCCTCTTTCCTTCTTTCTATTTCATTCTCTTTCTTTCTGTCCTTTCTTGTTCAGGAACTTTTTCCACACAATTATGGATTTCGAAATGTGTTGTATATTTATATATGCTTATGCTACAATAAAGTGTTCTATGAGGTCAGAGAGAAATAATGGCAGAAGAGACTTGGAAACTCAAAACTTCAAGCAGGAAATGTCAGGCATGGTTTTACATGTAATTGAGGGAAAACCAACATCATTTTACAAATAGCCACAGTGAATACCATCCCTTGCTAGCCCCCCCGTTAGGACCAGGGGGCTCCATGATCCAAAGTGGGTGAGTTGCTAGTCTTCAGGGCCCTGCGCAATTGTTTTTAATTCAATGATAAAAGTCATCCCCCTCCCTACAGATTTTCCCTCACATCAAAGTTTGAGTGAGCTTTTCCTTGCCTTACCCCAACCTCCATGAGTGCCAGGAGTCAAGGACACAATGCTCCCCATCTTTGCTCCTAATTCCACCAGAGGTGAGCCCCCTGACTCCTGATCCCAGATCCCTCACCAGTTTTCCCCTCCTGCTGTTCTCTTTTTGGGGGAATGGGGCAATCGAGGATCAATGTCGCCACCAGAAGGCAGCAATGAGCCCCAAGTCTCATGGATGGACTCCCAGGAATCTGCCTCCCCTGGCCTTAGTCCCCTCAGGATCCTGCTCTCCAGGCCAGCTCCTTCAACTATGTTGGATCAGGCACTTTTTGCCCAGCTGGCCCTTTGGGCTGGGCCTCCTTCTCCCTCCCTCCCTTCTCTGGGCACCCACTTCCTAGTCCCCTCTCACCTGACACAGCACAGGACCATGGTCCCTGGAGCCCACCTGTGGTCTTGCCCCCTTCACTCTTAGGTCATGGCTCCTTTGCCTTGTCTGCAGCAGTTTTCTCAGTCCTGCCTTGGGCCTGACTCCTCCCTCAGCCTGTTGCTTTGGGCACAGCCATGGAGCTCAGGAGCCCACCACATTCTGCCAGGCATGTGCCTGCTGGCACCTGCTCCCAGATCTCCAGGAAGCTCCTGCTTCTTCCCTGGGCTCTCACCATCTCCTTGTCAGCTGGGGCTGATGTTGGGGAGCCTGGAGCTCTGAGCTCCCAGAGTGTGTGAGTGTGAGTGTGAGTGTGTGAGTGAGGTCACTGTGACAAGGTCCCTGTGACCAGGGCCAAACATGCCCGTTTGCCAATCCAGGCGCCCGGTGCTTCCAGGTGAGTCACGACCACAAGGCCTGCTCCCAAACAAACCAAAGCCTGACCCAGAGGCAGCCAGGGGGCCTGCTCCTGATTCTGCAGGGTGTCTGCCAGAGGGGCTGTGGGCACGTGCCCAGGCCTGCCCCCGGGGCTGCACCACAGTATAAAAGCTGGGAGCTGAGAGGGGCTTCCACAACCCATTGATTCTTCTCTCTCTTGAGACCTTCCTCCCCTGTGGACACCAATCTCTTCCAATCTCTCAGCATCATGAGCTGCTGTGGCTGTTCAGGAGGCTGTGGCTCCAGCTGTGGGGGCTGTGGCTCCAGCTGTGGGGGCTGTGGCTCCAGCTGCTGTGTGCCTGTCTGCTGCTGCAAACCTGTGTGCTGCTGTGTGCCAGCCTGCTCCTGCTCTAGCTGTGGTGGAGGCTGCAAGGGAGGCTGTGGCTCCAGCTGTGGGGGCTGCAAGGGAGGCTGTGGCTCCAGCTGTGGGGGCTGCAAGGGAGGCTGTGGCTCCAGCTGTGGGGGCTGCAAGGGAGGCTGTGGTTCCAGCTGTGGGGGCTGCAAGGGAGGCTGTGGCTCCAGCTGTGGGGGCTGCAAGGGAGGCTGTGGCTCCAGCTGTGGGGGCTGCTGTCAGTCCAGCTGCTGCAAACCTTGCTGCTGCCAATCCAGCTGCTGCAAGCCTGTCTGCTGCTGTGTGCCTGCTTGCTCCTGCTCCAGCTGTGGTGGAGGCTGTGGGGGTTGTTGCCAGTCCAGCTGCTGCAAGCCCTGCTGCTGCCAGTCCAGCTGCTGCAAGCCCTGCTGCTGCCAGTCCAGCTGCTGCAAGCCCTGCTGCTGCCAGTCCAGCTGCTGCAAGCCCTGCTGCTGCCAGTCCAGCTGCTGCAAGCCCTGCTGCTGCCAGTCCAGCTGCTGTGCCCCTGTTTGCTGCCAGTGTAAGATCTGAAGCTCACCTCCTCCACTTCCAGCTCCCACCCACACAGCTCCTGTCTCAGTTTCCTTGATGATGACCCAGGACCTAAGACCATCTGGGAACCCTGAGTCTGGGCTTTCCTGATCTCTTTACTTAGCCTTACAACAGCCCTGTCCCAGGAGCCCTCCCTATCCCCTTTCCCCATCCTCCCCAGGCTGAAAACTTCCCCTGCCAAGAACACCTGGCAAAGGGCTGCCCAGCACACCATTCAGATCCCCAGTGGAACCTCTGGGTCATCTCCAAAGGATCATCTGCCCTGCCCCCAAAGTGATGGGGCCATCACTGGGGATTGCTGAGCTGCCTCCCAACAGCCTTATTCCCTGTCTCCCCAACTCTCTCCTCCAAAAAGTCTCTTTGCTTAATTTAGTCTACTTTGCCTATCCCCGGAAATCCCAAAAATTATTTTGTTCCAATAAAAGCTACTCACAATCCTGAAAATGTCTTGCTTTCCTTCATAAACCTTTTAGGGTGATCTGTTGCATGTGTCCTGAGCACCTAGTCAGCCTTTTCACAGACAGGTACATTTGGGGTTCTTGGGCTCTTGCTCTGGCCTATTAAGAGATCAGGGTTACACTGGTGCAGAACTGGTCCTTTTGCTACAATCCTCTTGCCTTCAACACTGAGTGACTTCTCTGGGGGGAGGGGTGGGGCTGATCTCAATTCCAAGAGCTCAAGCTTTCAGAGCCCATTCTGGGCACACAGTACTTAGCTGTCCAGGAAGTTGGGCTTCCATTTTCCAAGAGAAATACTCAATATCTAGGGCTTAAGTGGCTGCCCTAATATCTTCTGCCTGCCCTTCTCCAGTCAGTTCATCTTCAGAAGGATGCATGTAGAGAAATGGCCACCTCATTCTCCAGCCGATTTCAAATGCCCTTTTATTCTCTGTATTCCCTGAACAGGGAATACAGAGGCCAAGGCTTTCTATTGATCTCTACTGAACTGCATCTGCTAACATCGATTTAGGTGGTGGCTTTGCATGTGTTGGGGAACAGTCTGATTGAGACTCTCTTTCAGGGGACCAATTGTGCTCTCCCTGGTGTCTTTAGAATACAGACCTACCTACCATGTCGGGGGGAAATGCACATATTGTGAGTTAGACAAGAAAAGGACACATAGAGGCACCCAGAAATTGAGAGACAAAGACTGACAGAGAGGGATAGAGAGAGGAAGAGAGTTTGTTGGGGGTTTGCATTTAACCAAATTATTTCATTGAGAAAATGATTCTTATAATAGTGATAACAAAACCTGGGAGGGATAAGGCAGGTAGAGAATAATATTGAATACCTCCAGGAAAGAACCATCAAAATAAAATGAAAGCCAAAAGAAGCAGCCATTCTGTAATAAATTTGCCTTATTTCTTGTTTGCAGAATGCAAAAACAGTTCCCTGAACATTTTGCCCATGATCTGGAAAGAGAAAATCTCATTGGTCAACTATCAGTTGGGAAGAGAAGCTTCACCAAATAGATATGATCATACAGAGGAGAATAGCCTTAGCCAAGACATCTGGGATTTTAAGAAGCCCAGTTCATGAAAAGGACTCCTCCCATCCCTTTCATGCCAGAATGCTTCTGGGGATTGTGACTAGGGGGATGGAAGATTTGGGCTCCATCTCTTTGGGAAGCTCCCTTTCCATCTTGGCCTAGGATTGAATTCGACAAGGAACCATGGGGCTTGGCTGGAAGAAAGTGGCCATCGGGTAAGATGGGCAGCATAGGGCTTGGGCCTGTGGCCAAGGGTCTCTTTGTGAAGGGTTAGTGGATGCAGATGATAAAGCAAAGATGGTGGTGAGGTGAGCCATATGAGGGGAGAGAAAGGTGGCAGGGATACAGACAGCTTCTTGGGGGCAAGTAGATGGTGCCAAGGGCAGAGCAACAGAGTGAAAAAAAAGGAGAAAATCTTCCTGGGGATATTTACTCTCAAAGACAGGTGAGGTCTGGCCTTCCTGGCTGAGCTAGGGACCTTTGGCTGGGGAGCTAATCCTCTCCAACCTTCCTATTAGTTGCAGGCCCTGTCCTCAATCCTGCCCAATCCAAAAGGGAAAGCCCCACCTGAAGGGCCAAAGCAGCACAAAGAACAAAGAGAAGAGCCTCCCTGCCTGGGGTGGGATGCAAGAATGCAGCCACAAGAATCCTATGGGACCAGGTGTCAATGTGCATCTTAAGGTGCTAAGTATCCAAACCAGCTCTTCCTCCAAAGGAAACAAAGGGGAGGGCTAGAGCAGGGGAAGAGACTCGGGACACAGGACACTAGGAACTGTACAGTTTGCTGAACCCAAAGACCAAGCTTTGGGGATGAAACTCATTCCTTGACAAAAACTGCTGGGAAACATGGAACACAGGAAGGCAGAATGAAGGTGTAGACCAGCCTCTCTCACCACATGCCAAAAGAAGATGGATCCATCATTTAGTCCTAAAAGCTGATATCTCCAATCCATGCTAGAGCTGGCTGATCTATGGATCGGGAAATGACTGAGTACCCAACAGGATCCAGGGAGCATGCAGACATGCAAGAGGGAACATTCGGATTAGGTGACATTCAAAGGGATTTGCCCAAAGAAAACCAAATCCGCACTAGTTGGAACAAAACACACAAGTGAAGGTGGGACTGGGCATATACCTCAGCCCCTATTTCTCCAATAGACAGAGAAATGGATTGTCATTCCCCAACTGACCAATGGTCAAACGATAAGAAGAAGCAGTTTTGAGATAAAGAAATGCAAGGAGGCTCATGTCTTATGCCAAAATGCTCTAAGTCAGCCTGGATCAGACAAGTGCAAGTCTAGAGCTCCCACCTCAGACTTATCTGATTGGTCCTTGGGAAAAAAAGGAAAACAATAGCTTCTGGAGAACCCTGGGAAAACTGAGACATGGATACATGTTGAGTGAAGGTGTGAATTGATCCACACATTTAGGAAAGACATTTAAATCTATACCCAACAACCCTTTTTGAAGTGGCTAGAAAGTGGAAACTGAATGGATGCCCATCAATTAGAGAATGGTTGCATAAGTGATGGAATGTGAATGTTATGGAATACTATGGTTCTGTAAGAAAGGACCAGCAGGATCATTTCAGAGAGGCCAGAACAGACTTACAGGAACCGATGCTGAGTGAAGTGAGCAGGACCAGGACATCATTATACATGGCAACAACAATTCTGATGGACTTGGCTCTTTCTGTTACTGTTTGCTTGCATTTTTGTTTTCCTTCTCAGGTTTTTTCTTTCTAAATCCAAATTTTCTTGTGCAGCAAAATAACCGTATAAATATGTATACATATGTTGGATTTAACATATATTATAACATATCTAACAAGTATTGGACTACCTGCCAGCTAGGGAATGGGGTGGAAGGAAGGAGGGGAAAAGTTAGAACAGAAGGTTTTGCAAGGGTCAATGTTGAAAAACTACCCATGCATATGTTTTGTAAATAAAAAGCCATCACAATAATAAAAACTAAAATAAAAAAATAAAAAAAACTATGTCTAAATGGCCATGGAACTCAGAATACACTTTGAGGTGTCAGAACCATGATTTGGTCTATAATCCAAAGAGATTTCAGAAAGAACCTCTCAGTACCCAGCATTTGTAGGAGCTCTTTGTGGAGAGCTCAGAATGAGGAATGAAGGGAATGCACCTCATTGGGGACCAGCTCAACAAGCTGTGCCATTCCATTAGGGGGAACTCTCAGTGTGCTCTGAGACATAACCAGCAGGATGATTTCAGAACAACCTGGAAACATGGACAACAACTGATGCAGACACAGGCCCAGAACCAGAGAACATTCTCGACAGTAACAGTGGAACTGTGGTTTGAACAACTGGAAATGACTTCCCTGATCTCAGCAACACCATGATTTTAGAGACTCCCAAAGGACCCATGATGTAGCAGACTCCACAACCAGAGAAAGAAATGCAGGCATCAGAATAATGAACAAGCATATGATTGGAACTTCCCTCCTTCCCTCCCTCCTTCCTTCTTTTCTTCCTCCCTCCCTCCCTCTCTCTCTTCCTTTCTTCCTTTTTTCCTTCCTTCCTCCCTCCTCTCTTCCTTCCTCTCTCCCTCCCTCCCTCCCTCTGTCCCTTCCTTCCTTCCTTCCTTCCTTCCTTCCTTCCTTCCTTCCTTCCTTCCTTCCTTCCTTCCTTCCTTTCTCTTCTTTGTGCTTCTATCTTTTTTCTTGCCTTTCTCTCATTCATCCTCTTTCCTTCTTTCTATTTCATTCTCTTTCTTTCTGTCCTTTCTTGTTCAGGAACTTTTTCCACACAATTATGGATTTCGAAATGTGTTGTATATTTATATATGCTTATGCTACAATAAAGTGTTCTATGAGGTCAGAGAGAAATAATGGCAGAAGAGACTTGGAAACTCAAAACTTCAAGCAGGAAATGTCAGGCATGGTTTTACATGTAATTGAGGGAAAACCAACATCATTTTACAAATAGCCACAGTGAATACCATCCCTTGCTAGCCCCCCCGTTAGGACCAGGGGGCTCCATGATCCAAAGTGGGTGAGTTGCTAGTCTTCAGGGCCCTGCGCAATTGTTTTTAATTCAATGATAAAAGTCATCCCCCTCCCTACAGATTTTCCCTCACATCAAAGTTTGAGTGAGCTTTTCCTTGCCTTACCCCAACCTCCATGAGTGCCAGGAGTCAAGGACACAATGCTCCCCATCTTTGCTCCTAATTCCACCAGAGGTGAGCCCCCTGACTCCTGATCCCAGATCCCTCACCAGTTTTCCCCTCCTGCTGTTCTCTTTTTGGGGGAATGGGGCAATCGAGGATCAATGTCGCCACCAGAAGGCAGCAATGAGCCCCAAGTCTCATGGATGGACTCCCAGGAATCTGCCTCCCCTGGCCTTAGTCCCCTCAGGATCCTGCTCTCCAGGCCAGCTCCTTCAACTATGTTGGATCAGGCACTTTTTGCCCAGCTGGCCCTTTGGGCTGGGCCTCCTTCTCCCTCCCTCCCTTCTCTGGGCACCCACTTCCTAGTCCCCTCTCACCTGACACAGCACAGGACCATGGTCCCTGGAGCCCACCTGTGGTCTTGCCCCCTTCACTCTTAGGTCATGGCTCCTTTGCCTTGTCTGCAGCAGTTTTCTCAGTCCTGCCTTGGGCCTGACTCCTCCCTCAGCCTGTTGCTTTGGGCACAGCCATGGAGCTCAGGAGCCCACCACATTCTGCCAGGCATGTGCCTGCTGGCACCTGCTCCCAGATCTCCAGGAAGCTCCTGCTTCTTCCCTGGGCTCTCACCATCTCCTTGTCAGCTGGGGCTGATGTTGGGGAGCCTGGAGCTCTGAGCTCCCAGAGTGTGTGAGTGTGAGTGTGAGTGTGTGAGTGAGGTCACTGTGACAAGGTCCCTGTGACCAGGGCCAAACATGCCCGTTTGCCAATCCAGGCGCCCGGTGCTTCCAGGTGAGTCACGACCACAAGGCCTGCTCCCAAACAAACCAAAGCCTGACCCAGAGGCAGCCAGGGGGCCTGCTCCTGATTCTGCAGGGTGTCTGCCAGAGGGGCTGTGGGCACGTGCCCAGGCCTGCCCCCGGGCTGCACCACAGTATAAAAGCTGGGAGCTGAGAGGGGCTTCCACAACCCATTGATTCTTCTCTCTCTTGAGACCTTCCTCCCCTGTGGACACCAATCTCTTCCAATCTCTCAGCATCATGAGCTGCTGTGGCTGTTCAGGAGGCTGTGGCTCCAGCTGTGGGGGCTGTGGCTCCAGCTGTGGGGGCTGTGGCTCCAGCTGCTGTGTGCCTGTCTGCTGCTGCAAACCTGTGTGCTGCTGTGTGCCAGCCTGCTCCTGCTCTAGCTGTGGTGGAGGCTGCAAGGGAGGCTGTGGCTCCAGCTGTGGGGGCTGCAAGGGAGGCTGTGGCTCCAGCTGTGGGGGCTGCAAGGGAGGCTGTGGCTCCAGCTGTGGGGGCTGCAAGGGAGGCTGTGGTTCCAGCTGTGGGGGCTGCAAGGGAGGCTGTGGCTCCAACTGTGGGGGCTGCAAGGGAGGCTGTGGCTCCAGCTGTGGGGGCTGCTGTCAGTCCAGCTGCTGCAAACCTTGCTGCTGCCAATCCAGCTGCTGCAAGCCTGTCTGCTGCTGTGTGCCTGCTTGCTCCTGCTCCAGCTGTGGTGGAGGCTGTGGGGGTTGTTGCCAGTCCAGCTGCTGCAAGCCCTGCTGCTGCCAGTCCAGCTGCTGCAAGCCCTGCTGCTGCCAGTCCAGCTGCTGCAAGCCCTGCTGCTGCCAGTCCAGCTGCTGCAAGCCCTGCTGCTGCCAGTCCAGCTGCTGCAAGCCCTGCTGCTGCCAGTCCAGCTGCTGTGCCCCTGTTTGCTGCCAGTGTAAGATCTGAAGCTCACCTCCTCCACTTCCAGCTCCCACCCACACAGCTCCTGTCTCAGTTTCCTTGATGATGACCCAGGACCTAAGACCATCTGGGAACCCTGAGTCTGGGCTTTCCTGATCTCTTTACTTAGCCTTACAACAGCCCTGTCCCAGGAGCCCTCCCTATCCCCTTTCCCCATCCTCCCCAGGCTGAAAACTTCCCCTGCCAAGAACACCTGGCAAAGGGCTGCCCAGCACACCATTCAGATCCCCAGTGGAACCTCTGGGTCATCTCCAAAGGATCATCTGCCCTGCCCCCAAAGTGATGGGGCCATCACTGGGGATTGCTGAGCTGCCTCCCAACAGCCTTATTCCCTGTCTCCCCAACTCTCTCCTCCAAAAAGTCTCTTTGCTTAATTTAGTCTACTTTGCCTATCCCCGGAAATCCCAAAAATTATTTTGTTCCAATAAAAGCTACTCACAATCCTGAAAATGTCTTGCTTTCCTTCATAAACCTTTTAGGGTGATCTGTTGCATGTGTCCTGAGCACCTAGTCAGCCTTTTCACAGACAGGTACATTTGGGGTTCTTGGGCTCTTGCTCTGGCCTATTAAGAGATCAGGGTTACACTGGTGCAGAACTGGTCCTTTTGCTACAATCCTCTTGCCTTCAACACTGAGTGACTTCTCTGGGGGGAGGGGTGGGGCTGATCTCAATTCCAAGAGCTCAAGCTTTCAGAGCCCATTCTGGGCACACAGTACTTAGCTGTCCAGGAAGTTGGGCTTCCATTTTCCAAGAGAAATACTCAATATCTAGGGCTTAAGTGGCTGCCCTAATATCTTCTGCCTGCCCTTCTCCAGTCAGTTCATCTTCAGAAGGATGCATGTAGAGAAATGGCCACCTCATTCTCCAGCCGATTTCAAATGCCCTTTTATTCTCTGTATTCCCTGAACAGGGAATACAGAGGCCAAGGCTTTCTATTGATCTCTACTGAACTGCATCTGCTAACATCGATTTAGGTGGTGGCTTTGCATGTGTTGGGGAACAGTCTGATTGAGACTCTCTTTCAGGGGACCAATTGTGCTCTCCCTGGTGTCTTTAGAATACAGACCTACCTACCATGTCGGGGGGAAATGCACATATTGTGAGTAAGACAAGAAAAGGACACATAGAGGCACCCAGAAATTGAGAGACAGAGACTGACAGAGAGGGATAGAGAGAGGAAGAGAGTTTGTTGGGGGTTTGCATTTAACCAAATTATTTCATTGAGAAAATGATTCTTATAATAGTGATAACAAAACCTGGGAGGGATAAGGCAGGTAGAGAATAATATTGAATACCTCCAGGAAAGAACCATCAAAATAAAATGAAAGCCAAAAGAAGCAGCCATTCTGTAATAAATTTGCCTTATTTCTTGTTTGCAGAATGCAAAAACAGTTCCCTGAACATTTTGCCCATGATCTGGAAAGAGAAAATCTCATTGGTCAACTATCAGTTGGGAAGAGAAGCTTCACCAAATGGATATGATCATACAGAGGAGAATAGCCTTAGCCAAGACATCCCACCTATTTCTAAAGTTAGAGACCCTAAAAGAGTAGAAAAGAAAGCTCTTTCCCTGAATGTTTTCAACAGAACCCACCTCAGACCAAGTGCCAGCACCATTGGGAATGGGGAAACCCTGGAAGATTTCCCCATCAGCTGTGGGCCCGTGCCTCTGCTCTCCTAGGCAGGTGTCTTAGAAAGATTAGGTAGCCATAGCAACCAGAAAAGGAAAAGCAAGGAAGGGAAGAAGAAAGGAAAGGGGAGGCAAAGTCACCTCTCCAAAGGAGGAGTTCATGGCTTCTCTAGCCCATGGCCTCGGATCCCTCAAGCCATGAATGGGCCCAAGTCACAGTTCCAATAGGCTAGTAGGCCAAGAAGAAAAACTTCCAGCCTGCCAAGGCCTAAGAGCAAACACTCTTTCCACTCTTCCCTGAGATAGACAAAGAAGGAACAGTTTCTCTTCAGGTAACAATGAAACCCCAAGAAGGGCTGGGCAGGAAGTAGCTCTGCAGGCAGCACATGGCAGTAGGTCTCTCCCCTATGCTCCTTCCTCATTTCCCCAGCAAGGTCTGCACCTACTCAGACAAACAGAACAAGCACAGGAATGTTCCTGTCTGGCCCACACCAATATTGGAAAGGAAGTTGCTAGTCATGTTGATGGTGAGTGAGCAGATGAAGTTTTCTCAAAAAGTCTATGAGATAGAATGATCACACTAGTCCTAAGTCAGGGTCATCCTTATTCCCAGAAGTCTGCAGAGCCTGACTAGCAGTCTTTGGGCCCAGGTTATAGGAAGTCACATGATTTCTAAGCCTACAGGTCTCTAAAGGGCCTAAAGACCCCAAGACAGCTTCATGAAATGAGAGAAAGTGACGTGACCCACAGGAAGTAGATAACATTGGTGACCATTTGTTAATCATTGTCACTTGCTTTTTAGTTCATTCAATGAAAAGACTTGGGTCTTTTCTATTTAACCAGCTTTACTACTTCCTGTTTGCCAGATGAGGCACATATTTGTGAGTTGAGATGCTTTCTCTTTTTACCTGAAGATATCTCTGATTAGGTAATTTGGGGGCTTGTCTGTGATCTTAACTTCCCAGAGAGATTGCTGCTATTCTGATTCAAGGTAGGCACCAGGTTGGGTTTTCTCTGACTGTCCTTGAGCTAAGACTCTCAACCTCCCTCTCTGTGAAGTATAGGCCTAGGAGAGACACTGAGATACAAATGAAACACAAGTACTGGAAGAAGAAGAAGGCCGAGGGCAAGTGTGAACAGCTGGGTAATGTATGTGTAATCCAGGGATAAAAAGGGAAGGGGCAGTGGAGCTGCTCTCTCCAGGGCATGGTCTGTGTCCTTGGGCTGTCCCTAGGCAGCAGTGAGCCCTGGGATCACCAAGGCTTGTTGATCCAGTGTCAAGGGATGAGCCAGAAGGAGGTCCTGATAAACAACACAAAGCAGGGCTACCCTTGTTGGCCAAGAAGGTAAGTGACTTCTGGGCTTAATGGTCAGATTTGAGAAATCAGCTATGTGTAATACAGGAGGTTAAACCATGAAATAGGATGTTCTCCCCAGAGAGATTTGATGATCCAGTGTTGTGGCCCAGAACTTGAAACAATGGATTCTTACAAGGTACTAAGTCATTGGAATTGATAGAGACAAAGGTTATCTAATTTAGCATGGTTCAGTATGATTAATTTAATCCTACAACAAATAATGGTTTCCTAGTGATATAATGATTGATTTATACACACTATAGAACATATAAGGAAGAAGCTCTCAGGGCCAGAAAAGACAAGTGCACTAGAATCTCTTGGAGGCTGAGACAGATTCATTCCATTGTCCACCTTTGTGGTAGCTGGAGGCAAACTTTTGGATTCGGAGAGATTCAGAGGCAAGAGAAAACAGGCAAGAGCTCAAGCTCTCAGAACCAAAGAGACAGGTAGGCCTCTAAGAAAGCTAACTGGGCCCCAAGAAAGGAGACAAGACTTTGAGGGAGACAATAAAGGATTTGGACTTTAGCCCCTGGCTACTCGTGTGGTGATTACTGAACTGAAACGAAGGCTGCTCCCAGAGATCCCAAGGAAACTGAACCAAAGAGAACATCACAATCCAGTGTCAAGGAGTAGTCCTAGTAGGGGAAACTGGGATCATCAAAGGGAGGGAGCAGCCCAATTCAAATGTTTGGTGCAAAAAAAAAATGTGTTTGAGGAGGTATATCTGTTGTGTGTAGGAAAGGGATAGTACTCTTCCATGTAATTTTTGTCTGGGTTTGTGTCTTTGTGTAGACTGTCAATGTCATGTCTGTTCTGCAAGCTAGAATTTATTAAAAAGAGAAAACGGTCTGACTTTCCTGTAGAAGCCAACTCTGGCCAAAGTTGGAGCTGCAGGAAAATTGTTGAGAGTAACGATTGGGTAACTTGGCAATTGGTCATTTCAAGATTCCAAAGTGCTTCGCATAAAGCAAATCTATCTGAGTGTTCACTTCTTTATTGGATTTAATTGCTTCATATTTGGTAACTTTACATGGGTGTTTAGATGTGACCAAAATACAATACCAATGTGGAGATAACTGAAGTTTGTATGTGTGGGTAAAGTCATTTGGAAGCAAATTCAATTAAATTAAGGCCTCCTGGAGAAGAATAGTACATAGAGTAAAGAGAGTCTCTTTTTCTTCCTCTTCCCCCATTCCCTGACTGCATCAGGGACATGTGGGAAGAGCAGGAGAGAAAGAAACTACGCTCAACCAGTTCAATGAAGTTTGTTATTTGAGACATCATAGTAAAAAGCACTTTTATATAAATCGTAATCCTATTGCACTGACTTTGGAAAAAAATTTTTTATTATATGAGACAATCACTATTTAATTTTATGTGCTAGAATTGTGGATTGGTTTACTTTAAGCACAAGATCTTAGAAATTTGTGTGCAAATATTGAAATTTAAAGCTGTATTTGATTTGATTTTAAGGTAAAATGTTGGTTATTAAAACAAAGTTCTGATAGCTTACCTTAGAGGAGGTCACATGTTTGTATCCCCTAATTAGATAGCATTTTGCTTTCTAAAGGACATATTGGGGGGGCAGCTAGGTGGTGCAGTGGATAGAGCACCAGCCCTGAAGTCAGGAAGACCTAAGTTCAAATCTGGTCTCAGACACTTAACACTTCTGGCTGTATGATCCTGGGCAAATCACTTAACCCCAATTGCCTCAGGGGAAAAATATATATATATTTGGTAATTTGTAAAGTTATGAGTTATGCCTTAAAATTTTGTTAGTTCTGCTGGATATATGAGCAAATTTTATGAAATCTGATCCAGAATTATTTCATTGTGAATCTTAAAGTTTAAGGGGGAAAAAAGTGGTGATTTTCAAGACAAGGAACAAGAAAGATTGATTTGCAAAAGCAATGAATAGTTTGAATGGTACATCTAGTCAGAATATCACTGTTGAAATATTGAAACCTGAAATTGTTAAGGGTTATTGGTTTGGGAGCATGTTAGAGAAAGAGAAATAGTATGTTGGAGAAAGAGAGAGAATATATTGGAACCAGGAGGAGAGAGAGATGGGATGTGTTACAGGGGGAGAGACAAGTGTGTTGGAAATAGGGAGAGAGAGAGACAGAGAGACAGGGTGTCACAATGGCCATGAGGCCCCAGACCTTCACAGTGCTGTAGTTCTGTGGTTGCCAGACCCTAATCTGTTGCTTTGTGATGACTGGTTTCTAAGACAAGTGGTGGGAGTTGGTGGACATGGAGTCTCTGCCTCCTGCTTATTGTTTTAAGCAGCAATATGCATCCTTAGAATAGTTCAAGACAGCTAAAAAGGGATTCGAGAGAAAATTCCAGGCATCTGAATAATGACCAAAACATATGATTGGAACCTCTGTCCTTCCCTCTCTTCCTTCCTCCTTCCTTCTCTTATTCTTCCTTCCTTCCTTCCTTCCTTCCTTCCTTCCTTCCTTCCTTCCTTCCTTCCTTCCTTCCTTCCTTCCTTCCTTCCTTCCTTCATCTTTCCTTCCTCTTCTTTATGTTTCTTTTTTTCTTTCCTTCTTTCTTTCATCCTCTTTCCTTCTTTCTCTTTCTCTCTATTCATTTTTGTTCAAGGATTTTTTCACACAATTATGGGATATTGAAACGTGTTATATATGTATTATGGGATATGTAACGTGTTATATATGTATGTATGTATATATATATATGGTTATGCTACAGTAAACTGTGTTTCTTTTCTGTGAGGTGAGAAGGAAACAATGGTGGAAGAGACGTGGGAACTCACAATGTCAAGCAGGAAATATCAGTCAAGGTTCTACATGTAATTGGGGAAAAACCAATATGATTTTACAAAAAGCCATAGTAAATACGTTCTCCCTTGCCTGCTACTGGGTTACGACCAGGGGACACCACGACCCAAGGTGGGTGAGTTCCTAGTCTTCAGGGCCCTGCCCATTTTTTTTCTTTATCAAATTATAAAAGTCCTCTCCTTCTCAACAGATTTTTCCTCACATCAAGGTCTGGGGGAGCCTTCTCTGCCTTACCCCAATCTCCATGAGTGCCAGGAGTCATGGGCACAATTCCTTATCGTTGCTGCTGATGCCACCAGAGATGCAACCCCCTGAACCCCCTGATCTCTGACCCAGTTGCTGCTGTGGTCTTTTGCCTGAAATGGGTCAAGCCAGGATCCATCTCCCCACAGGAAGACAGCAATGAGCTCCAAGTCTCATGGATGGACTCCCAGGAATCTGCCTCCCCTGGCCTTGGTCCCGTCAGGATCCCGCTCCCCAGCCCAGATCCTTCATCTCTGCTGGGTCAGGCACTCTTTGCCCAGCTGGCCCTTTGGGCTGGGCCTCCTTCTCCCTCCCTCCCTTCTCTGGGCACCCACTGCCTGGTCCCCTCTCACCTGACACAGCACAGGACCATGGTCCCTGGAGCCCGCCTGTGGTCTTGCCCCCTTCATCCTTGGGTCATGGCTCCTTTGCCTTGTCTGCAGCAGCTTTCTCAGCCCTGCCTTGGGCCTGACTCCTCCCTCAGCCTGTTGCCTTGGGCAGGGCCATGGGGCTCAGGAGCCCACCACCTTCTGCCAGGCACGTGCCTGCTGGCACCTGCTCCCAGATCTCAGGAAGCTCCTGCTTCTTCCCTGGGCTCTTGCCATCTCCTTGTCAGCTGGGGCTGATGTTGGGGAACCTGGAGGCTCCTGCCCTGAGCTCCCAGAGCCCCAGGTCCCTGTGACCAGGGCCAAACATGCCCAATTGCAATCCAGGCGCCTGGTGCTTCCAGGTGAGTCATGGCCACAAGGCCTGCTCCCAAACAAACCAAAGGCTGACCCTGTAGCAGCCGGAGACCAGTGTCCAACAACAGCCCAGGGAGCCAGGGGGCCTGCTCCTGCTTCTGCAGGGGATCTGCCAGAGAGGCTGTGGGCACGTGCCCAGGCCTGCCCCCGGGACTGCACCACAGTATAAAAGCTGGGAGCTGAGAGGGGCTTCCACAACCCACTGACTCCTCTCTCTTGAGACCTTCCTCCCCTGTGGACACCAATCTCTTCCAATCTCTCAACATCATGAGCTGCTGTGGCTGTTCAGGAGGCTGTGGCTCCAGCTGTGGGGGCTGTGGCTCCAGCTGTGGGGGCTGTGGCTCCAGCTGCTGTGTGCCCGTCTGCTGCTGCAAACCTGTGTGCTGCTGTGTGCCAGCCTGCTCCTGCTCTAGCTGTGGTGGAGGCTGCAAGGGGGGTTGTGGCTCCAGCTGTGGGGGCTGCTGTCAGTCCAGCTGCTGTAAGCCCTGCTGTAGTCAGTCCAGCTGTTGCCAGTCCAGCTGTTGCAAGCCTGTCTGCTGCTGTGTGCCTGCTTGCTCCTGCTCCAGCTGTGGTGGAGGCTGTGGGGGTGGTTGCCAGTCCAGCTGCTGCAAACCCTGCTGCAGCCAGTCCAGCTGTTGCCAGTCCAGCTGCTGCAAGCCTGTCTGCTGCTGTGTGCCAGCCTGCTCCTGCTCCAGCTGTGGTGGAGGCTGTGGGGGTTGTTGCCAGTCCAGTTGCTGCAAGCCTGTCTGCTGCTGTGTGCCAGCCTGCTCCTGCTCCAGCTGTGGTGGAGGCTGTGGGGGTTGTTGCCCATCCAGCTGTTGCAAACCTTGCTGCAGCCAGTCCAGCTGTTGCCAGTCCAGCTGCTGCAAGCCTGTCTGCTGTTGTGTGCCTGCTTGCTCCTGCTCCAGCTGTGGGGGAGGCTGTGGGGGTTGTTGCCAGTCCAGCTGCTGCAAGCCCTGCTGTAGTCAGTCCAGCTGCTGCAAGCCCTGCTGCTGCTAGTCCAACTGTTGTATCCTTTTTGCTACCAGTTTAGTATCTGCTGCTCACTCCATTCCCTTCCCTTCGACCTTAATTTAAAGCAGTCTGCCTTCAGTAAGTTCCCTCCTCCACTCCCAGCTCCCACCCACAGCTCCTATCTCAGCATCATTGCAGATTACCCAGGACCCAGGACTCAGGACCATTTAGGAACCCTGATTCTGGGATTTCCTGATCTCCTTAGCCTGGAAACCACTGAGTCACAGGACTGCTCCCTATCCCCTTCTCTCCAACCTCCTTGCCAAAAGGGACATCACCCTGCCAAGAACATCTGGCAAAGGGCTGCCCAGTATACCATGCAGACCCCAGTGGAACCTCTGGATCATCTCCAAAGGATCATCTGCCTGCTCCCAGATGTGAGGCCATCACTGCTGATTGCTGAGCTGCCTCCCAACAGTCTTCATTCCTGGATGCCCCAACTCTCTCCTCCAAAGGGTCTTGTTGCTTATCTTGGGCTCCTTTGACTATCCCTGGAAACCAGGGAAATCATTTTGTTTCAATAAAACGTACCCTTAACACTGAAAATATCTTTCTTTCCTTCACAAATTTCTTGGGGAGATCTGTTTTCTGTGCCCTGATCACTTAGCCCTTTTCACAGACAGGTACATTCAGGGTTCTTGAGCTCTGGGTCTGGCCCATTGTGAGATTGGTGACATTGGTCCAGAACTGATCCCTTTGCGATGTTATTCTTGCCTTTGATCAACACTGAGTGACTTCTCTGGGGGGTGATCTCAATTCCGAGAACTCAAGCTTTTAGAGCCCATTCTGGGCACACAGCACACTTTGACTGCCAATGGAGCTGGGCCTCCATTTTCCAAGGGAAACACTCAATGTCTAGGGCTTAAGTGATAGCCCCATTATCTCCTGCCTGCCCTTCTCCAGTCAGACTGGGCTTCAGAAGGATGCATGTAGAGGAATGGCCGCCCCATTCATCAGCTGACTCCAAATGCTCTCGCATTCCCTGAACAGACCTAGCCCCTGACCAATCACACAGGAGCCATGCTCCCTCCACCTTGAAGCAGGGAGACACAGATTTCTACTGATCTCTACTGAACTGGAGCTACTTACATCCATTTGGGTGTTGGCTCTGCATGTGTTGGGGGATGGTTTGACTGAGACTCTCTTCCAGGTGATTAATTGTGCTACCCTCATTTCAGTTCTCAGAAACCAGAAAAAAAAAAACAGAAAAATCTCTCATGTTGGGGGAAATGCACATATTGTGAGTTCGACAAGAAAAAGGACACACAGATAACCACAGAAACACAGATACACACACAGTGTGTGAGTGACACAGACTGACACAGAGGGACAGAGAGAGACAAAGAGTTAGTTGGGGGTTTGCATTTCAGCAAATTGTTTCATCAGAGAAGATTACTGTTATGGTAGTGATAACAAAACCTGGGAGGGATAAGACAGAAAAGTATTGAAAAACTCCAGGAAGGAACCATCCAAAAACCAGCAGAAATAAAATGGAAACCCAAAGAAGCAGGCAGTCTTTCATAAATATGCCGTGACCCCATTTTGCAGAATTCTTTGAGCATTTTGTCCATGGTCTGGAAAGACAGAAAATCTCTTTGCATCAACTATCAGTTGGGCAGAGAAGCCCCACTGAGAATATATGGTTATACAGAGAAGAATGGCCTTAGCTAAGAGATCCTGCCTGCTTCTGCAGTTTGGTAGAGCCCCTAAAAGGGAAGGAAAACAAGCTCTTTTCCAGAATGTTTTTGACAGACCCCCCCCACCTCAGACCAAGTGCCAGCACCATTGGGAATGGGGAAAACCTCATGACTTCCTTATCAGCAGTGGGCTGTGGGCCTGTGCCTCTGTTCTCCTAGGGCAGGTGTCTTAGAAAGGCTAGGTAGAGCAACCAGAAAAGGGAAAGCAAGGGAGGGAAGAAGAAAGGAAAGGGGAGGCAAAGTCACCTCTCCAGAGAAGGAGTTCATGGCTTCTCTAGCCCATGGCCTAGGATCCCTCAAGCCATGAATGGGCCCAAGTCACAGCTCCAATAGGCTAGTAAGCCAAGGGAAAAAAAAAAAAAAAACTTCCAGCCTGCAAAAGCCTAAGAGCAAACACTCTTTCCACTCTTCCCTGAGGCAGACAAAGAAGCAACAGTTTCTCTTCAGGTAACAATGAAACCCTAAGAAGGGCTGGGCAGGAAGTAGCTCTGCAGGCAGCAGGTCTCTCCCCTAAGCTCTGTCCTCATTTCCCCAGCAAGGGCTGCACCTACTCAGACACAGAGAACAAGCACAGGAGTGTTCCTGTCTGGCCCACGCCACTTTTGGGAAAGGAAGTTGCTACTCAAGTGGCTGGAGAGCTGGGTATCCCACCTCTCCAATGAGCAAGAAAGACCTTGGAGCTGTGGGCAATGGAGTCACAAGCCACTTTTGACGCACACCAAGAAATCACCAGGATCAGGGCTGCATTGAAAGAAGATGGGAGGAGGTGGGGGAGAGGGGAAGGAGGGGCTAACATGTCTGCAAGAGTGGTCCACTGACAACTTGGTAGTGCACAAGACAGTAGAAAAGCAGATGAAGCAAAGTGAGGAGAGGGACAAGTCCTCATTGTATCCAGACCATGGAGCCCCTGGGATTTTAAGAAGCCCAGTTCATGAAAAGGACTCCTCCCATCCCTTTCATGCCAGAATGCTTCTGGGGATTGTGACTAGGGGGATGGAAGATTTGGGCTCCATCTCTTTGGGAAGCTCCCTTTCCATCTTGGCCTAGGATTGAATTCGACAAGGAATCATGGGCTTGGCTGGAAGAAGGTGGCCATCGGGTAAGATGGGCAGCACAGGGCTTGGGCCTGTGGCCAAGAGTCTCTTTGTGAAGGGTTAGTGGATGCAGATGATAAAGAAAAGATGGTGGTCAGGTGAACCATGATGAGGGGAGAGAAAGTGGCAGGGATACAGACAGCTTCTTGGGGGCAAGTAGGTGGTACCAAGGGCAGAGCAACAGAGTGAAAAAAAAGGAGGAAATCTTCCTGGGGATATTTACTCTCTCTCTTTTTTTTTTTTTAAATTTTATTTTATTTAATAATAACTTTGTATTGACAGAATCCATGCCAGGATAATTTTTACACGACATTGGGATATTTACTCTCAAAGACAGATGAGGTCTGGCCTTCCTGGCTGAGCTAGAGACCTTTGGCTGGGGAGCTAATCCTCTCCAACCTTCCTATTAGTTGCAGGCCCTGTCCTCAATCCTGCCCAATCCAAGAGGGAAAGCCCCACCTGGCAGGGCCAAAGCAGTACAAAGACAAAGAGAAGAGCCTCCCTGCCTGGGGTGGGATGCAAGAATGCAGTCAAAGAATCCTTTGGGACCAGGTGTCAATGTGCATCATAAGGTGCTAAGTATCCAAACCAGCTCTTCCTCCAAAGGAAACAAAGGGGAGGGCTAGAGCAGGGGAAGAGACTCGGGACACAGGACACTAGGAACTGTACAGTTTGCTGAACCCAAAGACCCAAGCTTTGGGGATGAAACTCATTCATTGACAAAAACTGCTGGGAAACATGGAACACAGGAAGGCAGAATGAAGGCGTAGACCAGCCTCTCTCACCACATGCCAAGAGAAGATGGATCCATCATTTACAACTAAAAGCTGACATCTCCAATCCATGCTAGAGCTGGTTGATCTATGGATCGGGAAATGACTGAGTACCCAACAGGATCCAGGGAGCATGTAGACATGCAAGAGGGAGCATTTGGATTAGGTGACATTCAAAGGGATTTGCCCAAACAAAACCAAATCCGCACTAGTTGGAACAAAACACACAAGTGAAGGTGGGACTGGGCATATACCTCAGCCCCTATTTCTCCAATAGACAGAGAAATGGGTTGTCATTCCCCAACTGACCAATGGTCAAACGATAAGAAGAAGCAGTTTTGAGATAAAGAAATGCAAGGAGGCTCATGTCTTATGCCAAAATGCTCTAAGTCATCCTGGATCAGACAAGTGCAAGTCTAGAGCTCCCACCTCAGACCTATCAGATTGGTCCTTGGGAAGAAAAAAGGAAAACAATAGCTTCTGGAGAACCCTGGGAAAACTGAGACATGGATACATGTTGAGTGAAGCTGTGAATTGATCCACACATTTAGGAAAGACATTTAAAACTATGCCCAACAACCCTTTTTGAAGTGGCTAGAAAGTGGAAACTGAATGGATGCCCATCAATTGGAGAATGGTTGAATAAGTGATGGAATGTGAATGTTATGGAATACTATGGTTCTGTAAGAAAGGACCAGCAGGATCATTTCAGAGAGGCCAGAACAGACTTACAGGAACTGATGCTGAGTGAAGTGAGCAGGACCAGGACATCATTATACATGGCAACAACAATTCTGATGGACTTGGCTCTTTCTGTTACTGTTTGCTTGCATTTTTGTTTTCCTTCTCAGGTTTTTTTCTTTCTAAATCCAAATTTTCTTGTGCAGCAAAATAAGTGTATAAATATGTATACATATGTTGGATTTAATATATACTATAACATATCTAACAAGTATTGGACTACCTGCCAGCTAGGGGATGGGGTGGAAGGAAGGAGGGGAAAAGTTAGAACAGAAGGTTTTGCAAGGGTCAATGTTGAAAAACTACGCATGCATATGTTTTGTAAATAAAAAGCCATCACAATAATAAAAACTAAAATAAAAAAAAAAAAAACTATGCCTAAATGGCCATGGAACTCAGAATACACTTTGAGGTGTCAGAACCATGATTTGGTCTATAATCCAAAGAGATGTCAGAAAGAACCTCTCAGTACCCAGCATTTGTAGGAGCTGTTTGTGGTGCGGCTCAGAATGAGGAATGAAGGGAATGTACCTCATTGGGGACCAGCTCAACAAGTGGTGCCATTCCATTAGGGGGAACTCTCAGTGTGCTCTGAGACATAACCAGCAGGATGATTTCAGAACAACCTGGAAACATGGACAACAACTGATGCAGACACAGGCCCAGAACCAGAGAACATTCTCGACAGTAACAGTGGAACTGTGGTTTGAACAACTGGAAATGACTTCCCTGATCTCAGCAACACCATGATTTTAGAGACTCCCAAAGGACCCATGATGTAGCAGACTCTCCACAACCAGAGAAAGAAATGCAGGCATCAGAATAATGAACAAGCATATGATTGGAAGTTCCCTCCCTCCCTCCCTTCCTTCCTTCTTTTCTTCCTCCCTTCCTCCCTCTCTCTCTTCCTTCCTTCCTTCTTTCCTTCCTTCCTCCCTCCTCTCTTCCTTCCTCTCTCCCTCCCTCCCTCTGTTCCTTCCTTCCTTCCTTCCTTCCTTCCTTCCTTCCTTCCTTCCTTCCTTTCTCTTCTTTGTGCTTCTATCTTTTTTCTTGCCTTCTTTCTCTCATTCATCCTCTTTCCTTCTTTCTATTTCATTCTCTTTCTTTCTGTCCTTTCTTGTTCAAGGACTTTTTCCGCACAATTATGGATATCGAAACGTGTTGTATATTTATATATGCTTATGCTACAATAAACTGTTCTGTGAGGTCAGAGAGAAATAATGGCAGAAGAGACTTGAAAACTCAAAACTTCAAGCAGGAAATGTCAGCCATAGTTTTACATGTAATTGAGGGAAAACCAACATCATTTTACAAATAGCCACAGTGAATACCATCCCTTGCTAGCCCCCCCGTTAGGACCAGGAGGCTCCATGACCCAAAGTGGGTGGGTTCCTAGTCTTCAGGGCCCTGCGCAATTGTTTTTAATTCAATGATAAAAGTCCTCTCCCTCCCTACAGATTTTTCCTCATATCAAAGTTTGAGTGAGCTTTTCCCTGCCTTACCCCAACCTCCATGAGTGCCAGGAGTCAAGGACACAAAGCTCCCCATCTTTGCTCCTAATTCCACAAGAGGTGCAGCCCCCTGGCCCGTGATCCCAGATCCCTCACCAGTTTCCCCCTCCTGCTGTTCTCTTTTGTAGGAAATGGGGCAATCCAGGATCCATCTCTGCACAGGAAGGCAGCAATGAGCCCCAAGTCTCATGGATGGACTCCCAGGAATCTGCCTCCCCTGTCCTTGGTCTCCTCAGGAGGCTGCTCCCCAGCCCAGCTCCTTCATCTCTGCTGGATCAAGCACTCTGCCTAGCTGGCCATTTGGTCTGGGCCTCCTTCTCCCTCCCTCCCTTCTCTGGGCACCCACTCCCTGGTCCCCTCTCACCTGACACAGCACAGGACCATGGTCCCTGGAGCCCACCTGTGGTCTTGCCCCCTTCATCCTTGGGCCATGGCTCCTTTGCCTTGTCTGCAGCAGCTTTCTCAGCCCTGCCTTGGGCCTGACTCCTCCCTCAGCCTGTTGCCTTGGGCACGGCCATGGGGCTTAGGAGCCCACCACCTTCTGCCAGGCACGTGCCTGCTGGCACCTGCTCCCAGATCTCCAGGAAGCTCCTGCTTTTGCCCTGGGCTCTCGCCATCTCCTTGTCAGCTGAGGCTGATCTTGGGGAGCCTGGAGGCTTCTACCCTGAGCTGCCAGAGCCCCAGGTCCCTGTGACCAGGGCCAAACAAGCCGCCTGGTGCTTCCAGGTGAGTCATGGCCACAAGGCCTTCTCCCAAACAAACCAAAGCCTGACCCAGAGGCAGCCAGGGGGCCAGTGTCCAACAACAGCCCAGGGAGCCAGGGGGCCTGCTCCTGCTTCTGCAGGGTGTCTGCCAGAGGGGCTATGGGCACATGCCCAGGCCTGCCCCCGGGACTGCACCACAGTATAAAAGCTGGGAGCTGAGAGGGGCTTCCACAACCCACTGACTCCTCTCTCTCTTGAGACCTTCCTCCCCTGTGGACACCAATCTCTTCCAATCTCTCAGCATCATGAGCTGCTGTGGCTGTTCAGGAGGCTGTGGCTCCAGCTGTGGGGGCTGTGGCTCCAGCTGCTGTGTGCCCGTCTGCTGCTGCAAACCTGTGTGCTGCTGTGTGCCAGCCTGCTCCTGCTCTAGCTGTGGTGGAGGCTGCAAGGGAGGCTGTGGCTCCAGCTGTGGAGGCTGCAAGGGAGGCTGTGGCTCCAGCTGTGGAGGCTGCAAGGGAGGCTGTGGCTCCAGCTGTGGAGGCTGCAAAGGCGGCTGTGGCTCCAGCTGTGGGGGCTGCAAGGGAGTCTGTGGCTCCAGCTGTGGGGGCTGCAAGGGAGGCTGTGGCTCCAGCTGTGGAAGCTGTAAGGAAGGCTGTGGCTCCAGCTGTGGAGGCTGCAAGGGAGGCTGTGGCTCCAGCTGTGGGGGCTGCAAGGGAGGCTGTGGCTCCAGCTGTGGAGGCTGTAAGGGAGGCTGTGGCTCCAGCTGTGGGTGCTGCAAGGGAGGCTGTGGCTCTTGCTGTGGGGGCTGCTGTCAGTCCAGCTGCTGCAAACCTTGCTGCTGCCAGTCCAGCTGCTGCAAGCCTGTCTGCTGTTGTGTGCCTGCTTGCTGCTGCTCCAGCTGTGGTGGAGGCTGTGGGGGTTGTTGCCAGTCCAGCTGCTGTAAGCCCTGCTGCTGCCAGTCCAGCTGCTGCAAGCCCTGCTGCTGCCAGTCCAGCTGCTGCAAGCCCTGCTGCTGCCAGTCCAGCTGCTGCAAGCCCTGCTGCTGCCAGTCCAGCTGCTGTGCTCCCGTTTGCTGCCAGTGTAAGATCTGAGGCTCACTTCATTCACTCCCCATTTGAGGAAAACTTGCTCCTCCTCAGCAAGACCTCTCCTCCACTCCCATCTCCCATCCCCAGCTCCTGTCTCAGCATCCTTGATGATGACCCAGGCCCCAGGATCATCAGGGAATCCTGAGCCTCGGATTTCCTCATCTTCTTTCTTAGCCAGGAAACAGCAGTCACTGCTGTGACAACTCCCATCCTCTCATCCTTCACACACTTCACACACTTACCTACTCTGCCAAGGGAACATCATCTTGCCAAGAACACCCGGCAAAGGGCTGCCCAGCACACCATGCAGACCCCCAGAGGAACCTCTGGTAATCTCCAAGGATCATCTGCCCTGCCCCCAGATGCGAGGCCAACATGGGGGATTGCTGAGCTGCCTCCCAATTGCCTTTATTCGCGGACTCCCCAACTCACTCCTCCAAAAGGTCTCTTTGCTTATCTTGGCTACCCTGAGCTGTCCCTGAAAACCTAGATAATCATTTGTTTCAATAAAAGCTACTCATAATCATGAAAATGTCTTGCTTTCCTTCACAAACCTTTTAGGGTGATTTGCCACCTGTGCCCTGAGCACTGTCAGCCCTTTTCATAAGTAGGTGAGTTCGGGGGCTCTTGGGCCCTTGGCCTGCCCAATTGGGAGATCTGGGGACATTGGCCTCGAACTGGTTTATTTGCGAGATTCCCTTAACCTCAATCAACACTGAGTGACTTCTTTGGGGGGAGGGGTGGGGCTGATCTCCATTCCAAAAGCTCCCTCAATATCCTCGTCCAGTCAGCCTGGGCTTCGGAAGGATGCATGTAGAGGAATGGCCGCCCCATTCTTCAGCTGACTCCAAATGCCCTTGCATTCCCTAAACAGACCCAGCCCCTGGCCAACCACACAGGAGCCATGCTCCCTAAATCTGTAAGCTGTACACTTGAGTATTAGCACCTCAGGGAGGCCTGTGCTTTCTACTGATCTCTGCTGAACTGGATCTGCTTACACCCATTCAGGTGTTGACTCTCCATGTGTTATGAAACAGTTCTGACTGAGACTCTCTTCCAGGTGACCAATTGTGCTGCCCTCCTTGATGTCCTCAGAAAACAGGTGTACCAATCATGTTGGGGGTAAATGCACATATTGTGTGTTATACAAGAAAAGGACACACACAGAGAAACAGAAACTGAGAGACAGAGACTGACCCAGAAGGACAGAGAGAGACAGCAAATTAGTTTGGGGTTTTGCATCTCACTAAATTATTTCCTCAAGAAGATGATCATTATGGTAGTGATAACAAAACCTGGGAGGGATAAGACTGGTAGAGAAAAGTATTGAAAACCTTCAGGAAGCAACCATCAAAAATCAAGTGGAAATAAAATGGAAACCAAAAGAAGCAGTCATTCTTTCATAAATATGCACTGACCCCTGTTTGCAGAATGGATGAACAGTTTCTTGAACACTTTTTCCATGATCTGGAAAGATAGAAAATCCCTTTGCATCAACTATCAGGGGCTTCTTGAAAACCCAGGGGCTTCATGGTCTGGATACAATGAGGTCTTCCTCATCTCATCTCTGTCTGGCCCATGTCAATTTGGGGAAAGGAAGTTGCCACTCATGTGACTGGAGAACTTGATCTCCCACCTCTCCAATAAGCAAGAGAGACCTTGGAGCTGTAGGCAATGGAGTCACAAGCCACCTTTGAAGAACACCAAACGATCACCATCATCAGGGAAAATTTGAAAGAAGATGGGAGGAGATGGGAGAGGGGGGAGAAGAGGCTATCATGTCTGCAAGAGTGAGCCACCCAACAATCTGGTAGTGCACAAAACAGTAGAAAAGCAGATGAAGCAAAGAGATGAGATGGGCAAGACCTCAATGTATTCAGACATTGGAGCCCTTGGGATTTTAAAAAGCCCAGTTCATGTAAAAAGGACTCCTGCCATCCCTTTCATGCCATAAAGCTTCTGAGGATTGTGGCTGGAGGGAGAGAAAGAAACAATTTTGGCTCCATTTCTTTGGGAAGCACCTGTTCCAGGTTGGCTTAAACATGAATTTGACGAGGAGCTATGGGGCTTGGCAAGGAGAGTGCCCATGGGGTAAGATGGGATACATGAGGCTTGTGGCCTAGGTCTTCTTGTGAAGCGTTAGTGGTTGCAAATAGTAAGGCAAAGCAGGTGGTCATATGAGTCATGATGAGGGGAGACAAAAGTGCTAGCAGCACAGACAGCTTCTTGGAACATGTAGATGGTGCCAAGGGCAGAGCATTTGATAAAAAGACACAGGCCCAGAAACAGAGAATATTTTCTTTTCTTTTTTTTTTAAATAACTTTTTACTGACAGAACCCATGCCAGGGTAATTTTTTTTTTTACAACATTATCCCTTGCACTTGCTTCTGTTCTGATTTTTGCCCTCCCTCCCTCCACCCTCTCCCCTAGATGGCAAGCAGTCCTATATATGTTAAATATGTTGCAGTATATCCTAGATATAATTATATGTTTGCAGAAGTGAACAGTTCTCTTATTGCACAGGGAGAATTGGATTGAGAAGGTAAAAATAACCCAGGAAGAAAAACAAAAATGCAAATCGTTTACATTCATTTCCCAGTGTCCTTTCTTTGGGTCATTTCTTACACAACAATAATATTCCATAACGTTAATATACCACAATTTACCCAATTATTTTCCAATTGATGGGCATCCATTCATTTTCCAGCTTCTAGCCACTACAAACAGGGCTGCCACAAACATTTTGGCGCATACAGGTTCCTTTCCCTTCTTGAAAAGTATCTCTTTGGGGTATAAGCCCAGTAGAAACACTGCTGGATCAAAGGGGATGCACAGTTTGATAACTTTTGGGGCATAATTCCAGATTGCTCACCAGAGAATATTTTCAACAATAATAGCAGAACTGTGGGTTGAACAACTGAGAATGATTTCCCTATTTTCAGTAACCCAATGATTTTGGAGAATCACAAAGGATTCTTGATGTAGCAGACTCTCCACCCCAGAGAAAGAATTTCAAGCATCTCAATAATGATCAAAGTATATGATTCGAACTTCCCTCCCTCCCTTTCTTCCTTCCTTCTTCCATTGTTCCTTCCTTCCTCCCTTCCTTCCTTCCTGCTTCCCTCCCTTCCTCTCTCTCTCTCTCTCTGACTCTCTTCCTTCCTTCCTTCCTTCCTTCTTTCTTTTTTCTTTCCTTCCTCTACTTTATGCTTCCTTTTTTCTGTTTTTTTTTTTAATAACTCTTTATTGACAGAACCCATGCCAGGGTAATTTTTTTTACAACATTATCCCTTGCACTCACTTCTGTTCCGATTTTCCCCCTCCCTCCCTCCCTCCACCCCCTCTCCCAGATGGCACAGTCCTATACATGTTAAATAGGTCACAGTCTATCTTAGATACAGAAGTTAGAAATAACCCGGGAAGAAAAACCAAAATGCAAACAGTTTACATTCATTTCCCAGTGTTCTTTCTTTGGGTGTAGCTGCTTCTGTCCATCATTGATCAATTGAAACTGAGTTAGATCTCTCTGTCAAAGATGTCCACTTCCATCAGAATACATTCTCATACGATATCATTGTTGAAGTATATAATGATCTCCTGGTTCTGCTCATTTCACTTAACATCAGTTCATGTAAGTCTCTCCAAGCCTCTCTGTACATCCTGCTGGTCATTTCTTACAGAACAATAATATTCCATAACGTTCATATACCACAATTTACCCAACTATTTTCCAATTGATGGGCATCCATTCATTTTCCAGCTTCTAGCCACTACAAACAGAGCTGCCACAAACATTTTGGCGCATACAGGTCCCTTTCCCTTCTTGAAAAGTATCTCTTTGGGGTGTAAGCCCAATAGTAGCACTGCTGGATCAAAGGGTAGGCATAGTTTGATAACTTTTTGGGCATAATTCCAGCTTGCTCTCCAGAATGGTTGGATTCATTCACAACTCCACCAACAATGCATCAGTGTCTGAGTTTTCCCGCATCCCCTCCAACATTCATCATTATTTCTTCCTGTCATCTTATATGCTTCCTTTTTTCTTGCCTTCTTTCTCTCTTTCATCCTCTTTCTGTTTTTTCTATCTCTTTCTCTCTATCCCTTTTTGTTCAAGAATTTTTTTTCCACACAAATAGGAATGTTGAAATGTGTTATATATTTATATATGCTTATGCTACAGCAAACTCTGTTCCTTTTCTGTGAGGTGAGAGGGAAATAAGGGCGGAAGAGACTTGAGAACTCAAAACGTCAAGCAGGAAATATCAGGCATGGTTCTACATGTAATTGAGGGAAAACCAATATTATTTTACAAATAGCCACAGTGAATACCGTCCCTTGCCAGCCACTGGATTAGAACCAGGGCACACCATGGCCCAAGGTGGGTGAGTTCCTGGTGTTCAGGGCCCTGCCCATTTCTTTCTTTATCAAAGGATAAAAGTCCTCTACCTTCCTACAGATTTTTCTTCACGTCAAGGTCTGGGTGAGCCTTTCCTGCTTTGTACCCCAATCTCTATAGTACCTGGACTCATGCACACAATGCTCCCCATCTTTGTTCCTAATTCCATCTGAAGTGCAGGCCCCACTTCACTGACCCCTGATCCTTGACCTGTTTTCCCCTCCTGCTGTGCTCGTTTGCTTGGAAAGGGGCAAGCCAGGATCCATCTCCCCACAGGAAGACAGCAATGAGCCCCAAGTCTCATGGATGGATTCCCAGGAAACTGCCTCCCCTGGCCTTAGTCCCCTCAGGATCCTGCTCCCTAGCCCAGCTCCTTCATCTCTGCTGGGTCAGGCACTCTTTGCCCAGCTGGCCCTTTGGGCTGGGCCCCCTTTTCCCTCCCTCCCTTCTCTGGGCAGCCACTCCCTGGTCCCCTCTCACCTGACACAGCACAGGACCATGGTCCCTGGAGCCCTCCTGTGGTCTTGCCCCCTTCATCCTTGGGTCATAGTTCCTTTGCCTTGTCTGCAGCAGCTTTCTCAGCCCTGCCTTGAGCCTGACTCCTCCCTCAGCCTGTTGCCTTAGGCATGGCCATGGGGCTCAGGAGCCCACCACCTTCTGCCAGGCACGTGCCTGCTGGCACCTGCTCCCAGATCTCCAGGAAGCTCCTGCTTCTTCCCTGGCTCTCGCCATCTCCTTGTCAGCTGGGGCTGATGTCGGGGAGTCTAGGAAAGAGAGGACTTTTATCCTTTGCCTTGACCTCCCAGAGCCCCAGGTCCCTGTGACCAGGGCCAAACAAGCCCGTTTGCCAATCTAGGCACCTGGTGCTTCCAGGTGAGTCATGGCCACAAGGCCTGCTCCCAAACAAACCAAAGGTTGACCCTGTAGCAGCCGGAGACCAGTGTCCAACAACAGCCCAGGGAGCCAGGGGGCCTGCTCCTGCTTCTGCAGGGTGTCTGCCAGAGAGGCTGTGGGCATGTGCCCAGGCCTGCCCCCGGGACTACTGCACCACAGTATAAAAGCTGAGAGCTGAGAGGGGCTTCCACAACCCACTGACTCCTCTCTCTCTTGAGACCTTCCTCCCCTGTGGACACCAATCTCTTCCAATCTCTCAACATCATGAGCTGCTGTGGCTGTTCAGGAGGCTGTGGTTCCAGCTGTGGGGGCTGTGGCTCCAGCTGCTGTGTGCCCGTCTGCTGCTGCAAACCTGTGTGCTGCTGTGTGCCAGCCTGCTCCTGCTCTAGCTGTGGTGGAGGCTGCAAGGGGGGTTGTGGCTCCAGCTGTGGGGCTGCTGTCAGTCCAGCTGCTGCAAGCCCTGCTGCTGCTAGTCCAACTGTTGCCAGTCCAGCTGCTGCAAGCCTGTCTGCTGCTGTGTGCCAGCCTGCTCCTGTTCCAGCTGTGATGGAGGCTGTGGGGGTTGTTGCCAATCCAGCTGCTGCAAACCCTGCTGCAGTCAATCCAGCTGCTGCAAGCCTGTCTGCTGCTGTGTGCCAGCCTGTTCCTGCTCCAGCTGTGGTGGAGGCTGTGGGGGTTGTTGCCAATCCAGCTGTTGCAAACCTTGCTGCAGCCAGTCCAGTTGCTGCAAGCCTGTCTGCTGCTGTGTGCCAGCCTGCTCCTGCTCCAGCTGTGGTGGAGGCTGTGGGGGTTGTTGCCAGTCCAGCTGCTGCAAGCCAGTCTGCTGCTGTGTGCCTGCTTGCTCCTGCTCCAGCTGTGGTGGAGGCTGTGGGGGTTGTTGCCAGTCCAGCTGCTGCAAGCCAGTCTGCTGCTGTGTGCCTGCTTGCTCCTGCTCCAGCTGTGGGGGAGGCTGTGGGGGTTGTTGCCAGTCCAGCTGCTGCAAGCCCTGCTGTAGTCAGTCCAGCTGCTGCAAGCCCTGCTGCTGCTAGTCCAACTGTTGTACCCTTTTTGCTACCAGTTTAGTATCTGCTGCTCACTCCATTCCCTTCCCTTCAACCTTAATTTAAAGCAGTCTGCCTTCAGTAAGTTCCCTCCTCCACTCCCAGCTGCCACCCACAGCTCCTATCTCAGCATCATTGCAGATTACCCAGGACCCAGGACTCAGGACCATTTAGGAACCCTGATTCTGGGATTTCCTGATCTCCTTAGCCTGGAAACCACTGAGTCACAGGACTGCTCCCTATCCCCTTCTCTCCAACCTCCTTGCCAAAAGGGACATCACCCTGCCAAGAACATCTGGCAAAGGGCTGCCCAGTATACCATGCAGACCCCCAGTGGAACCTCTGGATCATCTCCAAAGGATCATCTGCCCTGCTCCCAGATGTGAGGCCATCACTGCTGATTGCTGAGCTGCCTCTCAACAGTCTTCATTCCTGGATGCCCCAACTCTCTCCTCCAAAGGGTCTTGTTGCTTATCTTGGGCTCCTTTGACTATCCCTGGAAACCAGGGAAATCATTTTGTTTCAATAAAACCCTTAACACTGAAAATATCTTTCTTTCCTTCACAAATTTCTTGGGGAGATCTGTTTTCTGTGCCTGATCACTTAGCCCTTTTCACAGACAGGTGCATTCAGGGTTCTTGAGCTCTGGGTCTGGCCCATTGTTAGATTGGGGACTTTGGCCCAGAACTGATCCCTTTGCGATGTTATTCTTGCCTTTGATCAACACTGAGTGACTTCTCTGGGGGGTGATCTCAATTCCGAGAACTCAAGCTTTTAGAGCCCATTCTGGGCACACAGCACACTTTGACTGCCAATGGAGCTGGGCCTCCATTTTCCAAGGGAAACACTCAATGTCTAGGGCTTAAGTGATAGTCCCATTATCTCCTGCCTGCCCTTCTCCAGTCAGACTGGGCTTCAGAAGGATGCATGTAGAGGAATGGCCGCCCCATTCACCAGCTGACTCCAAATGCTCTCGCATTCCCTGAACAGACCTAGCCCCTGACCAATCACACAGGAGCCATGCTCCCTCCACCTTGAAGCAGGGAGACACAGATTTCTACTGATCTCTACTGAACTGGAGCTACTTACATCCATTTGGGTGTTGGTTCTGCATGTGTTGGGGAATGGTCTGACTGAGACTCTCTTCCAGGTGATTAATTGTGCTACCCTCATTTCAGTTCTCAGAAACCAGAAAAAAAAAAAACAGAAAAATCTATCATGTTGGGGGAAATGCACATATTGTGAGTTTGACAAGAAAAAGGACACACAGATAACCACAGAAACACAGATACACACACAGTGTGTGAGTGACACAGACTGACACAGAGGGACAGAGAGAGACAAAGAGTTAGTTGGGGGTTTGCATTTCAGCAAATTGTTTCATCAGAGAAGATTACTGTTATGGTAGTGATAACAAAACCTGGGAGGGATAAGACAGAAAAGTATTGAAAAACTCCAGGAAGGAACCATCCAAAAACCAGCAGAAATAAAATGGAAACCCAAAGAAGCAGGCAGTCTTTCATAAATATGCCATGACCCCATTTTGCAGAATTCTTTGAGCATTTTGTCCATGGTCTGGAAAGACAGAAAATCTCTTTGCATCAACTATCAGTTGGGCAGAGAAGCCCCACTGAGAATATATGGTTATACAGAGAAGAATGGCCTTAGCTAAGAGATCTTGCCTGCTTCTGCAGTTTGGTAGAGCCCCTAAAAGGGAAGGAAAACAAGCTCTTTTCCGGAATGTTTTTGACAGACCCCCCCACCTCAGACCAAGTGCCAGCACCATTGGGAATGGGGAAAGCCTCATGACTTCCCTATCAGCGGTGGGCCTGTGGGCCTATGCCTCTGCTCTCCTAGGGCAGGTGTCTTAGAAAGGCTAGGTATAGCAACCATAAAAGGGAAAGCAAGGGAGGGAAGAAGAAAGGAAAGGGGAGGCAAAGTCACTCTCCAGAGAAGGAGTTCATGGCTTCTCTAGCCCATGGCCTAGGATCCCTCAAGCCATGAATGGGCCCAAGTCACAGCTCCAATAGGCTAGTAGACCAATCGAAAAAAAAAAAAACTTCCAGCCTGCAAAAGCCTAAGAGCAAACACTCTTTCCACTCTTCCCTGAGGCAGACAAAGAAGCAACAGTTTCTCTTCAAGTAACAATGAAACCCCAAGAAGGGCTGGGCAGCAAGTAGCTCTTCAGGCAGCAGGTCTCTCCCCTAAGCTCTGTTCTCATTTCCCCAGCAAGGGCTGCACCCACTCAGACACAGAGAACAAGCACAGGAGTGTTCCTGTCTGGCCCACGCCACTTTTGGGAAAGGAAGTTGCTACTCAAGTGGCTGGAGAGCTGGGTATCCCACCTCTCCAATGAGCAAGAAAGACCTTGGAGCTGTGGGCAATGGAGTCACAAGCCACCTTTGAAGCATACCAAGAAATCATCAGGATCAGGGCTGTATTGAAAGAAGATGGGAGGAGGTGGGGGAGAGGGGAAGGAGGGGCTATCATGTCTGCAAGAGTGGTCCACTGACAACCTGGTAGTGCACAAGACAGTAGAAAAGCAGATGAAGCAAAGTGAGGAGAGGGACAAGTCCTCATTGTATCCAGACCATGGAGCCCCTGGGATTTTAAGAAGCCCAGTTCATGAAAAGGACTCCTCCCATCCCTTTCATGCAGAACGCTTCTGGGGATTGTGACTAGGGGGATGGAAGATTTGGGCTCCATCTCTTTGGGAAGCTCCCTTTCCATCTTGGCCTAGGATTGAATTTGACAAGGAACCATGGGCTTGGCTGGAAGAAGGTGGCCATCGGGTAAGATGGGCAGTAGGGCTTGGGCCTGTGGCCAAGGGTCTCTTTGTGAAGGGTTAGTGGATGCAGATGATAAAGCAAAGATGGTGGTCATGTGAGCCATGATGAGGGGAGAGAAAGTGGCAGGGATACAGACAGCTTCTTGGGGGCAAGTAGATGGTGCCAAGGGCAGAGCAACAGAGTGAAAAAAAAGGAGGAAATCTTCCTGGAGTTATTTACTCTCAAAGACAGATGAGGTCTGGCCTTCCTGGCTGGACCTTTGGGGAGCTAATCCTCTCCAACCTTCCTATTAGTTGCAGGCCCTGTCCTCAATCCTGCCCAATCCAAGAGGGAAAGCCCCACCTGCAGGGCCAAAGCAGCACAAAGAACAAAGAGAAGAGCCTCCCTGCCTGGAGTGGGATGCAAGAATGAAGTCAAAGAATCCTTTGGGACCAGGTGTCAATGTGCATCATAAGGTGCTAAGTATCCAAACCAGCTCTTCCTCCAAAGGAAACAAAGGAGAGGGCTAGAGCAGGGGAAGAGACTCGGGACACAGGACACTAGGAACTGTACAGTTTGCTGAACCCAAAGACCCAAGCTTTGGGGATGAAACTCATTCCTTGACAAAAACTGCTGGGAAACATGGAACACAGGAAGGCAGAATGAAGGCGTAGACCAGCCTCTCTCACCACATGCCAAGAGAAGATGGATCCATCATTTAGACCTAAAAGCTGATATCTCCAATCCATGCTAGAGCTGGCTGATCTATGGATCGGGATATGACTGAATACCCAACAGGATCCAGGGAGCATGCAGACATGCAAGAGGGAGCATTCGGATTAGGTGACATTCAAAGGGATTTGCCCAAAGAAAACCAAATCCGCACTAGTTGGAACAAAACACACAAGTGAAGGTGGGACTGGGCATATACCTCAGCCCCTATTTCTCCAATAGACAGAGAAATGAGTTGTCATTCCCCAACTGACCAATGGTCAAACGATAAGAAGAAGCAGTTTTGAGATAAAGAAATGCAAGGAGGCTCATGTCTTATGCCAAAATGCTCTAAGTCATCCTGGATCAGACAAGTGCAAGTCTAGAGCTCCCACCTCAGACATATCAGATTGGTCCTTGGGAAGAAAAAAGGAAAACAATAGCTTCTGGAGGAACCCTGGGAAAACTGAGACATGGATACATGTTGAGTGAAGCTGTGAATTGATCCACACATTTAGGAAAGACATTTAAATCTATGCCCAACAACCCTTTTTGAAGTGGCTAGAAAGTGGAAACTGAATGGATGCCCATCAATTGGAGAATGGTTGAATAAGTGATGGAATGTGAATGTTATGGAATACTATGGTTCTGTAAGAAAGGACCAGCAGGATCATTTCAGAGAGGCCAGAACAGACTTACAGGAACCGATGCTGAGTGAAGTGAGCAGGACCAGGACATCATTATACATGGCAACAACAATTCTGATGGACTTGGCTCTTTCTGTTACTGTTTGCTTGTATTTTTGTTTTCCTCCTCAGTTTTTTTTTCTTTCTAAATCCAAATTTTCTTGTGCAGCAAAATAACTGTATAAATATGTATACATATGTTGGATTTAATATATATTATAACATATCTAACAAGTATTGGACTTCCTGCCAGCTAGGGAATGGGGTGGAAGGAAGGAGGGGAAAAGTTAGAACAGAAGGTTTTGCAAGGGTCAATGTTGAAAAACTACGCATGCATATGTTTTGTAAATAAAAAGCCATCACAATAATAAAAACTAAAATAAAAAAATAAAAAAACTATGCCTAAATGGCCATGGAACTCAGAATACACTTTGAGGTGTCAGAACCATGATTTGGTCTATAATCCAAAGAGATGTCAGAAAGAACCTCTCAGTACCCAGCATTTGTAGGAGCTGTTTGTGGAGAGCTCAGAATGAGGAATGAAGGGAATGCACCTCATTGGGGACCAGCTCAACAAGCGGTGCCATTCCATTAGGGGGAACTCTCAGTGTGCTCTGAGACATAACCAGCAGGATGATTTCAGAACAGCCTGGAAACATGGACAACAACTGATGCAGACACAGGCCCAGAACCAGAGAACATTCTCGACAGTAACAGTGGAACTGTGGTTTGAACAACTGGAAATGACTTCCCTGATCTCAGCAACACCATGATTTTAGAGACTCCCAAAGGACCCATGATGTAGCAGACTCTCCACAACCAGAGAAAGAAATGCAGACATCAGAATAATGAACAAGCATATGATTGGAAGTTCCCTCCCTCCCTCCTTTCCTTCCTTCCTTCCTTCTTCCTTCCTTCCTCCCTGCTCTCTTCCTTCCTCTCTCCCTCCCTCCTTTCCTTCCTTCCTCCCTCCCTCTCTCTCTTCCTTCCTCTCTCCCTCCCTCCTTCCCTCCCTCCCTCCCTCCCTCCCTCTATCCCTTCCTTCCTTCCTCCTTCCTTCCTTCCTTCCTTCCTTCCTTCCTTCCTTCCTTCTTCCTTCCTTCCTTCCTTCCTTCCTTCCTTCCTTCTTTCCTTCCTTCCTTCCTTCCTCTTCTTTGTGCTTCTCTCTTTTTTCTTGCCTTCTTTCTCTCATTCATCCTCTTTCCTTCTTTCTATTTCATTCTCTTTCTTTTTGTCCTTTCTTGTTCAAGGACTTTTTCCACACAATTATGGATATCGAAACGTGTTGTATATTTATATATGCTTATGCTACAATAAACTGTTCTGTGAGGTCAGAGAGAAATAATGGCAGAAGAGACTTGAAAACTCAAAACTTCAAGCAGGAAATGTCAGGCATGGTTTTACATGTAATTGAGGGAAAACCAACATCATTTTACAAATAGCCACAGTGAATACCATCCCTTGCTAGCCCCCCCGTTAGGACCAGGGGGCTCCATGACCCAAAGTGGGTGGGTTCCTAGTCTTCAGGGCCCTGCGCAATTGTTTTTAATTCAATGATAAAAGTCCTCTACCTTCCTACAGATTTTTCTTCACGTCAAGGTCTGGGTGAGCCTTTCCTGCTTTGTACCCCAGTCTCTATAGTACCTGGACTCATGCACACGATGCTCCCCATCTTTGTTCCTAATTCCATCTGAAGTGCAGCCTCCACCTCACTGACCCCTGATCCTTGACCTGTTTTCCCCTCCTGCTGTGATCGTTTGCTTGGAAAGGGGCAAGCCAGGATCCATCTCCCCACAGGAAGACAGCAATGAGCCCCAAGTCTCATGGATGGATTCCCAGGAAACTGCCTCCCCTGGCCTTAGTCCCCTCAGGATCCTGCTCCCCAGCCCAGCTCCTTCATTTCTGCTTGATCAGGCACTCTTTGCCCAGCTGGCCCTTTGGGCTGGGCCTCCTTCTCCCTCCCTCCCTTCTCTGGGCAGCCACTCCCTGGTCCCCTCTCACCTGACACAGCACAGGACCATGGTCCCTGGAGCCCGCCTGTGGTCTTGCCCCCTTCATCCTTGGGCCATGGCTCCTTTGCCTTGTCTGCAGCAGCTTTCTCAGTCCTGCCTTGGGCCTGACTCCTCCCTCAGCCTGTTGCCTTGGGCAGGGCCATGGGGCTCAGGAGCCCACCACCTTCTGCCAGGCACATGCTTGCTGGCACCTGCTCCCAGATCTCCAGGAAGCTCCTGCTTCTTCCCTGGCTCTCACCATCTCCTTGTCAGCTGGGGCTGATGTCGGGGAGCCTGGAGGCTCCTGCCCTGAGCTCCCAGAGCCCTAGGTCCCTGTGACCAGGGCCAAACATGCCCATTTGCCAATTCAGGCGCCTGGTGCTTCCAGGTGAGTCATGGCCACAAGGCCTGCTCCCAAACAAACCAAAGGCTGACCCAGAGGCAGCCAGTGTCCAATAACAGCTCAGGGAGCCAGGGGGCCTGCTCCTGCTTCTGCAGGGGATCTGCCAGAGAGGCTGTGGGCACGTGCCCAGGCCTGCCCCCGGGACTGCACCACAGTATAAAAGCTGGGAGCAGAGAGGGGCTTCCACAACCCATTGACTCCTCTCTCTCTTGAGACTTTCCTCCCCTGTGGACACCAATCTCTTCCAATCTCTCAACATCATGAGCTGCTGTGGCTGTTCAGGAGGCTGTGGCTCCAGCTGTGAGGGCTGTGGCTCCAGCTGCTGTGTGCCCGTCTGCTGCTGCAAACCTGTGTGCTGCTGTGTGCCAGCCTGCTCCTGCTCTAGCTGTGGTGGAGGCTGCAAGGGGGGTTGTGGCTCCAGCTGTGGGGGCTGCTGTCAGTCCAGCTGCTGTAAGCCCTGCTGTAGTCAGTCCAGCTGTTGCAAGCCTGTCTGCTGCTGTGTGCCTGCTTGCTCCTGCTCCAGCTGTGGTGGAGGCTGTGGGGGTGGTTGCCAGTCCAGCTGCTGCAAACCCTGCTGCAGCCAGTCCAGCTGTTGCCAGTCCAGCTGCTGCAAGCCTGTCTGCTGCTGTGTGCCAGCCTGCTCCTGCTCCAGCTGTGGTGGAGGCTGTGGGGGTTGTTGCCAGTCCAGTTGCTGCAAGCCTGTCTGCTGCTGTGTGCCAGCCTGCTCCTGCTCCGGCTGTGGGGGTTGTTGCCAATCCAGCTGTTGCAAACCTTGCTGCAGCCAGTCCAGCTGTTGCCAGTCCAGCTGCTGCAAGCCAGTCTGCTGTTGTGTGCCTGCTTGCTCCTGCTCCAGCTGTGGGGGAGGCTGTGGGGGTTGTTGCCAGTCCAGCTGCTGCAAGCCCTGCTGTAGTCAGTCCAGCTGCTGCAAGCCCTGCTGCTGCTAGTCCAACTGTTGTATCCTTTTTGCTACCAGTTTAGTATCTGCTGCTCACTCCATTCCCTTCCCTTTGACCTTAATTTAAAGCAGTCTGCCTTCAGTAAGTTCCCTCCTCCACTCCCAGCTCCCACCCACAGCTCCTATCTCAGCATCATTGCAGATTACCCAGGACCCAGGACTCAGGACCATTTAGGAACCCTGATTCTGGGATTTCCTGATCTCCTTAGCCTGGAAACCACTGAGTCACAGGACTGCTCCCTATCCCCTTCTCTCCAACCTCCTTGCCAAAAGGGACATCACCCTGCCAAGAACATCTGGCAAAGGGCTGCCCAGTATACCATGCAGACCCCAGTGGAACCTCTGGATCATCTCCAAAGGATCATCTGCCTGCTCCCAGATGTGAGGCCATCACTGCTGATTGCTGAGCTGCCTCCCAACAGTCTTCATTCCTGGATGCCCCAACTCTCTCCTCCAAAGGGTCTTGTTGCTTATCTTGGGCTCCTTTGACTATCCCTGGAAACCAGGGAAATCATTTTGTTTCAATAAAACGTACCCTTAACACTGAAAATATCTTTCTTTCCTTCACAAATTTCTTGGGGAGATCTGTTTTCTGTGCCTGATCACTTAGCCCTTTTCACAGACAGGTACATTCAGGGTTCTTGAGCTCTGGGTCTGGCCCATTGTGAGATTGGTGACATTGGTCCAGAACTGATCCCTTTGCGATGTTATTCTTGCCTTTGATCAACACTGAGTGACTTCTCTGGGGGGTGATCTCAATTCCGAGAACTCAAGCTTTTAGAGCACATTCTGGGCACACAGCACACTTTGACTGCCAATGGAGCTGGGCTTCCATTTTCCAAGGGAAACACTCAATGTCTAGGGCTTAAGTGATAGCCCCATTATCTCCTGCCTGCCCTTCTCCAGTCAGACTGGGCTTCAGAAGGATGCATGTAGAGGAATGGCCGCCCCATTCATCAGCTGACTCCAAATGCTCTCGCATTCCCTGAACAGACCTAGCCCCTGACCAATCACACAGGAGCCATGCTCCCTCCACCTTGAAGCAGGGAGACAGAGATTTCTACTGATCTCTACTGAACTGGAGCTACTTACATCCATTTGGGTGTTGGCTCTGCATGTGTTGGGGAATGGTCTGACTGAGACTCTCTTCCAGGTGATTAATTGTGCTACCCTCATTTCAGTTCTCAGAAACCAGAAAAAAAAACAGAAAAATCTCTCATGTTGGGGGAAATACACATATTGTGAGTTCGACAAGAAAAAGGACACACAGATAACCACAGAAACACAGATACGCACACAGTGTGTGAGTGACACAGACTGACACAGAGGGACAGAGAGAGACAAAGAGTTAGTTGGGGGTTTGCATTTCAGCAAATTGTTTCATCAGAGAAGATTACTGTTATGGTAGTGATAACAAAACCTGGGAGGGATAAGACAGAAAAGTATTGAAAAACTCCAGGAAGGAACCATCCAAAAACCAGCAGAAATAAAATGGAAACCCAAAGAAGCAGGCAGTCTTTCATAAATATGCCATGACCCCATTTTGCAGAATTCCTTGAGCATTTTGTCTGTGGTCTGGAAAGATAGAAAATCTCTTTGCATCAACTATCAGTTGGGCAGAGAAGCCCCACTGAGAATATATGGTTATACAGAGAAGAATGGCCTTAGCTAAGAGATCCTGCCTGCTTCTGCAGTTTGGTAGAGCCCCTAAAAGGGAAGGAAAACAAGCTCTTTTCCGGAATGTTTTTGACAGACCCCCCCACCTCAGACCAAGTGCCAGCACCATTGGGAATGGGGAAAGCCTCATGACTTCCCTATCAGCAGTGGGCTGTGGGCCTGTGCCTCTGCTCTCCTAGGGCAGGTGTCTTAGAAAGGCTAGGTAGAGCAACCAGAAAAGGGAAAGCAAGGAAAGGAAGAAGAAAGGAAAGGGGAGGCAAAGTCACCTCTCCAGAGAAGGAGTTCATGGCTTCTCTAGCCCATGGCCTAGGATCCCTCAAGCCATGAATGGGTTCAAGTCACAGCTCCAATAGGCTAGTAAGCCAAGGGAAAAAAAAACAAAACAAAAAACTTCCAGCCTGCAAAAGCCTAAGAGCAAACACTCTTTCCACTCTTCCCTGAGGCAGACAAAGAAGCAACAGTTTCTCTTCAGGTAACAATGAAACCCCAAGAAGGGCTGGGCAGCAAGTAGCTCTGCAGGCAGCAGGTCTCTCCTCTAAGCTCTGTTCTCATTTCCCCAGCAAGGGCTGCACCTACTCAGACACAGAGAACAAGCACAGGAGTGTTCCTGTCTGGCCCACGCCACTTTTGGGAAAGGAAGTTGCTACTCAAGTGGCTGGAGAGCTGGGCATCCCACCTGTCCAATGAGCAAGAAAGACTTTGGAGCTGTGGGCAATGGAGTCACAAGCCACCTTTGAAGCATACCAAGAAATCACCAGGATCAGGGCTGCATTGAAAGAAGATGGGAGGAGGTGGGGGAGAGGGGAAGGAGGGGCTATCATGTCTGCAAGAGTGGTCCACTGACAACCTGGTAGTGCACAAGAAAGTAGAAAAGCAGATGAAGCAAAGTGAGGAGAGGGACAAGTCCTCATTGTATCCAGACCATGGAGCCCCTGGGATTTTAAGAAGCCCAGTTCATGAAAAGGACTCCTCCCATCCCTTTCATGCCAGAACGCTTCTGGGGATTGTGACTAGGGGGATGGAAGATTTGGGCTCCATCTCTTTGGGAAGCTCCTTTTCCATCTTGGCCTAGGATTGAATTTGACAAGGAACCATGGGCTTGGCTGGAAGAAGGTGGCCATCGGGTAAGATGGGCAGTAGGGCTTGGGCCTGTGGCCAAGGGTCTCTTTGTGAAGGTTTAGTGGATGCAGATGATAAAGCAAAGATGGTGGTCAGGTGAGCCATGATGAGGGGAGAGAAAGTGGCAGGGATACAGACAGCTTCTTGGGGGCAAGTAGATGGTGCCAAGGGCAGAGCAACAGAGTGAAAAAAAAGGAGGAAATCTTCCTGGGGATATTTACTCTCAAAGACAGGTGAGGTCTGGCCTTCCTGGCTGAGCTAGGGACCTTTGGCTGGGGAGCTAATCCTCTCCAACCTTCCTATTAGTTGCAGGCCCTGTCCTCAATCCTGCCCAATCCAAGAGGGAAAGCCCCACCTGGCAGGGCCAAAGCAGCACAAAGAACAAAGAGAAGAGCCTCCCTGCCTGGAGTGGGATGCAAGATTGCAGTCAAAGAATCCTTTGGGACCAGGTGTCAATGTGCATCATAAGGTGCTAAGTATCCAAACCAGCTCTTCCTCCAAAGGAAACAAAGGGGAGGGCTAGAGCAGGGGAAGAGACTCGGGACACAGGACACTAGGAACTGTACAGTTTGCTGAACCCAAAGACCCAAGCTTTGGGGATGAAACTCATTCCTTGACAAAAACTGCTGGGAAACATGGAACACAGGAAGGCAGAATGAAGGCGTAGATCAGCCTCTCTCACCACATGCCAAGAGAAGATGGATCCATCATTTAGACCTAAAAGCTGATATCTCCAATCCATGCTAGAGCTGGCTGATCTATGGATCGGGATATGACTGAATACCCAACAGGATCCAGGGAGCATGCAGACATGCAAGAGGGAGCATTCGGATTAGGTGACATTCAAAGGGATTTGCCCAAAGAAAACCAAATCCGCACTAGTTGGAACAAAACACACAAGTGAAGGTGGGACTGGGCATATACCTCAGCCCCTATTTCTCCAATAGACAGAGAAATGGGTTGTCATTCCCCAACTGACCAATGGTCAAACGATAAGAAGAAGCAGTTTTGAGATAAAGAAATGCAAGGAGGCTCATGTCTTATGCCAAAATGCTCTAAGTCAGCCTGGATCAGACAAGTGCAAGTCTAGAGCTCCCACCTCAGACATATCAGATTGGTCCTTGGGAAGAAAAAAGGAAAACAATAGCTTCTGGAGAACCCTGGGAAAACTGAGACATGGATACATGTTGAGTGAAGCTGTGAATTGATCCACACATTTAGGAAAGACATTTAAATCTATGCCCAACAACCCTTTTTGAAGTGGCTAGAAAGTGGAAACTGAATGGATGCCCATCAATTGGAGAATGGTTGAATAAGTGATGGAATGTGAATGTTATGGAATACTATGGTTCTGTAAGAAAGGACCAGCAGGATCATTTCAGAGAGGCCAGAACAGACTTACAGGAACTGATGCTGAGTGAAGTGAGCAGGACCAGGACATCATTATACATGGCAACAACAATTCTGATGGACTTGGCTCTTTCTGTTACTGTTTGCTTGTATTTTTGTTTTCCTCCTCAGTTTTTTTTTTCTTTCTAAATCCAAATTTTCTTGTGCAGCAAAATAAGTGTATAAATGTGTATACATATGTTGGATTTAACATATACTATAACATATCAAACAAGTATTGGACTACCTGCCAGCTAGGGAATGGGGTGGAAGGAAGGAGGGGAAAAGTTAGAACAGAAGGTTTTGCAAGGGTCAATGTTGAAAAACTACGCATGCATATGTTTTGTAAATAAAAAGCCATCACAATAATAAAAACTAAAATAAAAAAATAAAAAAACTATGCCTAAATGGCCATGGAACTCAGAATACACTTTGAGGTGTCAGAACCATGATTTGGTCTATAATCCAAAGAGATGTCAGAAAGAACCTCTCAGTACCCAGCATTTGTAGGAGCTGTTTGTGGTGCGGCTCAGAATGAGGAATGAAGGGAATGTACCTCATTGGGGACCAGCTCAACAAGTGGTGCCATTCCATTAGGGGGAACTCTCAGTGTGCTCTGAGACATAACCAGCAGGATGATTTCAGAACAACCTGGAAACATGGACAACAACTGATGCAGACACAGGCCCAGAACCAGAGAACATTCTCGACAGTAACAGTGGAACTGTGTGTTGAACAACTGGAAATGATTTCCCTGATCTCAGCAACACCATGATTTTAGAGACTCCCAAAGGACCCATGATGTAGCAGACTCTCCACAACCAGAGAAAGAAATGCAGGCATCAGAATAATGAACAAGCATATGATTGGAAGTTCCCTCCCTCCCTCCCTTCCTTCCTTCCTTTCTTCCTCCCTCCCTCTCCCTTTCCCTTCCTTCCTTCCTTCCTTCCTTCTTTCCTTCCTTCCTCCCTCCTTCCCTTCCTCCCTCCTCTCTTCCTTCCTCTCTCCCTCCCTCTCTTCCTCTCTCCTTCCCTCTCTCCCTCCCTCCCTCCATCCCTCTCTGTCTCCCTCCCTCCCTCCTTCCCTCCCTCCCTCTCTCCTTCCCTTCCTTTCTTCCTTCCTTCCTTCCTTCCTTCCTTCCTTCCTTCCTTCCTTCCTTCCTTCCTTCCTTCCTTCCTTTCTCTTCTTTGTGCTTCTCTCTTTTTTCTTGCCTTCTTTCTCTCATTCATCCTCTTTCCTTCTTTCTATTTCATTCTCTTTCTTTCTGTCCTTTCTTGTTCAGGAACTTTTTCCACACAATTATGGATATCGAAACGTGTTGTATATTTATATATGCTTATGCTACATTAAACTGTTCTGTGAGGGCAGAGAGAAATAATGGCAGAAGAGACTTGAAACCTCAAAACTTCAAGCAGGAAATGTCAGCCATAGTTTTACATGTAATTGAGGGAAAACCAACATCATTTTACAAATAGCCACAGTGAATACCATCCCTTGCTAGCCCCCCCCCCACGTTAGGACCAGGGGGCTCCATGACCCAAAGTGGGTGGGTTCCTAGTCTTCAGGGCCCTGCGCAATTGTTTTTAATTCAATGATAAAAGTCCTCTCCCTCCCTACAGATTTTCCCTCACATCAAAGTTTGAGTGAGCTTTTCCCTGCCTTACCCCAACCTCCATGAGTGCCAGGAGTCAAGGACACAAAGCTCCCCATCTTTGCTCCTAATTCCACAAGAGGTGCAGCCCCCTGGCCCGTGATCCCAGATCCCTCACCAGTTTCCCCCTCCTGCTGTTCTCTTTTGTAGGAAATGGGGCAATCCAGGATCCATCTCTGCACAGGAAGGCAGCAATGAGCCCCAAGTCTCATGGATGGACTCCCAGGAATCTGCCTCCCCTGGCCTTGGTCTCCTCAGGAGGCTGCTCCCCAGCCCAGTTCCTTCATCTCTGCTGGATCAAGCACTCTGCCTAGCTGGCCCTTTGGGCTGGACCTCCTTCTCCCTCCCTCCCTTCTCTGGGCAGCCACTGCCTGGTCCCCTCTCACCTGACACAGCACAGGACCATGGTCCCTGGAGCCCGCCTGTGGTCTTGCCCCCTTCATCCTTGGGCCATGGCTCCTTTGCCTTGTCTGCAGCAGCTTTCTCAGCCCTGCCTTGGGCCTGACTCCTCCCTCAGCCTGTTGCCTTGGGCACGGCCATGGGGCTTAGGAGCCCACCACCTTCTGCCAGGCACGTGCCTGCTGGCACCTGCTCCCAGATCTCCAGGAAGCTCCTGCTTTTGCCCTGGGCTCTCGCCATCTCCTTGTCAGCTGGGGCTGATGTCGGGGAGCCTGGAGGCTTCTATCCTGAGCTGCCAGAGCCCCAGGTCCCTGTGACCAGGGCCAAACAAGCCACCTGGTGCTTCCAGGTGAGTCATGGCCACAAGGCCTTCTCCCAAAAAAACCAAAGCCTGACCCAGAGGCAGCCAGGGGGCCAGTGTCCAACAACAGCCCAGGGAGCCAGGGGGCCTGCTCCTGCTTCTGCAGGGTGTCTGCCAGGGGGCTGTGGGCACGTGCCCAGGCCTGCCCCCGGGACTGCACCACAGTATAAAAGCTGGGAGCTGAGAGGGGCTTCCACCACCTACTGATTCCTCTCTCTTTAGACCTTTCTCCCCTGTGGACACCAATCTCTTCTAATCTCTCAACATCATGAGCTGCTGTGGCTGTTCAGGAGGCTGTGGCTCCAGCTGTGGGGGCTGTGGCTCTAGCTGTGGGGGCTGTGGCTCCAGCTGCTGTGTGCCCGTCTGCTGCTGCAAACCTGTGTGCTGCTGTGTGCCAGCCTGCTCCTGCTCTAGCTGTGGTGGAGGCTGCAAGGGAGGCTGTGGCTCTAGCTGTGGGGGCTGCAAAGGAGGCTGTGGTTCCAGCTGTGGGGGCTGCAAGGGAGGCTGTGGTTCCAGCTGTGGAAGCTGTAAGGGAGGCTGTGGCTCCAGCTGTGGGGGCTGTAAGGGAGGCTGTGGCTCCAGCTGTGGAGGCTGCAAAGGAGGCTGTGGCTCCAGCTGTGGGGGCTGCAAGGGAGGCTGTGGCTCCAGCTGTGGGGGCTGCAAGGGAGGCTGTGGCTCCAGCTGTGGAGGCTGCAAAGGAGGCTGTGGCTCCAGCTGTGGGTGCTGCAAGGGAGGCTGTGGCTCCAGCTGTGGGTGCTGCAAGGGAGGCTGTGGCTCTTGCTGTGGGGGCTGCTGTCAGTCCAGCTGCTGCAAACCTTGCTGCTGCCAGTCCAGCTGCTGCAAGCCTGTCTGCTGTTGTGTGCCTGCTTGCTGCTGCTCCAGCTGTGGTGGAGGCTGTGGGGGTTGTTGCCAGTCCAGCTGCTGTAAGCCCTGCTGCTGCCAGTCCAGCTGCTGCAAGCCCTGCTGCTGCCAGTCCAGTTGCTGCAAGCCCTGCTGCTGCCAGTCCAGCTGCTGCAAGCCCTGCTGCTGCCAGTCCAGCTGCTGTGCTCCCGTTTGCTGCCAGTGTAAGATCTGAGGCTCACTTCATTCACTCCCCATTTGAGGAAAACTTGCTCCTCCTCAGCAAGACCTCTCCTCCACTCCCATCTCCCATCCCCAGCTCCTGTCTCAGCATCCTTGATGATGACCCAGGCCCCAGGATCATCAGGGAATCCTGAGCCTCGGATTTCCTCATTTTCTTTCTTAGCCAGGAAACAGCAGTCACTGCTGTGACAACTCCCATCCTCTCATCCTTCACACACTTCACACACTTACCTACTCTGCCAAGGGAACATCACCTTGCCAAGAACACCCGGCAAAGGGCTGCCCAGCACACCATGCAGACCCCCAGCGGAACCTCTGGTAATCTCCAAGGATCATCTGCCCTGCCCCCAGATGCGAGGCCAACATGGGGGATTGCTGAGCTGCCTCCCAATTGCCTTTATTCGCGGACTCCCCAACTCACTCCTCCAAAAGGTCTCTTTGCTTATCTTGGCTACCCTGAGCTGTCCCTGAAAACCTAGATAATCATTTGTTTCAATAAAAGCTACTCATAATCATGAAAATGTCTTGCTTTCCTTCACAAACCTTTTAGGGTGATTTGCCACCTGTGCCCTGAGCACTGTCAGCCCTTTTCATAAGTAGGTGAGTTCGGGGGCTCTTGGGCCCTTGGCCTGCCCAATTGGGAGATCTGGGGACATTGGCCTCAAACTGGTTTATTTGCGAGATTCCCTTAACCTCAATCAACACTGAGTGACTTCTTTGGGGGGAGGGGTGGGGCTGATCTCCATTCCAAAAGCTCCCTCAATATCCTCGTCCAGTCAGCCTGGGCTTCGGAAGGATGCATGTAGAGGAATGGCCGCCCCATTCTTCAGCTGACTCCAAATGCCCTTGCATTCCCTAAACAGACCCAGCCCCTGGCCAACCACACAGGAGCCATGCTCCCTAAATCTGTAAGCTGTACACTTGAGTATTAGCACCTCAGGGAGGCCTGTGCTTTCTACTGATCTCTGCTGAACTGGATCTGCTTACACCCATTCAGGTGTTGACTCTCCATGTGTTATGAAACAGTTCTGACTGAGACTCTCTTCCAGGTGACCAGTTGTGCTGCCCTCCTTGATGTCCTCAGAAAACAGGTGTACCAATCATGTTGGGGGTAAATGCACATATTGTGTGTTATACAAGAAAAGGACACACACAGAGAAACAGAAACTGAGAGACAGAGACTGACCCAGAAGGACAGAGAGAGACAGCAAAATAGTTTGGGGTTTTGCATCTCACTAAATTATTTCCTCAAGAAGATGATCATTATGGTAGTGATAACAAAACCTGGGAGGGATAAGACTGGTAGAGAAAAGTATTGAAAACCTTCAGGAAGCAACTATCAAAAATCAAGTGGAAATAAAATGGAAACCAAAAGAAACAGTCATTCTTTCATAAATATGCACTGACCCCTGTTTGCAGAATGGATGAACAGTTTCTTGAACACTTTTTCCATGATCTGGAAAGATAGAAAATCCCTTTGCATCAACTATCAGGGGCTTCTTGAAAACCCAGGGGCTTCATGGTCTGGATACAATGAGGTCTTCCTCATCTCATCTCTGTCTGGCCCATGTCAATTTGGGGAAAGGAAGTTGCCACTCATGTGACTGGAGAACTTGATCTCCCACCTCTCCAATAAGCAAGAGAGACCTTGGAGCTGTAGGCAATGGAGTCACAAGACACCTTTGAAGAACACCAAACGATCACCATCATCAGGGAAAATTTGAAAGAAGATGGGAGGAGATGGGAGAGGGGGGAGAAGAGGCTATCATGTCTGCAAGAGTGAGCCACCCAACAATCTGGTAGTGCACAAAACAGTAGAAAAGCAGATGAAGCAAAGAGATGAGATGGGCAAGACCTCAATGTATTCAGACCATGGAACCCTTGGGATTTTAAGAAGCCCAGTTCATGTAAAAAGGACTCCTGCCATCCCTTTCATGCCAAAAAGTTTCTGAGGATTGTGGCTGGAGGGACAGAAAGAAACAATTTTGGCTCCATTTCTTTGGGAAGCACCTGTTCCAGGTTGGCTTAAACATGAATTTGACGAGGAGCTATGGGGCTTGGCAAGGAGAGTGCCCATGGGGTAAGATGGGATACATGAGGCTTGTGGCCTAGGTCTTCTTGTGAAGCATTAATGGTTGCAAATAGTAAGGCAAAGCAGGTGGTCATATGAGTCATGATGAGGGGAGACAAAAGTGCTAGCAGCACAGACAGCTTCTTGGAACATGTAGATGGTGCCAAGGGCAGAGCATTTGATAAAAAGACACAGGCCCAGAAACAGAGAATATTTTCTTTTCTTTTTTTTAAAAATAACTTTTTACTGACAGAACCCATGCCAGGGTAATTTTTTTTTACAACATTATCCCTTGCACTTGCTTCTGTTCTGATTTTTGCCCTCCCTCCCTCCATCCTCTCCCCTAGATGGCGAGCAGTCCTATATATGTTAAATATGTTGCAGTATATCCTAGATACAATTATATGTTTGCAGAAGTGAACAGTTCTCTTATTGCACAGGGAGAATTGGATTGAGAAGGTAAAAATAACCCAGGAATAAAAACAAAAATGCAAATCGTTTACATTCATTTCCCAATGTTCTTTCTTTGGGTGTAGCTGCTTCTGTCCATCCTTGATCAATTGAAACTGAATTAGCTCTCTTTGTCAAAGAAATCCACGTCCATCAGAATACATCCTCATACAGTATCATTGTTGAGGTATACCATGATCTCCTGGTTCTGCTCATTTCACTTAGCAGCAGTTATGTAAATCTCTCCAAGCCTCTCTGTATTCCTCCTGCTGGTCATTTCTTACAGAACAATAATATTCCATAACGTTCATATACCACAATTTACCCAGCCATTCTCCAATTGATGGGCATCCATTCATTTTCCAGCTTCTAGCCACTACAAACAGGGCTGCCACAAACATTTTGGCGCATACAGGTCCCTTTCCCTTCTTGAAAAGTATCTCTTTGGGGTATAAGCCCAGTAGAAACACTGCTGGATCAAAGGGGATGCACAGTTTGATAACTTTTGGGGCATAATTCCAGATTGCTCACCAGAGAATATTTTCAACAATAATAGCAGAACTGTGGGTTGAACAACTGAGAATGATTTCCCTATTTTCAGTAACCCAATGATTTTGGAGAATCACAAAGGATTCTTGATGTAGCAGACTCTCCACCCCAGAGAAAGAATTTCAAGCATCTCAATAATGATCAAAGTATATGATTCGAACTTCCCTCCCTCCCTTTCTTCCTTCCTTCTTCCATTGTTCCTTCCTTCCTCCCTTCCTTCCTTCCTGCTTCCCTCCCTTCCTCTCTCTCTCTCTCTCTCTCTGACTCTCTTCCTTCCTTCCTTCCTTCCTTCCTTCTTTCTTTTTTCTTTCCTTCCTCTACTTTATGCTTCCTTTTTTCTGTTTTTTTTTTAAATAACTCTTTATTGACAGAAACCATGCCAGGGTAATTTTTTTTACAACATTATCCCTTGCACTCACTTCTGTTCCGATTTTCCCCCTCCCTCCCTCCCTCCACCCCCTCTCCCAGATGGCACAGTCCTATACATGTTAAATAGGTCACAGTCTATCTTAGATACAGAAGTTAGAAATAACCCGGGAAGAAAAACCAAAATGCAAACAGTTTACATTCATTTCCCAGTGTTCTTTCTTTGGGTGTAGCTGCTTCTGTCCATCATTGATCAATTGAAACTGAGTTAGATCTCTCTGTCAAAGATGTCCACTTCCATCAGAATACATTCTCATACGATATCATTGTTGAAGTATATAATGATCTCCTGGTTCTGCTCATTTCACTTAACATCAGTTCATGTAAGTCTCTCCAAGCCTCTCTGTACATCCTGCTGGTCATTTCTTACACAACAATAATATTCCATAACGTTAATATACCACAATTTACCCAATTATTTTCCAATTGATGGGCATCCATTCATTTTCCAGCTTCTAGCCACTACAAACAGAGCTGCCACAAACATTTTGGCGCATACAGGTCCCTTTCCCTTCTTGAAAAGTATCTCTTTGGGGTGTAAGCCCAATAGTAGCACTGCTGGATCAAAGGGTAGGCATAGTTTGATAACTTTTTGGGCATAATTCCAGCTTGCTCTCCAGAATGGTTAGATTCATTCACAACTCCACCAACAATGTATCAGTGTCTGAGTTTTCCCGCATCCCCTCCAACATTCATCATTATTTCTTCCTGTCATCTTATATGCTTCCTTTTTTCTTGCCTTCTTTCTCTCTTTCATCCTCTTTCTGTTTTTTCTATCTCTTTCTCTCTATCCCTTTTTGTTCAAGAATTTTTTTTCCACACAAATAGTGTTGGAATCCTTACTAACTGCTAACTAATTAGAGTTGATCTAATCTTACAAGAAGATGTTTTGGGCAGAACCTGAAACAAGGTACTAAGTAGAACTACCCATAATCCCTCTCTCTGGAAGGAGCATAAATAGGCCAATGGGCCAGTCGGAGAGTTCTTGAGAGGAAGATGCTACAAGTCGAGATTTCACCGGAATGACATGAAGACTGGAGCTGGCTGGAGGCTGAAGAAAGCAGAGGCAGAGGCTGAAGGACAAGACCTTTGGATTTAAAGACATTCGGAGAGAGCTCTTGGAACCAAGCAGAGAGATAGGCCTCTAAGCTAACCGGGCTATATTGGAGATAATAAAAGATCTGAACTTTTATCACCTGGCTGCGTTTTGAGAAGAAGAAGATCACAACAAATAGGAATGTTGAAATGTGTTATATATTTATATATGCTTATGCTACAGCAAACTCTGTTCCTTTTCTGTGAGGTGAGAGGGAAATAAGGGCGGAAGAGACTTGAGAACTCAAAACGTCAAGCAGGAAATATCAGGCATGGTTCTACATATACTTGAGGGAAAACCAATATTATTTTACAAATAGCCACAGTGAATACTGTCCCTTGCCAGCCACTGGATTAGAACCAGGGCACACCATGGCCCAAGGTGGGTGAGTTCCTGGTGTTCAGGGCCCTGCCCATTTCTTTCTTTATCAAAGGATAAAAGTCCTCTACCTTCCTACAGATTTTTCTTCACGTCAAGGTCTGGGTGAGCCTTTCCTGCTTTGTACCCCAATCTCTATAGTACCTGGACTCATGCACACAATGCTCCCCATCTTTGTTCCTAATTCCATCTGAAGTGCAAGCCCCACCTCACTGACCCCTGATCCTTGACCTGTTTTCCCCTCCTGCTGTGCTCTTTTGCTTGGAAAGGGGCAAGCCAGGATCCATCTCCCCACAGGAAGACAGCAATGAGCCCCAAGTCTCATGGATGGATTCCCAGGAAACTGCCTCCCCTGGCCTTAGTCCCCTCAGGATCCTGCTCCCTAGTCCAGCTCCTTCATCTCTGCTGGGTCAGGCACTCTTTGCCCAGCTGGCCCTTTGGGCTGGGCCCCCTTTTCCCTCCCTCCCTTCTCTCTCTCTCTCTCTCTGACTCTCTTCCTTCCTTCCTTCCTTCCTTCTTTCTTTTTTCTTTCCTTCCTCTACTTTATGCTTCCTTTTTTCTGTTTTTTTTTTAAATAACTCTTTATTGACAGAAACCATGCCAGGGTAATTTTTTTTACAACATTATCCCTTGCACTCACTTCTGTTCCGATTTTCCCCCTCCCTCCCTCCCTCCACCCCCTCTCCCAGATGGCACAGTCCTATACATGTTAAATAGGTCACAGTCTATCTTAGATACAGAAGTTAGAAATAACCCGGGAAGAAAAACCAAAATGCAAACAGTTTACATTCATTTCCCAGTGTTCTTTCTTTGGGTGTAGCTGCTTCTGTCCATCATTGATCAATTGAAACTGAGTTAGATCTCTCTGTCAAAGATGTCCACTTCCATCAGAATACATTCTCATACGATATCATTGTTGAAGTATATAATGATCTCCTGGTTCTGCTCATTTCACTTAACATCAGTTCATGTAAGTCTCTCCAAGCCTCTCTGTACATCCTGCTGGTCATTTCTTACACAACAATAATATTCCATAACGTTAATATACCACAATTTACCCAATTATTTTCCAATTGATGGGCATCCATTCATTTTCCAGCTTCTAGCCACTACAAACAGAGCTGCCACAAACATTTTGGCGCATACAGGTCCCTTTCCCTTCTTGAAAAGTATCTCTTTGGGGTGTAAGCCCAATAGTAGCACTGCTGGATCAAAGGGTAGGCATAGTTTGATAACTTTTTGGGCATAATTCCAGCTTGCTCTCCAGAATGGTTAGATTCATTCACAACTCCACCAACAATGTATCAGTGTCTGAGTTTTCCCGCATCCCCTCCAACATTCATCATTATTTCTTCCTGTCATCTTATATGCTTCCTTTTTTCTTGCCTTCTTTCTCTCTTTCATCCTCTTTCTGTTTTTTCTATCTCTTTCTCTCTATCCCTTTTTGTTCAAGAATTTTTTTTCCACACAAATAGTGTTGGAATCCTTACTAACTGCTAACTAATTAGAGTTGATCTAATCTTACAAGAAGATGTTTTGGGCAGAACCTGAAACAAGGTACTAAGTAGAACTACCCATAATCCCTCTCTCTGGAAGGAGCATAAATAGGCCAATGGGCCAGTCGGAGAGTTCTTGAGAGGAAGATGCTACAAGTCGAGATTTCACCGGAATGACATGAAGACTGGAGCTGGCTGGAGGCTGAAGAAAGCAGAGGCAGAGGCTGAAGGACAAGACCTTTGGATTTAAAGACATTCGGAGAGAGCTCTTGGAACCAAGCAGAGAGATAGGCCTCTAAGCTAACCGGGCTATATTGGAGATAATAAAAGATCTGAACTTTTATCACCTGGCTGCGTTTTGAGAAGAAGAAGATCACAACAAATAGGAATGTTGAAATGTGTTATATATTTATATATGCTTATGCTACAGCAAACTCTGTTCCTTTTCTGTGAGGTGAGAGGGAAATAAGGGCGGAAGAGACTTGAGAACTCAAAACGTCAAGCAGGAAATATCAGGCATGGTTCTACATATACTTGAGGGAAAACCAATATTATTTTACAAATAGCCACAGTGAATACTGTCCCTTGCCAGCCACTGGATTAGAACCAGGGCACACCATGGCCCAAGGTGGGTGAGTTCCTGGTGTTCAGGGCCCTGCCCATTTCTTTCTTTATCAAAGGATAAAAGTCCTCTACCTTCCTACAGATTTTTCTTCACGTCAAGGTCTGGGTGAGCCTTTCCTGCTTTGTACCCCAATCTCTATAGTACCTGGACTCATGCACACAATGCTCCCCATCTTTGTTCCTAATTCCATCTGAAGTGCAAGCCCCACCTCACTGACCCCTGATCCTTGACCTGTTTTCCCCTCCTGCTGTGCTCTTTTGCTTGGAAAGGGGCAAGCCAGGATCCATCTCCCCACAGGAAGACAGCAATGAGCCCCAAGTCTCATGGATGGATTCCCAGGAAACTGCCTCCCCTGGCCTTAGTCCCCTCAGGATCCTGCTCCCTAGTCCAGCTCCTTCATCTCTGCTGGGTCAGGCACTCTTTGCCCAGCTGGCCCTTTGGGCTGGGCCCCCTTTTCCCTCCCTCCCTTCTCTGGGCAGCCACTCCCTGGTCCCCTCTCACCTGACACAGCACAGGACCATGGTCCCTGGAGCCCTCCTGTGGTCTTGCCCCCTTCATCCTTGGGTCATGGTTCCTTTGCCTTGTCTGCAGCAGCTTTCTCAGCCCTGCCTTGAGCCTGACTCCTCCCTCAGCCTGTTGCCTTAGGCATGGCCATGGGGCTCGGGAGCCTACCACCTTCTGCCAGGCACGTGCCTGCTGGCACCTGCTCCCAGATCTCCAGGAAGCTCCTGCTTCTTCCCTGGCTCTCGCCATCTCCTTGTCAGCTGGGGCTGATGTCGGGGAGTCTAGGAAAGAGAGGGCTTTTATCCTTTGCCTTGACCTCCCAGAGCCCCAGGTCCCTGTGACCAGGGCCAAACAAGCCCGTTTGCCAATCTAGGCACCTGGTGCTTCCAGGTGAGTCATGGCCACAAGGCCTGCTCCCAAACAAACCAAAGGCTGACCCTGTAGCAGCCGGAGGCCAGTGTCCAACAACAGCCCAGGGAGCCAGGGGGCCTGCTCCTGCTTCTGCAGGGTGTCTGCCAGAGAGGCTGTGGGCATGTGCCCAGGCCTGCCCCCGGGACTGCACCACAGTATAAAAGCTGAGAGCTGAGAGGGGCTTCCACAACCCACTGAATCCTCTCTCTCTTGAGACCTTCCTCCCCTGTGGAGACCAATCTCTTCCAATCTTTCAACATCATGAGCTGCTGTGGCTGTTCAGGAGGCTGTGGTTCCAGCTGTGGGGGCTGTGGCTCCAGCTGCTGTGTGCCCGTCTGCTGCTGCAAACCTGTGTGCTGCTGTGTGCCAGCCTGCTCCTGCTCTAGCTGTGGTGGAGGCTGCAAGGGGGGTTGTGGCTCCAGCTGTGGGGGCTGCTGTCAGTCCAGCTGCTGCAAACCCTGCTGCAGCCAGTCCAGCTGTTGCCAGTCCAGCTGCTGCAAGCCTGTCTGCTGCTGTGTGCCAGCCTGCTCCTGTTCCAGCTGTGATGGAGGCTGTGGGGGTTGTTGCCAATCCAGCTGCTGCAAACCCTGCTGCAGTCAATCCAGCTGCTGCAAGCCTGTCTGCTGCTGTGTGCCAGCCTGCTCCTGCTCCAGCTGTGGTGGAGGCTGTGGGAGTTGTTGCCAATCCAGCTGTTGCAAACCTTGCTGCAGCCAGTCCAGTTGCTGCAAGCCTGTCTGCTGCTGTGTGCCAGCATGTTCCTGCTCCAGCTGTGGGGGAGGCTGTGGGGGTTGTTGCCAGTCCAGCTGCTGCAAGCCAGTCTGCTGCTGTGTGCCTGCTTGCTCCTGCTCCAGCTGTGGGGGAGGCTGTGGGGGTTGTTGCCAGTCCAGCTGCTGCAAGCCCTGCTGTAGTCAGTCCAGCTGCTGCAAGCCCTGCTGTAGTCAGTCCAGCTGCTGCAAGCCCTGCTGCTGCTAGTCCAACTGTTGTACCCTTTTTGCTACAAGTTTAGTATCTGCTGCTCACTCCATTCCCTTCCCTTCGACCTTAATTTAAAGCAGGCTGCCTTCAGTAAGTTCCCTCCTCCACTCCCAGCTGCCACCCACAGCTCCTATCTCAGCATCATTGCAGATTACCCAGGACCCAGGACTCAGGACCATTTAGGAACCCTGATTCTGGGATTTCCTGATCTCCTTAGTCTGAAAACCACTGAGTCACAGGACTGCTCCCTATCCCCTTCTCCCCAACCTCCTTGCCAAAAGGGACATCACCCTGCCAAGAACATCTGGCAAAGGGCTGCCCAGTATACCATGCAGACCCCCAGTGGAACCTCTGGATCATCTCCAAAGGATCATCTGCCCTGCTCCCAGATGTGAGGCCATCACTGCTGATTGCTGAGCTGCCTCTCAACAGTCTTCATTCCTGGATGCCCCAACTCTCTCCTCCAAAGGGTCTTATTGCTTATCTTGGGCTCCTTTGACTATCCCTGGAAACCAGGGAAATCATTTTGTTTCAATAAAACCCTTAACACTGAAAATATCTTTCTTTCCTTCACAAATTTCTTGGGGAGATCTGTTTTCTGTGCCTGATCACTTAGCCCTTTTCACAGACAGGTACATTCAGGGTTCTTGAGCTCTGGGTCTGGCCCATTGTTAGATTGGGGACTTTGGCCCAGAACTGATCCCTTTGCGATGTTATTCTTGCCTTTGATCAACACTGAGTGACTTCTCTGGGGGGTGATCTCAATTCCAAGAACTCAAGCTTTTAGAGCCCATTCTGGGCACACTGCACTTGACTGCCAATGGAGCTGGGCCTCCATTTTCCAAGGGAAACACTCAATGTCTAGGGCTTAAGTGATAGTCCCATTATCTCCTGCCTGCCCTTCTCCAGTCAGACTGGGCTTCAGAAGGACGCATGTAGAGGAATGGCCGCCCCATTCATCAGCTGACTCCAAATGCTCTCGCATTCCCTGAACAGACCTAGCCCCTGACCAATCACACAGGAGCCATGCTCCCTCCACCTTGAAGCAGGGAGACACAGATTTCTACTGATCTCTACTGAATTGGAGCTACTTACATCCATTTGGGTGTTGGCTCTGCATGTGTTGGGGAATGGCCTGACTGAGACTCTCTTCCAGGTGATTAATTGTGCTACCCTCATTTCAGTTCTCAGAAACCAGAAAAATAAACAGAAAAATCTCTCATGTTGGGGGAAATGCACATATTGTGAGTTAGACAAGAAAAAGAACACACAGATAACCACAGAAACACAGATACGCACACAGGGTGTGAGTGACACAGACTGACACAGAGGGACAGAGAGAGACAAAGAGTTAGTTGGGGGTTTGCATTTCAGCAAATTGTTTCATCAAAGATTACTGTTATGGTAGTGATAACAAAACCTGGGAGGGATAAGACAGAAAAGTATTGAAAAACTCCAGGAAGGAACCATCAAAAATCCAGCAGAAATAAAATGGAAACCCAAAGAAGCAGGCAGTCTTTCATAAATATGCCGTGACAAATCCAGCAGAAATAAAATGGAAACCCAAAGAAGCAGGCAGTCTTTCATAAATATGCCGTGACCCCATTTTGCAGAATTCCTTGAGCATTTTGTCCATGGTCTGGAAAGATAGAAAATCTCATGAATACATTTTGAGGGAAGGAAGGTGTGAATTGATCCAGCCATTTTGGAATTATTTTTAAAACTATGCCCAAAGGGCCAGGATACTCAGAATACACTTTGAGGTAGCAAAGTTCTGTATTCCAAAGAGATTTCAGAAAGGACTTCTGTCTAACCAGCATTTGTAGGAGCTCTTTGTGGAGAGGCTCAGAATGAGCAATGAAGGGAATGTAAACCTTGGGGATCAGTTCAACAAGCTGTGCTATTAGATTAGGGGAAACTCTCAGTGTGCTCTAAGACATAATCAGCAGGATGATTTCAGAACAGCCTGGAATCATGTACAACCAATGCAAAGACACAGAACATTTTCAACTGTAACAGTGGAATGGTGGGTTGAACAACTGGAAATGACTGCCCTGATCTCCACAACACAATGATTTTCAAGAATCTCCAAGAACTCATGTTGCCACCAGAGAAAGAATTACAGGCCTCACAATAATGACCAAAGCAAATGATTGGAACGTCCCTCCCCCTCTGTCTTCCTTCCTTCTTCCCTTCCTTCTTCCTCCTTCCTCCTTCCTCCTTCCCTTATTCATTTATTTGTTCCTTCTTTTTTTCTTCCTTCTTCCCCTTCTCTTTCCTTCCTTCCTTCCTTCCTTCCTTCCTTCCTTCCTTCCTTCCTTCCTTCCTTTTTCTTCTTTATGCTTCTATCTTTTTTCTTGCTTTCTTTCTCTCATTTATCCTGTTTCCTTCTTTCTATCTTTTTCTCTTTCTTTCTGTCTTTTTTTGTTCAAGGACTTTTCCCACACAAATATGAATGTTGAAATCTGTTATATATTTATATATGCTTATGCTGCAGCAAACTCTGTTCCTTTTCTGTGAGGTGAGAGGGAAATAACGGCAGAAGAGACTTGGGAACTCAAAACTTCAAGCAGGAAATTTCAGGCATGGTTTTACATGTAGGGGGAAAAACCAATATTATTTTACAAAAAGCCACAGTAAATACATTCTCCCTTGTCAGCCACTGGGTCAGGACAAGGGGGCTCCTTGGCCCAAAGTGGGTGAGTGCTTGGTCTTCAGGGTCCTGTCCATTTTTTTCTTTATCAAATGATAAATGTCCTCTACTTCCCTGAAGATTTTTCCTCCTATCAAGGTCCGGGTCTTACCTCAATCTCCTTGAGTGTCAGGAGTCATGGACAAAATGCTCCCCATCTTTGCTCCTAATTCCACCAGAGGTCCAGGCCTCTGACCACTGATCCCTGATCCCTGACTGGTTTCCCCCTCCTTGTTCTTTTGCTTGGAAGGCACAAGCCAGGATCCATCTCTGCACAGGAAGGCAGAAATGAGCCCCAAATAGCATGGATGGACTCCCAGGAAACTGCTGCCCCTGGCCTTGGTCCCCTCAGGAGACTGCTGCCCAGCCCAGCTCCTTCATCTCTGCTGGATCAGGCACTTTTTGCCCAGCTGGCCATTTGGGCTGGGCCTCCTTCTCTCTCCCTCCCTTCTCTGAGCACCCACTCCCTGGTCCCCTCTCACCTGACACAGCACAGGACCATGGTCCCTGCATCCCACCTATGGTCTTGCTCCCTTCATCCTTGGGTCATGGCTCCTTTGCCTTGTCTGCAACAGCTTTCTCAGCTTTGCCTTGGGCCTGACTCCTCCCTCAGCCTGTTGCCTTGGGCACGGCCATGGGGCTCAGGAGCCCACCACCTTCTGCCAGGCACGTGCCTGCTGGCACCTGCTCCCAGATCTCCAGGAAGCTCCTGCTTCTTCCCTGGGCTCTCACCATCTCCTTGTCAGCAGAGGCTGATGTCGGAGAGCCTGGAGGCTTCTGCCCTGAGCTCCCAGAGCCCCAGGTCCCTGTGACCAGGGCCAAACAAGCCTGTTTGCCAATCTAGGTACCTGGTGCTTCCAGGTGAGTCATGGCCACAAGGCCTGCTCCCAAACAAATCAAAGCCTGATTCTGTGGCAGTCAGGGGCCAGTGTCCAACAACAGCCCAGGGAGCCAGGGGGCCTGCTCCTGCTTCTGCAGGGTGTCTGCCAGAGGGGCTGTGGGCACGTGCCCAGGCCTGCCCCTGAGGCTGAACCACAGTATAAAAGCTGGGAGCAGAGAGGGGCTTCCACAACCCACGGATTCCTCTCTCTCTTGAGACCTTCCTCCCCTGTGGACACCAATCTCTTCCAATCTCTCAACATCATGAGCTGCTGTGGCTGTTCAGGAGGCTGTGGCTCCAGCTGTGGGGGCTGTGGCTCCAGCTGTGGGGGCTGTGGCTCCAGCTGCTGTGTGCCCGTCTGCTGCTGCAAACCTGTGTGCTGCTGTGTGCCAGCCTGCTCCTGCTCTAGCTGTGGTGGAGGCTGCAAGGGAGGCTGTGGCTCCAGCTGTGGAGGCTGCAAGGGAGGCTGTGGCTCCAGCTGTGGAGGCTGCAAGGGAGGCTGTGGCTCCAGCTGTGGGGGCTGCAAGGGTGGCTGTGGCTCCAGCTGTGGGGGCTGCAAGGGAGGCTGTGGCTCCAGCTGTGGGGGCTGCAAGGGAGGCTGTGGCTCTAGCTGTGGGGGCTGCTGTCAGTCCAGCTGCTGCAAGCCTGTCTGCTGCTGTGTGCCTGCTTGCTCCTGCTCCAGCTGTGGTGGAGGCTGTGGGGGTTGTTGCCAGTCCAGCTGCTGCAAGCCCTGCTGCTGCCAGTCCAGCTGCTGCAAGCCCTGCTGCTGCCAGTCCAGCTGCTGCAAGCCCTGCTGCTGCCAGTCCAGCTGCTGCAAGCCCTGCTGCTGCCAGTCCAGCTGCTGTAAGCCCTGCTGCTGCCAGTCCAGCTGCTGTGCCCCCGTTTGCTGCCAGTGTAAGATCTGAGGCTCACTTCATCCACTCCCCATTTGACTGTGAGGAAAACTTGCCCTGCCTCAGCAAGACTCCTCCTCCACTCCTAGCTCCCACACAGCATCCTTGCTGATGACCCAGGACCCAAGATCATCAAGGAACCCTGAGTCTGGGATTTCCTGATCTCCTTTCTTAGCCAGGAAATAGCAGTGTCATAGGAGCCTTCTCAACCCTCATCCTCCCATCCTTCACAAATTCTTCTACCTACTCTACCAAGGGGTCATCACCCTGCCAAGAACACCCAGCAAAGGGCTGCCCAACACATTATGCAGACCCGCAGTGCAACCTCTGGTAATCTCCAAAAGATCATCTGTCCTGACCCCAGATGTGGGGCCAGCGCTGGGGATTGCTGAGCTGCCTCATTCCTGGACTCCCCAAGTCTCTCCTTCTGAAGTGTCTCTTTGCTTTTCTTGGGTACCTTTAACTGAACCTGGAAATCCAGAAAATCATTTTCTTTCAATAAAAGCTACTCTTAACCCTGAAAATGTCTTGCTTTCCTTCACAAAACTCTTGGGGTGATCTGCTGCCTGTGCCTTGAGTACTTAGTCAGCCCTTTTCACAGGCAGATACATTCGGGGCTCTTGGGTTCTTGGCCTGGCACATTGGGTGATCAGGGGACATTGGCGGAGACTTGATCCCTTTGACATATTTCTCTTGCCTTAAGTCAACACCGAGAGACTTCTCAGGAGGAGGAGCTCAATTCCAAAAGCTCAAGCTTTTAGAACCCATTCTGGGCACAAAGCAGTTGACTTTGAGGGAGTTGAGCCTCCATTTTCCAAAGGAAACAGTCAATGTCTAGGGCTTAAGGGGCTGCCCTAATGTCTCCTGCCTGCCCTTCTCCAGTCAGCCTGGGCTTCACAAGGATGCTGGTAGAGGCATGGCTGCCCCATTCTCCAAATGCTCTTGCTTTCCCTGAGCAGACCCAGCCCCTGGTCAAACACACAAGAGCCATGCTCCCTTTATCTTGAACCAGTGTACTTGAGTATGAGCACCTTAGGGAGACCACAGCTTTCTACTGATCTCTACTGAACTGGATCTGTTTACATTCATTCAGGTGTTGGCTCTGCATGTGTTGGGAAACTGATTGAGACTCTCTTCCAGGCGACTAATTGCACTGCTCTCCTTTATGTTCTCAAAAAACAAAACAAAAAACAACAACAGTAATTTAAAAAACCAGAAAAATCTATCATGTTGAGAGAAATGTATATATTGTGAGTTAGACCAAAAAAAAGGACACACAGACACACAGAAACTGAGAGACAGAGACTGACTGAGAGGCACAGAGAGAGACACACAATTAAATGGGGGTGTGTCTTTCACCAAAGTATTTCCTCCAGAAGATTATTGCTATGGTAGTGATAACAAAACCTGGGAGGGATAAGACAAACAGAGAAGTATTGAAAAATTCCAGGAAGGAACTGTCAAAAATCAAGCAGAAATAAAATGGAAAACCAAAGGAGCAGCCATTCTTTCATAAATATGCAGTGACCCCTTTTTACAAATTGCAAAAAACAATTCTCTGAACATTTTGCCCATGATCTGGAAAAAAAGAAAATCTCTTTGCATCAACTATCAGTTGGGAAGAAAAGCACCACCAAGAATATATAGTCATGCAGATGAGAATGTCCTTGGCTAAGAGATCCCACCTGCTTCTATAGTTTGGTAGAGCACCTAAAAAGGAAAGAAAGAAGGTCTCTCCCCTATGCTTTATCCTGTTACTCAGAAAGGTCTGCACCTACTCAGAGAAGGAGAGGAGTGTTTCTATCTGGCCCATGCCAATTTTCAGAAAAAAAGTTGCTACTCAAGTGGCTAGAAAGCTGGTATCCCATCTCTCTGAAGAGCAAGAAAAACCTTGGAGCTGTAGGCACAAGACGCTTTTGAAGAACACCAAAAGATCACCAGGATCAGGGTTAGATTGAAAGAAGATGGGAGGAGGTGGGAGAGAGGGGGAGAAGAGGCTATCATGTCTGCAAGAATGGTTCACCTGACAACCTGGTAGTGCACAAAACAGTAGAACAGCAGATGAAGCAAATAGATGAGCAGGGCAAGACCTCATTGTATCCAGACCATGGAGCCCCTGGCTTTTCAAGAAGCCCAGTTCATGGAGAAAGGACTGTTCTCATCCCTTTCATGACAAAAGGCTTCAGTGGATTGTGGCTGGAGGGATAGAAAGAAACGAGTTAGGTTCCATCTCTTTGGGAAGTTTGCCTTCCAGGTGAGCCTAGGCTTGAATTGATGAGGAGCCAGGGGGCTTAGCAAGGAGAAGGTGGCCACGGGGTAAGATGGGCCACAATGAGCTTGGGTCAGTGGCCAAAGGTCTTTTTTTGAAGGGTTAGTGGATGCAGATGGTAAGGCAAAGATGGTGGTCAGGTGAGCCTTGGTGAGGAGATTCAAAAGTGGCAAAGGCAGAGGCAGCTTCTGGGGACAGGAAGGTGGTGCCAAGAGCACAGCATTTGAGTGAAGAAAGGAGCAAATCTTCCTGGGGATCTTTCCTTTCAAAGGCATATGGGGTCTCACCTGACTGGCTGAGTTAGGGACCTTTGGCTGGGAAACGAATCCTTTCCAAGCTTCCTATTGGCTGCAGGCCCTGTTCTCAATCCTGACCAGTCCAAGATGGAAAGCTCAACCTGGCAGGGCCAAAGCAGCACAAGGAACATAGAGAGGAGCTTTCCAGCCAGGGGAGAGATGCAAGAATCCAGTCACTAAGTACTATGGGACCAGGTATCAATATGCATCATAAAGTGCTAAGTATCCAAACAATCTCTTCATCCCTAGGAGCCAAAGAGGAGCACTAGGGCAAAGGAAGAGACTGGGGACATAGGACACTAGGAACAGTATGATTTGCTAAACACAAAGACACAAGCTTTGGGGACAAAACACATCCTTTGAGAAAAACTGCTAGGAAACATGGAAAACAGGAAGGAAGAATGAAAGTGTAGACCAACCTCTCACACCACATGACAAGAGAAGATCCATACATCATTTACACCTAAAAGATGATATCTCCAATAAATGCTTGAACTGGGGTAGGGAGATTATTTACTACCCAACAGGATTCAGGGAGCATGCTGAAATGCAATAGGGGACATTCTGATTAGGTGACATTCAAAGAAATTTGCCCAAAAGTGGAGGTGGGGCTAGGCCTATGGCTCAGCCCCTATTTCTCCAATAGACAGAGAAATGGGTCAAAGGGATGATAATTTGGACTTCCGGTGCGGAGCCAAGATGGCGGAGCAGGCACACACAACTCTCTAAGCTCCTCTCATTCCCCTCATAACCAACTACTTAATCCAGCCTCAAAAATAGCTCTTCACTGCTTAAATTCATGAAGATGAGAAGCACTACAACTTACCAGCCGAAGTCAATCCGGAAGCTCGCCAGGAAAGGTTTGTCCTGTGGGGCCAGGAACAGACTAGCACAGGTAGTGAGAGACTAGTGTCCTGAGCAGACCAGGGGCGGGGGTGATCTCTGTGGCTAGAGAAGTTATAGAGACGACTCTGCTATAGGCTAACTGCTCTGCCTTGATTACAGAGCAGTAAACTGGCAGAGAAATTAAAGCCTAAAACAGAGGGAACTCTAAAAAACGCCAGAACCTAACGAGATCTGGCTGTAACCCCTCAAACCTGGAAGTGACTTAGGCAGACTGTAAGGCAGCCCTGCAGCCACGTCCTGCAGTTCGGGGCTTTTGCGAGGGCAGTTACAAATCTGCACGGCAAGGAGGCACAGCCTGGGCAGCCTCTAATCGGCAGAGTGGGGGGCTCAACCTGGGGCAATAGAACTTCCCCAGCTGACTGTGCTTCGGGGCAGACACTTCCAGTCCCAGCAAATCCATTCACTGCTCAGCTGCTAATACCCACAGTCCCAGGGCGGGATTTGGCTTGGGAAGTAAAACTCTCACTGCTCAGTGTCTAGCCCCAGGGCAGTCGTTATCTCACACAGCGGGGGTTCTTTGCAGGGCACTTTCCCAGCTCTGCCCTGCAGGCCTGAGTTACTCCGGGGTGGGGAACTCTTTCCCAGAGCACTCCAGTACCTCGCTGCTTTTTGGAGCCGGCTGGCAGGACAGCTACCCATCCATATACCTTTCACTGCTCTGCAGAGGAAGCTGGTAATCTCCTGGCCCTGAAGGCAGACCTTACAGTCTTTAACAAAATGAGTAAAAAAAATCAAAAGAACGATTGATAGTTTCTATACAGAAAAAGAACAGCTTTTCAACCCTGAAGAGACTAATAGCAGACAGTCTCCAGACAATTGGTCTCCAATACAAAAGGCTCTCCTAGAAGAGACTATTAAAAACCTTAAAAGAGAGCTAGAAGAGAAATGGGGAAAGGAAAGAGAAGCTATGCAAGAGAGCAACAACTTCCTGAAATGTGAATTGGAAAAGATAAAAAACTCCCAAGAAGTGCAGGGAAACAGAATTTGCGAATTGGAAAAAGAAAATAACTCACTAAAAAAAAAAAAAAAATTAGTGAAATGGAAAAAAATTCCATAGAGCAAAACAACTCAATTGGACATATACAAAAAGAAGTAAAAAAAGCTAATGAAGAAAATAACTCATTAAAAATCAGAACTGAACAAATAGAAATGACTGATTCATTGAGACATCAAGAATCAGTCCAGCAAAACCAAAAAAAATGAAAGATCGGGGAAAAATGTCAAAGATTTACTTGGAAAAACAACAGACCTGGAAAATAGATCTAGGAGAGATAACCTGAGGATCATCGGACTACTAGAAAATTATGACGAAAAAAAGAGCCTAGATACTATTTTACAGGAAATCATCAAAGAGAACTGCCCAGAAGTAATAGAACCGGAATGGAAAATAGGCATTGAAAGAATTCATCAAACACCTTCTGAAAAAGACCCTAAAATAAAGACTCCGAGGAATATTGTGGCCAAACTTCAGAATTTTCAGACTAAAGAAAAAATTTTACAAGCAGCCAGGAAAAAACAGTTCAAATACCGAGATGCCACAATAAGGGCTGCCTCAGCATTAAAGGATCGAAGGGCCTGGAATCAGATATTCTGAAAGGCAAAAGAACTTGGAATGCAGCCAAGAATAAACTACCCAGCTAAGCTGAGTATTTTTTTTCCACGGAAGAAGATGGACATTTAGTGAAACCGAGGAATTTCATCTGTTTCTAAGGAAAAAACCAGACTTAAACAAAAAATTTGATCTCCAACAACAGGAATCAAGAGAAGTAGAAAAAGGAGAAACTAGACAACATAGTAAAGTAAGAGAATAGAGTTCAACACAACTCCTCCTACAAGTACTTCAACAAAGATGAGAAACTGAAGGATACACTGCAAGACTCAAGTGTTTCATTCAAGTCCTCTATCTTCAGAGTCGATGTTCTTTTTACTTGCCATTGTGCTTCCCATGGTCAGGCACACTGTAACATGCCCTTGACTCCTGTGTCTCCAAATGCTGTATTTGGAGTGACCAAATAAATGTCTCCTCCCCAACCCACTCACAAAAAAAAAAAAAAAAGATGGAGCACAGGACCTGGAGTCAAGAAGAACTGAATTCAAATCTAGCCTCACATCCTGCCTAGCCCTGGACAAGTCATTTTACCTCCGACTATCTGACAAAATGGATCCACTGGATCCACTAGGGAAGATCTCTGTCAAGAAAAGGCCAAATGGGGACAACAAGGGCTGGACATGGCTGTCACAATTGAGCAACAACCAGAGAGAAGTTTTCCTGATGCCAGGCCCAGCCTTCTAGCCACTGTGCCACCCAAAATGCCCTTATTAATATGCCTATTAGCAACCTTTGTGTTATATATGTTTATTTTAATATGTGCCTATTAACACTTTTGTGTTATATATTATGTGTTAATTTTAATATGTGCCTATTAACAATCTTTGTGTTATATGTTATATATTAATTTTAATGTGTGCCTATTAACAATTTTGTATTATCTTAATTTTTAACATATACCTATTACAATTTTTTGTTTTATTAAAAAAATTCATATGATCAAAAAAAAAAAAAAGGGATGATAATTCTAGCTATTCTCCAACTGACCAATGGTCAAACAACAGGAAGAAGCTATTTTGAGACAAAAAAAACAAAAAAAGTTCTAATCTTACATCAAAATACTCTAAATCAGCCTAGATCAGAGAAATGCAAGTTAAATACTTTGGAGCTCCCATCTCAGACCCATCAGATTGGTCCTTGGGAAGAAAAAAGGAAAACAATAGCTTTTGGAGGACCTCTGCAAAAATTGGGATATGGATGCACTCTGAGTAAAGCTGTGCATTGATCCACACATTTGGGAAAACCATTTAAAACTATGCCCAAGGGCCAGGACACTCAGAATACATTTTGAGGTAGCAGAACCATGATTTGGTCTATATTCCAAAGAGATTTCAGAAAGAACCTCTCAGTACTCAATGTTTGTAGGAGCTGTTTGTGGCATGGCTCAGAATGAGCAATGAAGGGAATGCACCTCGTTGGGGACCAGCTCAACAAGCGGTGCCATTCCATTAGGGGGAACTCTCAGTGTGCTCTAAGACATTCAAAGGATATGAACAGACAATTTTCAGATGATGAAATTGAAACTATTTCCACTCATATGAAAGAGTGTTCCAAATCACTATTGATCAGAGAAATGCAAATTAAGACAATTCTGAGATACCACTACACACCTGTCAGATTGGCTAAGATGACAGGAAAAAATAATGTTGTATGTTGGAGGGGATGCAGGAAAACTGGGATACTGATGCATTGTTGGTGGAGTTGTGAACGAATCCAACCATTCTGGAGAGCAATCTGGAATTATGTCCAAAAAGTTATCAAACTGTGCATACTCTTTGATCCAGCAGTGCTACTATTGGGTTTATACCCCAAAGAGATACCTTTTCAAGAAGAGAAAGGGACCTGTATGTGCCAAAATGTTTGTGGCAGCCCTGTTCGTAGTGGCTAGAAGCTGGAAAATGAATGGATACCCATCAATTGGAGAATGGCTGGGTAAATTGTGGCATATGAATGTTATGGAATATTATTGTTCTGTAAGGAATGACCAGCGGGATAAATACAGAGAGGCTTGGAGAGACTTACATGAACTCATGCTAAGTGAAATGAGCAGAACCAGGAGATCATTATACACTTCAACAACGATACTGTATGAGGATGTATTCTGATGGAAGTGGAATTCTTCGACAAAGAGACCTAACTCAGTTTCAATTGATCAATGATGGACAGAAGCAGCTACACTGGGAAATGAACGTAAACTATTTGCATTTTTGTTTTTCTTCCTGGGTTATTTTTACCTTCTGAATCCAATTCTCCCTGTGCAACAAAAGAAGTGTTCAGTTCTGCAAACATATATTGTATCTAGGATATACTGCAACATATTTAACATATATAAGACTGCTTGCCATCTAGGGGAAGGGGTGGAGGGAGGGAGGGGAAAAAATCAGAACAGAAGCAAGTGCAAGGGATAATGTTGTAAAAAAAAATTACCCTGGCATGAGTTCTGTCAATAAAAAGTTATTATAAAATTTTAAAAAAAGAATAAAAGAAATGTGTTTTTCAAGCAAAAAAAAAGTTTTAAAGTTTGAAACACAGTTTTGCAGGGATGAATGTTGAGAGCTATCTATGCATGTATTTAAAAAATAAAAAGCTAAAAAAAACTAAAGACATAACCAGCAGGATGATTTCAGAACAACCTGGAAACATGGACAACAACTGATGCAAAGACACAGGCCCAGCATCAGAGAACATTTTCAACAGTAACAGCTGAACTGTGGTTTGAACAACTGGAAATGACTTCCCTGATCTCAGCAATCCAGTGATTTTAGAGAATCCCAAAGAACTCATGATGTAGCAGACTCTCTACCACCAGTGAAAATTCCAGACATCAGAATAATGACCAAAGCATTTGATTGGAACCTCTCTCCCTCCCTCTGTTCTTTCCTTCGTTCCTCCTTTTCTTCTCCTTTTTCTTTCCTTCCTTTATGCTTCCTTTTTTTGCCTTCTTTCTCTCTTTCATACTCTTCCTTCCTCCCTCCCTTCCTCCCTCCCTCCCTTCCTCCCTCCCTTCCTCCTTCCTTCCTTCCTTCCTCCTTCCTTCCTTCCTTCCTTCCTTCCTTCCTTCCTTCCTTCCTTCTTCCTTCCTTCCTTCTTTCCTTCCTTCCTTCCATTCTTCTTTTTTCTTGCCTTCCTCTATGCTTCCTTTTTTCTTGCCTTCTTTCTCTCATTCATCCTCTTTCCTTCTTTCTATCTTTTTTTATTTTTCTCTATCCTTCTTTGTTGTTCAAGGATTTTTTCCCACACAATTATGGATATTGAAACGTGTTGTATATTTTACGTGTGCTTATGCTACAGCAAACTCTGTTCCTTGTCTGTGAGGTCAGAGAGAAATAACGGCGGAAGAGACTTAGGAACTCAAAACTTCAAGCAGGAAACGTGAGGCATGGTTTTACGTGTAATTGAGGGAAAACCAATATTATTTTACAAATAGCCACAGTGAATACCATCCTTTGCCAGCCCCCTGGTTAGGACCAGGGGACACCAGGGTCCTTAGTGGGTGAGTTCCTGGTCTTCAAGGCTCTGCCCATTTTTTCTTTATCCAAGCATAAAATCCTCTCCATCCCTGCAGGTTTTTCCCCATAAAAGGCCCTGGTGAGCCCTTCTTCCCTGCCTTTCCCCAACCTTCATGAGTGCCAAGAATCAAGGACACAATCCTTAGCATATTTGCTCCTGATTCCACCAGAGGTGCAGCCACCTGACATCTGACCCCTGACCCTCAATCCCTGACCAATTTCCCCCTCCTGCTTTGCTCTTTTGCCGGGAATGGAGCAGGCCAGGATTCATCTTCCCACAGGAAGGCAGCTTATAGATGGACTCCCAGGAAACTGTCTCCTCTGGCCTTGGTCCCCTCAGGAGGCTGCTCCCCAGCCCAGTTCCTTCATCTCTGCTGGATCAAGCACTCTGCCTAGCTGGCCATTTGGGCTGGGCCTCCTTCTCCCTCCCTCCCCTCTCTAGGCATCCATTCCCTGATCCCCTCTCACCTGACACAGCACAGGACCATGGTCCCTGGAGCCCTCCTGTGGTCTTGCTCCCTTCATCCTTGGGTCATGGCTCCTTTGCCTTGTCTGCAACAGCTTTCTCAGCTTTGCCTTGGGCCTGACTCCTCCCTCAGCCTGTTGCCTTGGGCACGGCCATGGGGCTCAGGAACCCACCACCTTTTGCCAGGCACGTGCCTGTTGGCACCTGTTCCCAGATCTCCAGGAAGCTCCTGCTTCTTCCCTGGCTCTCGCCATCTTGTCAGCTGGGGCTGATGTCGGGGAGCCTGGAGGCTCCTGCCCTGAGCTCTCAGAGTGTGTGTGTGTGTGAGTGTGAGTGTGTGAGTGAGGTCCCTGTGACCAGAAAGAAACAAGTCCATTTGCCAATCCAGGCGCCTGGTGCTTCCAGGTGAGTCATGGCCACAAGGCCTGCTTCCAAACAAACCAAAGGCTGACCCTGTAGCAGCTGGAGGCCAGTGTCCAATAACAGCTCAGGGAGCCAGGGGGCCTGCGCCTGCTTCTGCAGGGTGTCTGCCAGAGGGGCTGTGGGCACGTGCCCAGGCCTGCCCCCGGGGCTGCACCACAGTATAAAAGCTGGGAGCTGAGAGGGGCTTCCACAACCCACTGACTCCTCTCTCTCTTGAGACCTTCCTCCCCTGTGGACACCAATCTCTTTCAATCTCTCAGCATCATGAGCTGCTGTGGCTGTTCAGGAGGCTGTGGCTCCAGCTGTGGAGGCTGTGGCTCCAGCTGTGGGGGCTGTGGCTCCAGCTGCTGTGTGCCCGTCTGCTGCTGCAAACCTGTGTGCTGCTGTGTGCCAGCCTGCTCCTGCTCTAGCTGTGGTGGAGGCTGCAAGGGAGGCTGTGGCTCCAGCTGTGGAGGCTGCAAGGGAGGCTGTGGCTCCAGCTGTGGAGGCTGCAAGGGAGGCTGTGGCTCCAGCTGTGGGGGCTGCAAGGGAGGTTGTGGCTCCAGCTGTGGGGGCTGCAAGGGAGGCTGTGGTTCCAGCTGTGGGGGCTGCAAGGGAGGCTGTGGCTCCAGCTGTGGGGGCTGCAAGGGAGGCTGTGGCTCCAGCTGTGGGGGCTGCTGTCAGTCCAGCTGCTGCAAGCCTGTCTGCTGTTGTGTGCCTGCTTGCTGCTGCTCCAGCTGTGGTGGAGGCTGTGGGGGTTGTTGCCAGTCCAGCTGCTGCAAGCCCTGCTGCTGCCAGTCCAGCTGCTGTAAGCCCTGCTGCTGCCAGTCCAGCTGCTGTAAGCCCTGCTGCTGCCAGTCCAGCTGCTGTAAGCCCTGCTGTTGCCAGTCCAGCTGCTGTAAGCCCTGTTGCTGCCAGTCCAGCTGCTGTGCACCCATTTGCTGCCAGTGTAAGATCTGAGGCTCACTTCATCCATTCCCCATTTGACTGTGAGGAAAACTTGCCCTGCCTCAGCAAGACTTCTCCTCCACTCCCATCTCCCACCCACAGCTCTTGTCTCAGCATCCTTGCTGATGACCCAGGACCCAGCACCATCAGGGAACCCTGAGTCTGGGATTTCCTGATCTCTTTACTTATCCTTACAACAGCCCTTCCAGAGGAACCCTCTTTATCCCCTTCTCCCCATCCTTCCCAGGCTCTCCAACTTCCCCGGTCAAGGGGACATCACCCTGCCAAGAACAACCGGCAAAGGGCTGCCCAGCAAACCATGCAGACCCCCAGGGGAACCTCTGGTCATCTCCAAGGATCATCTGCCCTTCTCCCAGATGTGAGGCCATCACTGGGGATTGCTGCACTGCCTCCCAACAGCCTTCATTCCTGGATTCCCCAACTCTCTCCTCCAAAGGGTCTCTTTGCTTATCTTGGGCTCCTTTGGCTGTCCCTGGAAACCAGGGAAACAATTTTGTTTCAATAAAAGCTACCCTTAACCCTGAAAATGTTTTGCTTTCCTTCATAAATCTCTTAGGGTGATCTGCTACCAGGCCCCTGAGCACTTAGTCAGCCCTTTTCATAGGCAGGTACATTTGGGGTTCTTGGGATCTTGGTCTGGCCCATTGGGAGATCAGCATACATTGACCTAGAACTGGTTCCTTTGCCACATTCCTCTTGCCTTCGATCAACACTGAGTGACTTCTCCAGGGGATGAGCTCAATTCCAAGTGCTCAAGCTTTTAGAGCCCATTCTGAGTACACAGCACTTGGCTTCGAGGAAGTTGGGCCTCCATTTTCCAAGGGAAACACTCAATGTCTAGGGCTTAAGGCTCCTGCCTGCCCTTCTCCAGTCAGCTTGGGCTTCAGAAGGATGCATGTAGAAGAATGACTGCCCATTCTCCAGCTGACTCCAAATGCTCTTGCATTCCCTAAGCAGACCCAGCCCCTGGCCAACCACACAGAAGCCATGCTCCCTAAATGTGTAAGCAGTGCACTTGAGTATTAGCACCTCTGGGAGGCCTGTGCTTTCTACTGATCTCTGCTGAATTGGATCTGCTTACATCCATTCGGGTGTTGGCTCTCCATGTGTTGGGGAACAGTCTTACTCAGACTCTCTTCCAGGGGTTTAATTGCGCTGATCTTAGAAAACAGGCCTACCTAACATGATTCTGGGAAATGCACATATTGTGAGTTAGAGAAGAAAAGGACACACAGAAACTGAGAGACAGAAACTGACACAGAGGGACAGAGAGAGACACAGAGTTAGTTAGGGGTTTGCATTTCTCCAAATTATTTTATCAAGAAGATGATTGTTATGGTAGTGATAACAAAACTTGAAAGGGATAAGACAGAAAAGTATCAAATACCTCCAGGAAGGAACCATCAAAAATAAAGCAAAAATAAAATGAAAGCCATAAGAAGCAGCCATTCTGTCATAAATATGCATTGGCTCCTGTTTATAGAATACAAAAACAGTTCTCTGAACATTTTGTGCAAGATCTGGAATGATAGAAAATCTCTTTGCATCAACTATCAGTTGGAAAGAGAAGCACCACCGAAAATATATGGTTATACAGAGGAGAATGGCCGTGGCTAAGAGAGCGCACCTGCTTCTAAAGTTAGTTGGAGCCCCAAAAAGAGAGGAAAGAAAGCTCTTTTCTAGAATGTTTTCAACAGCACCCACCTGAGACCAAGTGCCAGCACCACTGGGAATGGGGAAAGATGTAATGATCCAGAACTCTGGAGAAGTGTACTTAAAACAATGTGTTAACCCAGTGGAATTGAAAAGGATTATCTAGTTTAGCATGGTGTTCATGGTGATTAGTTATCTAATTTAGCATGGTGATGAATAGTTCTCTAGTTCAGTACATGTAATTAGTACTTAACATAGTTCTACAAGATTCACACCTATGATGATATAATTATAATAGAGTGTATAAAAGCCAACAAGGACTGGGAGAGAGACATTCACTCCATCTCCCAACACCGTGGTGGCTGGCCTGTCCTGCCTTTCTCCACTGAGACCAAGGCCCATCTGAAGGGCCTCCAGAAAGCTAGCCTGGGTCCCTGGCAAGGACACAGACTGTGAAGGAGACAATAAAAAATTAATACTTTATCCCTGGCTATTCTCGTGGTGATCACTCTGCTGAAATGCAGGCTGGTCCAGAGACCTCCAGAAAGCTAACCAGAACATTACAGAAAGGCTGGGAGACTTCCCCATCAGCTATGTCAGTGTGCCTCTTCGCTCCTATCTTAGAAAGGCTAGCTATCTATAGCAACCAGAAAAGGGAAAGTCAGTGAGGGAAGAAGAAAGGAAAGGGGAGGCAAAGTCACCTCTCCAGAGAAGGAGGTCATGGCTTCTCCAGCCCATAGCCTAGGATCTCTCAAGTCATGAATGGGGCCAAGTATAGGCTAGCAGGCCAAGAAGAAAAACTTTATCCACTTTGCCTTACTATTTGGGGCCACTTCCCACCTTTTCTTTTGTTCATTAGGAGAGAAAGTAGACAATCTTAGCATGCCTTGAACAGGCCAAGGTTTTTAGGACCCTAAAAACTAAATTAATCTTCTGCTTGGAATTTTTTACACCATACATTGATGGAAAGCAAGCTTAGGTCCTAGGCATCTCTGAACCCTATCCTAGACTCCTTGCTTACTTCTCAAAGATCTGTACTGACTTCAAATACATTTTTCATGTTTTGCCTGATCATGGGACTACATGGAAAGGAAGGGGGATTCATTTCAGGTGAAAGGAAACAGGCTACAGATCAGCTGCCTGTGTGGCTACCTGTTTGCCCTTGACCATGACAACTTTAGTTCCCCAACTCCTGACTCCTGCATTTCCTCATATAGCTCCTAGGCAAGTAAATTTTGAAAGGATTGTGTAAAAAGCCTGGACATGTGCCCCCTTGCAGGAGCTTCAAACTGCTTTTGGTTTTGTTGACACCTGTAATAGCTGGGTAAAAGCCTTCCCTGTTAAACTAAGTGCCCTAGGATTTTTGCTGGGGGAAATCATACTCACTGAAAGGCACAGTGTTCCCCCCATTGCCCTAGTTCTTTGAGGAAACAAAGCAAGAATTTGGGGAAAACATTCTTTGGTTTTATCCTAGGAAAAGCTGCTTGGATGAGGCATTCATGATTGACTCATCTCCCCCACCCCAGCCTTCCTCTGGGTGAGATTCCTGCTTCCTGTCCCTAGTAATCTCCCTATTAACTCCACTTTTGTTTATTGTTTTTCTTTTGCTCATGTCTGGGCCTTATATTTTTAATCTACTTGTGAAAGTAGCTTCTTCCAGACTCTGTCATCAAATTCCAACCACCTGGTCAACCCGAAATCACCTGAGTCCTGATTCTGACATTCAGGACCAGAGGCTGCTGCTGCCATCTATGAGTCACTTGTCTCACCTGCTCAGTCTGGATCCCACTGGGCAGGGACGGCTCTACCCCCCTGGTCAGCCTGAAGCCGCTCCTGAAGAGGAGACCTTCATCCCGCTGTCCCAAATGAGCCTGGGTCCGGACTGCTTGAGTGGAGATGCAGTGACAATGGCCATGAGGCCCCGGCCCTCCACAGTGCTGCAGTTCTGTGTTTGCTGCTCTGTTGGTCTGTGATGATGCGGTTTCTAAGACAGATAGTGGGAGTTGGTGAACGTGGAGTCTCTGCCTCCTGCTTATTGTTTTAAGCAACAATACACATCCTTAGAATAGTTCAAGATTTCTTAACTAAAAAGGGATTCCTGAAAGCTTCCACTGATGTGCTGGTTGGTTCTAAGTGGCGGAGGGCAGAATACTGAAGAGAGCAAGCAGCTCACAGGCCTAGGTAACAAAGATGCTCGAGTGGAAGAAATACATGAGAACTGTGGCAAGAAATCATCCAATGTAGGAGAAAAAGAGGATTGAGTGAGATCACATGACATTTTCTCAGAGTCCATGAGAGCATCGGTGAGAATAATCTCTCTTCTCTGAAGAGCCTGAAGATCAGACCTTGGGCCCAGGTTACAGGAATCACATGATCTCTGGGCCTAGAGGTCTCTAGAGGGCAAATCCTAAGTCAGCTTTAGGAAGTGACTTGACCCACAGGAAGCAGACAATATTGGTGAACTTTGATCAATAATAGTTACTTCCTTTTTAATCCATCCAATGTAAAGATATGAGTCTTTGCTATTTAACCAGCTTTGCTAATTCCTGTTTGCCGGATCAGGCACATTTTGGGAATTTAGATGCCTCCCTGATGTGCTTGGGTGTCTCCCTGAAGGGACTAAATAAATGTTTACTCTTGGTACCTGAAGATGTCTTTGATTACTTTCTTTGGCGAAGAGGGTCTAGCACCCATCCCACACATGGAGACCAAGATATCCCACCACTCCACTGAGCAAGAGAGACCTTGGAGCTATAGGCAATAGAGCCACAAGACACTATTGAAGATCAACAAAAGGTCATGAGGATCAGGATAAATTAATAAAAGATGGCAGAAGGTGGGGAAGAGGGGAAGAAGAGACTATCATGTCTGCAAGGTTGTCCACCCAACAGCCTGGTAATGACAAAAATGTGGAACACAGGAAGGCAGAATAAAAGTGTAGACCAACCTCTCACACCACATGCCAAGAGAAGGTCCAAGTGGATGCACCGTTCACACCAAAAGACTGAGATCTCTAGCCAGTTTTAGAGCTGCCTGATCTAGGGAAATGACTGACTACCCAACAGGATCCAGGGAGCATGCTGACATGCAAGAGAGAGTGTTCGGATTAGGTGACATTCAAAGGGATTTGCCCAAAGAAAACCAAATCCGCACTAGTTGGAACAAAACACACAAATGAAGATGGGGCTGGGCATATACCTCAGCCCCTATTTCTCCAATAGACAGAGAAATGGGTTGTCATTCCCCAACTGACCAATGGTCAAATGATAAGAAGAAGCAGTTTTGAGATAAAGAAATGCAAGGAGGCTCATGTCTTATGACAAAATGGCCTAAATCGGCTGGATCAGAGAAGTGCAAGTCGAACACTTTGGAGCTCCCATCTCAGACCCATCAGATTGGTCTTTGGGAAGTAAGGAAAAACAGTGGATTTCAAAGGACCCCTGGGAAAACTGGGACATGGATACACATTGAGTGAACTGATCCACACATTTTGGAAAGACATTTAAAATTATGCCCAAAGGGTCAGGACACTCAGAATACACTGTGAGGTAACAGAACCATGATTTGTTCTGTATTCCAAAGAGATTTCAGAAAGAACCTCTCAGTACCCAGCATTTGTAGGAGCTCTTTGTGGCGTGGCTCAGAATGAGCAATGAAGGGAATGCATCTCATTGGGGGCCAGCTCAACAAGCGGTGCCATTCCATTAGGGGGAACTCTCAGTGTGCTCTGAGACATAACCAGCAGGATGATTTCAGAACAACCTGGAAACATGGACAACAACTGATGCAGACACAGGCCCAGAATCAGAGAACATTTTCGACAGTAACAGTTGAACTGTGTGTTGAACAACTGGAAATGATTTCCCTGATCTCAGCAACACCTTTTAGAGACTCCCAAAGGACTCATGATGTAGCAGACTCTCCACCAACAGAGAAAGAATCCCGGGCATCAGAGTAATGACTAAAGCATATGATTGGTACCTCCTTCCTTCCTTCTCCCGCTGTGCTCTTTTGCCTGGAAAGGGGCAACCCAGGATCCATCTCCCTACAGGAAGACAGCAATGAGCCCCAAGTCTCATGGATGGACTCACAGGAATCTGCCTCCCCTGGCCTTGGTCCCCTCAGGATCCTGCTCCCCAGCCCAGCTCCTTCATCTCTGCTGGGTCAGGCACTCTTTGCCCAGCTGGCCCTTTGGGCTGGGCCTCCTTCTCCCTCCCTCCCTTCTCTGGGCACCCACTCCCTGGTCCCCTCTCACCTTACACAGCACAGGACCATGGTCCCTGGAGCTTGCCTGTGGTCTTGCCCCCTTCATCCTTGGGTCATGGCTCCTTTGCCTTGTCTGCAGCAGCTTTCTCAGCCCTGCCTTGGGCCTGACTCCTCCCTCAGCCTGTTGCCTTGGGCACGGCCATGGGGCTCAGGAGCCCACCACCTTCTGCCAGGCACGTGCCTGCTGGCACCTGTTCCCAGATCTCCAGGAAGCTCCTGCTTCTTCCCTGGGCTCTCACCATCTCCTTGTCAGCTGGGGCTGATGTCGGGGAGCCTGGAGACTCCTGCCCTGAGCTCCCAGAGCCCCAGGTCCCTGTGACCAGGGCCAAACATGCCCATTTGCCAATCCAGGCACCTGGTGCTTCCAGGTGAGTCATGGCCACAAGGTCTGCTCCCAAACAAACCAAAGCCTGACCCAGAGGCAGCCAGTGTCCAACAACAGCCCAGGGAGCCAGGGGGCCTGCTCCTGCTTCTGCAGGGTGTCTGCAGAGGGGCTGTGGGCACGTGCCCAGGCCTGCCCCCGGGGCTGCACCACAGTATAAAAACTGGGAGCTGAGAGGGGCTTCCACAACCCACTGTCTCCTCTCTCTCTTGAGACCTTCCTCCCCTGTGGACACAAATCTCTTCCAATCTCTCAACATCATGAGCTGCTGTGGCTGTTCAGGAGGCTGTGGCTCCAGCTGTGGAGGCTGTGGCTCCAGCTGCTGTGTGCCCGTCTGCTGCTGCAAACCTGTGTGCTGCTGTGTGCCAGCCTGCTCCTGCTCTAGCTGTGGTGGAGGCTGCAAGGGAGGCTGTGGCTCTAGCTGTGGGGGCTGCAAAGGAGGCTGTGGTTCCAGCTGTGGGGGCTGCAAGGGAGGCTGTGGTTCCAGCTGTGGGGGCTGCAAGGGAGGGTGTGGCTCCAGCTGTGGGGGCTGCAAGGGGGGCTGTGGCTCCAGCTGTGGGGGCTGCAAGGGGGGCTGTGGTTCCAGCTGTGGGGGCTGCAAGGGAGGGTGTGGCTCCAGCTGTGGGGGCTGCAAGGGGGGCTGTAGCTCCAGCTGTGGGTGCTGCAAGGGAGGCTGTGGCTCTAGCTGTGGGGGCTGCTGTCAGTCCAGCTGCTGCAAACCTTGCTGCTGCCAGTCCAGCTGCTGCAAGCCTGTCTGCTGTTGTGTGCCTGCTTGCTGCTGCTCCAGCTGTGGTGGAGGCTGTGGGGGTTGTTGCCAGTCCAGCTGCTGCAAGCCCTGCTGCTGCCAGTCCAGCTGCTGTAAGCCCTGCTGCTGCCAGTCCAGCTGCTGCAAGCCCTGCTGCTGCCAGTCCAGCTGCTGCAAGCCCTGCTGCTGCCAGTCCAGCTGCTGCAAGCCCTGCTGCTGCCAGTCCAGCTGCTGTGCCCCCATTTGCTGCCAGTGTAAGATCTGAAGCTCACATCATCCCTTTCCCATTCGACTGTGAGGAAAACTTGCCCCTCATCACCAAAATCCCTCCTCCACTTCCAGCTCCCATCCCCAGCTCCTGTCTCAGCATCCTTGCTGATGTCTCAGGCCCCAGGACCATCAAGGAACCCTGAGTCTGGGATTTCCTGATCTCGTTATTTAGCCAAGAGTTAACTGGGTCGTCACAGGAGCACCTCCTATCCTCATCTCCCCCATCCTTCACACACTCTGCCAAATGGACATCACCCTGCCAAGAACACTCGGCAAAGGGCTGCCCAGTACATCATGCAGACCTCCAGGGGAACCTCTAGTTCATCTCCAAGGATCATCTGCCCTGCCTCCAAATGTGGAGCCAGTGCTGGGTATTGCTGAGCTGCCTCCCAACAATCTTTGTTCCCAGACTCCCCAACTCTCTCCTCCAAAGGGTCTCTGCTTATCTTGGCTACCTTGGGCTGTCCCTGAAAACCCAGGAAATCATTTTGTTTCAATAAAAGCTACTCTTAACCCTGAAAATGTCTTGCTTGTCTTCATAAATCTCTTAGGGTGGTCTTAAGGCCAGGGCCTTGAGCACTTAGTCAGCCCTTTTCACAGGCAGGTGCATCAGGGGCTCTTGATCTGGCACATTGGGAGATCGGGGAGCACTGGTCCAGAACTGGTCCCTTTGCCACATTTCTCTTGCCTTCGATCAACACTGAGTGACTTCTCCAGGGATGAGCTCAATTCCAAGAGCTCAAGCTTTTAGAGCCCATTCTGGGCACTTGGCTTCGAGGGATTTGGGCCTCCATTTTCCAAGGGAAATACTCAATGTGTAGGGCTTAAGGGGCTGCCCCATTATCTCCTGCCTGCCCTTCTCCAGTCAGACTGGGCTTCAGAAGAATGCATGTAGAGGAATGGCCGCCCCATTCTCCAGCTGACTCCAAATGCTTTTGGATTCCCTGAACAGACCCAGCCCCTGACCAACCACACAGGAGCCATACTTCCTCAACCTAGAAGGAGTGCTCTTGAGTATTAGCACCTCAGGGAGCCTTTCTACTAACTTCTCATGAACTAGATCTGGTTACATCCATTCGGATGTTGACTCTGCATGTGCTGGGGAATAGTCTGACTCAGAGCCTCTTCCAGGCTTCTAATTGTGGTGCCCTCCTTGGGCAGGCCTTCCAGGCCTACCTACCATGTTTGGGGGAAATGCACATATTGTGTTAGACAAGAAAAGGGCACACAGAGACACACAGAAACTGAGAGAGAGAGACTGACCCAGAGGGATAGAGACACAGAATTAGTTGGGGGTTTGTATTTCACAAATTATTTCATCAAGAAGATGATTGTTATAGTAGTGATAACAAAACCTGAGTGGGATAAGATAGGCTGAGAAAAATATTGACAACCTCCAGGAAGGAACCATCAAAAATTAAGCAGAAATAAAATGGAAAACCAAAGGAGCAGCCACTTTTTCATAAATATGTAGTGACCAGTTTGCAGAATGCAAAATTGGTTCCTTGAACTTTTTTCCATGATCTGAAAAGATAGAAAATGTCTTTGCATCAACTATCAGTTGGGCAGAGAAGCCCCACTGAGAATATATGGTTATACAGAGAAGAATGGCCTTAGCCAAGAGATCCCGCCTGCTTCTGCAGTTTGGTAGAGCCCCCAAAAGGGAAGGAAAACAAGCTCTTTTCTGGAATGTTTTTGACAGACCCCCACCTCGGACCAAGTGCCAGCACCATTGGGAATGGGGAAAACCTCATGACTTCCTTATCAGCGGTGGGCCTGTGGGCCTGGGCCTCTGTTCTCCTAGGGCAGGTGTCTTAGAAAGGCTAATCATAGCAACCAGAAAAGGGAAAGCAAGGGAGGGAAGAAGAAAGGAAAGGGGAGGCAAAGTCACTCTCCAGAGAAGGAGTTCATGGCTTCTCTAGCCCATGGCCTAGGATCCCTCAAGCCATGAATGGGCCCAAGTCACAGCTCCAATAGGCTAGTAGGCCAAGAAGAAAAACTTCCAGCCTGCCAAGGCCTAAGAGCAAACACTCTTTCCACTCTTCCCTGAGGCAGACAAAGAAGCAACAGTTTCTCTTCAGGTAACAATGAAACCCCAAGAAGGGCTGGGCAGCAAGTAGCTCTGCAGGCAGCAGGTCTCTCCCCTAAGCTCTGTCCTCATTTCCCCAGCCAGGGCTGCACCCACTCAGACACAGAGAACAAGCACAGGAGTGTTCCTGTCTGGCCCACGCCACTTTTGGGAAAGGAAGTTGCTACTCAAGTGGCTGGAGAGCTGGGTATCCCACCTGTCCAATGAGCAAGAGAGACCTTGGAGTTGTGGGCAATGGAGTCACAAGCCACCTTTGAATCATACCAAGAAATCACCAGGATCAGGGCTAGATAGAAAGAAGATGGGAGCAGGTGGGGGAGAGGGGAAGGAGGGGCTAACATGTCTGCAAGAGTGGTCCACTGACAACCTGGTAGTGCACAAGTAGAAAAGCAGATGAAGCAAAGTGAGGAGAGGGACAAGTCCTCATTGTATCCACACCATGAAGCCCCTGGGATTTTAAGAAGCCCAGTTCATGAAAAGGACTCCTCCCATCCCTTTCATGCCAGAACGCTTCTGGGGATTGTGACTAGAGGGATGGAAGATTTGGGCTCCATCTCTTTGGGAAGCGCCCTTTCCATCTTGGCCTAGGATTGAATTCAACAAGGAACCATGGGCTTGGCTGGAAGAAGGTGGCCATCGGGTAAGATGGGCAGTAGGGCTTGGGCCTGTGGCCAAGGGTCTCTTTGTGAAGGGTTAGTGGATGCAGATGATAAAGCAAAGATGGTGGTCAGGTGAGCCATGATGAGGGGAGAGAAAGGTGGCAGGGATACAGACAGCTTCTTGGGGGCAAGTAGGTGGTACCAAGGGCAGAGCAACAGAGTGAAAAAAAGGAGGAAATCTTCCTGGGGATATTTACTCTCAAAGACAGGTGAGGTCTGGCCTTCCTGGCTGAGCTAGGGACCTTTGGCTGGGGAGCTAATCCTCTCCAACCTTCCTATTAGTTGCAGGCCCTGTCCTCAATCCTGCCCAATCCAAGAGGGAAAGCCCCACCTGCAGGGCCAAAGCAGCACAAAGAACAAAGAGAAGAGCCTCCCTGCCTGGGGTGGGATGCAAGAATGCAGCCACAAGACTCCTATGGGACCAGGTGTCAATGTGCATCATAAGGTGCTAAGTATCCAAACCAGCTCTTCCTCCAAAGGAAACAAAGGGGAGAGCTAGAGCAGGGGAAGAGACTCGGGACACAGGACACTAGGAACTGTACAGTTTGCTGAACCCAAAGACCCAAGCTTTAGGGATAAAACTCATTCATTGACAAAAACTGCTGGGAAACATGGAACACAGGAAGGCAGAATGAAGGTGTAGACCAGCCTCTCTCACCACATGCCAAGAGAAGATGGATCCATCATTTAGACCTAAAAGCTGATATCTCCAATCCATGCTAGAGCTGGCTGATCTATGGATCGGGATATGACTGAGTACCCAACAGGATCCAGGGAGCATGCTGACATGCAAGAGGGAGCATTTGGATTAAGTGACATTCAAGGGATTTGCCCAAAGAAAACCAAATCCGCACTAGTTGGAACAAAAGCAGGTTGGAGGTAGGGCTGGGCCTGTGTGTATTACCCAAAGTAGCTCTGCTTCAGCCCCCATTTCTCCAGTAGAGGGTGAATTGGGTCAAAGGCATGAGAATCCTTGCTATTCACCAACTAACCAATGGTCAAACAATAGGAAGAAGCAATTTTGAGACAAAGAAATCCAAGGAGACTCATGTCTTATGCCAAAATGGCCTAAATTGGCTGGATCAGAGAAGTGCAAGTCGAACACTTTGGAGCTCCCACCTCAGACCCATCAGATTGGTCTTTGGGAAGTAAGGAAAAACAGTGGATTTCAAAGGACCCCTGGGAAAACTGGGACATGGATACACATTGAGTGAACTGATCCACACATTTAGGAAAGACATTTAAAACTATGCCCAACAACCCTTTTTGAAGTGGCTAGAAAGTGGAAACTGAATGGATGCCCATCAATTGGAGAATGGTTGAATAAGTGATGGAATGTGAATGTTATGGAATACTATGGTTCTGTAAGAAAGGACCAGCAGGATCATTTCAGAGAGGCCAGAACAGACTTACAGGAACCAATGCTGAGTGAAGTGAGCAGGACCAGGACATCATTATACATGGCAACAACAATTCTGATGGACTTGGCTCTTTCTGTTACTGTTTGCTTGTATTTTTGTTTTCCTCCTCAGTTTTTTTTCTTTCTAAATCCAAATTTTCTTGTGCAGCAAAATAAGTGTATAAATATGTATACATATGTTGGATTTAATATATATTATAACATATCTAACAAGTATTGGACTACCTGCCAGCTAGGGGATGGGGTGGAAGGAAGGAGGGGAAAAGTTAGAACAGAAGGTTTTGCAAGGGTCAATGTTGAAAAACTACCCATGCATATGTTTTGTAAATAAAAAGCCATCACAATAATAAAAACTGAAATAAAAAAATAAAAAAAACTATGCCTAAATGGCCATGGAACTCAGAATACACTTTGAGGTGTCAGAACCATGATTTGGTCTATAATCCAAAGAGATTTCAGAAAGAACCTCTCAGTACCCAGCATTTGTAGGAGCTCTTTGTGGCGCGACTCAGAATGAGTAATGAAGGGAATGCACCTCATTGGGGGCCAGCTCAACAAGCGGTGCCATTCCATTAGGGGGAACTCTCAGTGCGCTCTGAGACATAACCAGCAGGACGATTTCAGAACAACCTGGAAACATGGACAACAACTGATGCAGACACAGGCCCAGAACCAGAGAACATTTTCAACAGTAACAGCAGAACTGTGGGTTGAACATCTAGAAATGATTTCCCTGATCTCAGCAACACCTTTTAGAGACTCCCAAAGGACTCATGATGTAGCAGACTCTCCACCAACAGAGAAAGAAAATCCAGGAATCTGAATAGTGACCAAAGCATACCTCCCTCCCTCCCTCTCTTCCTTGCTTCTGCCCTTGTTCCTTCCTTCATTCCCCCCTTCCTCTCTCCCTCCCTTTTTCTTTCTTTTTTATTTTCTTACTCTGCTTTATGTTTCATTTTTTCTTGCCTTCTTTCTTTCATCCGCTTTCCTTTTTTAAATTTTTTTCAGTTTTTCTCTTTCCTTATTTCTTGTTCAAGGACATTTCCCACACAATTATGGATATTGAAACATGTTATATATTTGTATTTGCTTACGCTACAGCAAACCCTGTTCCTTTTCTGTGAGGTGAGAGGGAAATTGGGGCAGAAGATACCTGTGGAACTCAAAGCTTCAAGCAGGAAATGTCAGGCATGGTTTTACATGTAATTAAGGGAAAACCAACATTATTTTACAAATAGCCACAGTGAATACCCTCTCCCTTACTAGCCACTGCTTTAGGACCTGGGGCACCATGGCCCAAAGTGGGTGAATTCCTGGCCTTCAGGCCCTGCCCATTTTTTTCTTTATCCAATGATAAAAGTTCTCTCCGTCCCTGCAGGTTTTTCTCCCATAAAAGCCCTAGTGAGCCCAAGTCTTCCCTGCTTTTCCCCAACCTCCATGAGTGCCAGGAGTCAAGGACATACTCCTTGGCATATTTGCTCCTGATTCCACCAGAGATGCAGCCCCCTAACATCTGACTCCTGACCCCCGATCTCTGACCTGTTCCCCCTCCTGCTTTGCTCTTTTGCCTGGAATGGGGAAAGCCAGGATCCATCTCCCCACAGGAAGGCAGCAATGAGCCCTAAGTCTCATAAATGGATTCCCAGGAATCTGCCTCCTCTGGCCTTGGTCCCCTCAGGATCCTGCTCCCTAGCCCAGCTCCTTCATTTCTGCTGGGTCAGGCACTCTGCCCAGCTGGCCCTTTGGGCTGGACCTCCTTCTCCCTCCCTCCCCTCTCTAGGCATCCATTCCCTGATCCCCTCTCACCTGACACAGCACAGGACCATGGTCCCTGGAGCCCGCCTGTGGTCTTGCCCCCTTCATCCTTGGGTCATGGCTCCTTTGCCTTGTCTGCAGCAGCTTTCTCAGCCCTGCCTTGGGCCTGACTCCTCCCTCAGCCTGTTGCCTTGGGCACGGCCATGGGGCTCAGGAGCCCACCACCTTCTGCCAGGCACGTGCCTGCTGGCACCTGCTCCCAGATCTCCAGGAAGCTCCTGCTTCTTCCCTGGCTCTCGCCATCTCCTTGTCAGCAGGGGCTGACGTCGGGGAGCCTGGAGGCTCCTGCCCTGAGCTCCCAGAGCCCCAGGTCCCTGTGACCAAGGCCAAACAAGCCCATTTGCCAATCTAGGCACCTGGTGCTTCCAGGTGAGTCATGGCCACAAGGCCTGCTCCCAAACAAACCAAAGCCTGATTCTGTGGCAGTCAGGGGCCAGTGTCCAACAACAGCCCAGGGAGCCAAGGGGCCTGCTCCTGCTTCTGCAGGGGATCTGCCAGAGAGGCTGTGGGCATGTGCCCAGGCCTGTCCCCGGGACTGCACCACAGTATAAAAGCTGGGAGCAGAGAGGGGCTTCCACAACCCACTGACTCCTCTCTCTTGAGACCTTCCTCCCCTGTGGACACCAATCTCTTCCAATCTCTCAGCATCATGAGCTGCTGTGGCTGTTCAGGAGGCTGTGGCTCCAGCTGTGGGGGCTGTGGCTCCAGCTGCTGTGTGCCCGTCTGCTGCTGCAAACCTGTGTGCTGCTGTGTGCCAGCCTGCTCCTGCTCTAGCTGTGGTGGAGGCTGCAAGGGGGGTTGTGGCTCCAGCTGTGGGGGCTGCTGCAAGCCCTGCTGTAGTCAATCCAGCTGCTGCCAGTCCAGCTGCTGCAAGCCTGTCTGCTGCTGTGTGCCTGCTTGCTCCTGCTCCAGCTGTGGTGGAGGCTGTGGGGGTTGTTGCCAGTCCAGTTGCTGCAAGCCCTGCTGCTGCCAGTCCAGCTGCTGCAAGCCCTGCTGCTGCCAGTCCAGCTGCTGCAAGCCCTGCTGTAGTCAATCCAGCTGCTGTCAGTCCAGCTGCTGCAAGCCAGTTTGCTGCTGTGTGCCTGCTTGCTCCTGCTCCAGCTGTGGTGGAGGCTGTGGGGGTTGTTGCCAATCCAGCTGCTGCAAGCCCTGCTGCTGCCAGTCCAGCTGCTGTAAGCCCTGCTGTAGCCAATCCAGCTGCTGTCAGTCCAGCTGCTGCAAGCCTGTCTGCTGCTGTGTGCCTGCTTGCTCCTGCTCCAGCTGTGGTGGAGGCTGTGGAGGTTGTTGCTAGTCCAGCTGCTGCAAGCCCGGCTGCTGCTAGTCCGGCTTATGTGCTCTTCTTCCTACCAGTTTAAGATCTGCTGCTCACCCCATTCCCTTCCCTTCGACCTTAATTTAAAGCAGTTGGCCTTCAGCAGGACCCCTCCTCCACTCCCAGCTCCCACCCATACAGCCCCTTTCTCAGCATCCTTTTGATGACCCAGGATCAGGATTATCTGGGAACCCCGAGTCAGGGATTTCCTGATCTCCTTACTTAGCTAAAAAGCAGCCCTGCCATAGGAGTGCTCCCTATCCCCTTCCCCCCATCCTTCACACACTTCCCAACCTCCTCAGGCCAAGGGGACATCGCCCTGCCAGGAATACCCAGCAAAGGGTGCCCAGCACACCATGCAGACCCCCGGGGAATCTCTTGTTATCTCCAAGGATCATCTGCCCTGCCCCTAGAGGTGGGGCCATCACTGGGGATTGCTGAGTTGCCTCCCAACAGCCTTCATTCCTGGATTCCCCAACTCTCTCCTCCAAAGGGTCTCTTTGCTTATCTTGCCTACTTTGGGCTAACCCTGGAAACCCAGGCAATCATTTTGATTCAATAAAAACTACCCTTAATCCTGAAAATGTCTTGCTTTCCTTCACAAATCTCAGAGTGATCTGCCGCCTGTGCTCTGAGCACTTAGTCAGCCTTTTTCACAGGCAGGTACATTCTGGGATCTTGGGCTCTGGGTCTGGCCCATTGGGAGATTGGGGGACACTGGCCCAGAACTGGTCCCTTTGCCACATTCCTCTTAATCAACACTGAGTGACTTCTCTGGGCGGGAGGGTGGGGGCTAATCTCAATTCCAAGAGTTCAAGCTTTTAGAGCCCATTCTGGGAACACAGCACTTGGCTGTCCAGGGAGTTGGGCTTACATTTTCCAAGGGAAACTCTCAATGTCTAGGGCTTAAGGGGCTGTCCCGATGTCTCCTGCCTGCCCTTCTCCAGTCAGACTGGGCTTTGGAAGGATGCAAGTAGAGGAATGGCCTCCCCATTCTCCAGCTGATTCCAAATGCTCTTGCTTTCCCTGAGCAGACGCAGCCCCTGGCCAACCACATGGGAGCCATGCTCCCTTCATCTTGAAGCAGTGTACTTGAGTATGAGCACCTCAGGGAGACCCCAGCTTTCTACTGATCTCTACTGAACTGGATCTGCTTACATCCTCTGCATGTGTTAGGGACTGGTCTGACTGAGACTCTGTTCCAGGGACCAATTGTGCTGTCCTCCTTGGTGTCCTTAGAATTCAGTCCTATTTACCATTTTGGGAGGAAAAGGACACATACCGAGCTACACACAGACTGGGAGAAAGAGATTGAGTTTTAGGGACAGAGAGCTATTTTGGGGTCTTAGTGCTTCACCAAAATATTTCAACAAGAATATGATTAGTAGTGATAAGAAACCCTCAATGGAAAAGGAGAGAGAGAAAAGCTTTGAAAACCATTTCGAAGGAAAAACAACAAAAAGCTAAAATAATGTGAATGCCAAGAGAAGAAGCCTTTCTTTCTTTCTTTCTTTCTTTCTTTCTTTCTTTCTTTCTTTCTTTCTTTCTTTCTTTCTTTCTTTCTTTCTTTCTTTCTTTCTTTCTTTCTTTCTTTCTTTTCTTTTCTTTTCTTTTTTAGATTACAGGCATGTATCACCTTGCCCAGATGTGTGTAACATTTTTTTAATTTTAGCTTTTTATTGACAAAACATATTCATGGGTAATTTTTCAACATTGACCTTTGCAAAAACTTCTGTTCCAACTTTTCCCCTCCTTCCCCTCCTCTAGATGGCAGGCAGTCCCATACATGTTAAATGCGTTAAAGTACATGTTAAATACAATATATGTATACATATTTATACAATTTATACTCTTTTATTTATGTTTTCAACATAACCTACCCTAGACCAAGGGCAAGGATCACTGGTAATGGGAATTACCTAGAAGAGTTTCCTACTAGTTCAGATTCAGTGCCTCTGTTCTCATCTAGCAGAGATCTAAAACAGCTAGCTAAGGAAATAAGCAAGAGAAAGAAATTGAGGCAATAAGCAAAGGTCAGAGGGATCCCAAGTCATTTTTTGCAGAAGGGGATGGGATGGTTTCCCTAAGCTATGACTTAGGATCAGTAAGGCCATGAATAGGGATAAGTCACAGCTTTAAAGAGGTAGCCAGGGGAAAAAAAGAAATCCATCCTGCCCAGCATTAGCAGCAAGTTCTCTCTCATCCCTACCCTGGGGAAGACAATGAAGCAGCAATTCCATCGGAGGTACAACAGAACCCCTTCAGATCCGGAATGTTCCTAGCTTCCTTTTTCACATTTAGAATGCCCACGTCCAGATTTTCAGGGTTTCCTTAGAAACTTCCCAGTCCTCTCCAGGACAAAGTGTCAACTCTTTGTTCTTTCTACTTTCTTTGCCATTTGCTTCTAACTCTCATTGACTCTGACCATATTTTCAGACTTGCTGTGCACAGGTAGTTAGCTGCCTGGGCTTAGAAGATGATATCAATTAAAGTGAAACAAAATAAGTGCCATAATCACTCCTGAGTCAATATTAGAACTGAGGCTCTAGTTAATGTCCTCCCTTGGAGTCTTATAAGAAGCTGAAACCTTCAGCATGGTTTAAGAAATGGTGAGAAACAGTCAGTGCTTTCCTGGAATGCTTATCTAATACCACCAAATCCACAAAGGTTGAAATGCTCTTCATTGAGGAATGATTCTATCCTATCACTTTCAGTAGTAAATGAAAAAAATCTTGTTTCCTATTCAAGCCCCTCATAACTTCACCCTCTTTCTTTTCCAGCCTTCTTACAACTCCTCTAGGATCCGGTGACAGAAACTGAGTTCTCTGCTGTTCCTTAAACAAGACATGCCCTCTCCAGCCTTCCCTCCCCCCAGGTCCAGAACTCGTTAGTTCTTTCTGCTTTGCCTCCTAATATTTTGGGGATTTGATTTCTTAAATCTCAACTAAAAACCCACCTTACATGGAAAATCTTTGATAATTCGCTGTCCTTCAGCACCTCCCTTCTTCAGGCTGGGCCTCCCTTCATAGATCATCACCCATTTACCTGATCTCCGTTGAATCAGGTTGTTTGCCTCTTTCCCTCTCTATTAGACTGGAAACTCCCTGAGGCCAGAGTCTAGCCTCACTACTCTTTAGATCTCCTTCCTTTTGGAGAATGACTTTCTAAATGCTTCAGGACTAACTTCCCAGACCAGTGAGTGAATGAGCTTTAACTCAGGCTGTGGCTGATGGCTTCTGAGCTTGGTTCCTCCCTCCCCCGGCTCCTCCATGCCCTCCCTCCTGGCTACTTCTGGAATATTTTCTATCCAAAGGTTCTGGCAGTTTCATCTCGGGACAGCAGCCAGTAATGGCCTGATGGGCAGACCCCTTGAAGTTCCACATTCAGACAGCAGAGGGCAGCCTTGTCCCACATATTCAAGCCAGTTTCCCCAGCAAACACCTGTTTCTGGAGAGCCAAGTCAGCCCTGGCAGGACCCCACCCACCTATAGATCCTCCCCCTTAGGCAAAGTGGCACTGCGCTGTCCCCTCCCCCAGACTGCCGCCCCCGCCCAGGCGGCCTTGCTCTTTGCCCAATTCCTCCCTGTTGAAAAGGTGCCAGTCGTGCTGGAGTGCACAGGTGTCTGTAGTGAGGCAAGGGGCAGAGCCCAGAGCAGAGGAGGCTGGTTTCCTCATACGTAGGGGGAGCAGGTCTCAGTCCGTGTCCAGACTGGGCCTAGGGCCTGGCCTTGCAATCTGCCCCCAGATGGGCCCAGGCAGTGGAGCTCCAAGCCTCAGGCTAAGGAGACATGAGGATCCGAGCCAGCATGAAGGCAGGTGATCTTTACCAGCACCCAAGGGGGCCTCAGCTAAGAAGCATATGAGAAGTCACATCAGAGGGCTTCTGGGCCTGAGGTGAGCTCAGAGATCCCTGTTCAGAGCCTGCATAAACATCCCTGTGACTTCCTCCTGATGGCTGCTGAGGTCCTGGACTGGGCTAGAGGACCGCTAAATGGCTCCTGATAGATCCAACACTCAGCACAGGGCCTGACCCGCGCTGTTCAGTCAATTCTATCACATGAAACTCTTTGTGGCCCCTTTGGGGTTTTCTTGGTAGAGATCTTAGAGTGGTTGGCCATTTCCTTCTCTGGCTTGTTTGCAGATGGGGAAACTGAGGCAGGTAGAGTGAAGTGACTTGTCCAGGGTCCCATAGCTGGTAAGTGTGTGAAGCTGGATTTGAACTCAGGAATATGTTTTTGATTCCAGGTCTGGTGCTCTGGGCTCTGGGGAGCCACCTGGCTGCCCTTGCCCGGCACATAGTAGATGTTTTCTAGAGGGATCCTCTGGCTGGGTAGGTCTAGACTCTGAGCAGCCTCACCTCCCCTGGAGGCTCATGGACCGGAAGTACAGACAAATGCTCCCATGTCCTCCTGCCCCTCAGTCCCCCTCAGATCCCAGCTTGCAAGATGATCCCCTCAGAAGGCCCTGGATTGCCCAGAAAGGCAGGACCTCTAAGAACTAGCTTTACCTAGGATTGGGAAATGAGATCTAAGGGCCCATATTGGGGGGACAGGAAGAGGCCCCAGGGGTTTGTTTGGGCTGCTTGGGGGGGAGCAGCCTACCTGCCCACAGATGCCGAGCTCCCCTCCCCCGTACCCTTCTTCCCTCCCCCCCCCCAGTCCCCAACAACAAGATCGTGTGCCTGTGGCTCTCCCCAGGCTGGGCCCTTCCCAGAGGAGCTCCAAGCACTCAAAGGCACTGACTGACTCACCCAAGTTGACTGAGGGCCAATAGACTATGAGGCACCAGCCAGGGCAGCAGCCTCGGCAAAGTAGCAGAGCTTGCCCAGCCCAGCCTGCCCAGTCAAGAGTTGTGCCCCCCCTCCCCCTGCCCAAGGGGAGAAGCCAGGCGGCCAGGCTCCAGGCCGTCCCCGAGGGCACATCAAGAAGTAGATGGAAGTGATGGGAGGGAGGAGAGAGAAGGCAGAGGAGAAAGGAGGAGGGAGAAGGAGGCGGGAGGAGGGAGAAGGAAGAGGGCAAAGGCTGGAGGGAAAAGGCAGGGGAGAGAAGCCAGTGGGAGAAGGAAGGAAAAGGAAGAGGGCAAAGGCTGGAGGGAGAAAGGAGGAGAGAGAAGCCAGTGGGAGAAGGAAGGAGGGAGAAGGAAGAGGGCAAAGGCTGGAGGGACAAAGGAGGAGAGAGAAGCCAGTGGGAGAAGGAAGGAGGGAGAAAGAAGAGGGCAAAGGCTGGAGGGAGAAGGCAGGGGAGAGAAGCCAGTGGGAGAAGGAAGGAAGGAGAAGGAAGAGGGCAAAGGCTGGAGGGAGAAGTCAGGGGAGAGAAGCCAGTGGGAGAAGGAAGGAAGGAGAAGGAAGAGGGCAAAGGCTGGAGGGAGAAAGGAAGAGAGAGAAGACAGTGAGAGAAGGAAGAGGGCAAAGGATGGAGGGAGAAGGCAAGGGAGAGAAGGCAGGGGGAGAAGGAAGGAAGGTTAGAAGGAAGAGGGCAAAGGCTGGAGGGAGAAAGGAGGAGAGAGAAGCCAGTGGGAGAAGGAAGGAGGGAGAAGTTGCTGGACTCCCTACCTCTAGAAGGGGCCACACGTACCTAAAGCCCTATTGGACACACTAGAAAGCAGCTTCCCAGGCCCAGAGGAAGGCATGGGTCTAGCCCCTGGGGTACCTGCTGCTCAGGCACTCTTTTGCGGCCTCTTCCTAGTCTCTCACAGCTTTCCAGAGAACATCCAGCCTCCTTTGGGGCCCCAGAAGGGCCTGGCCCTGGCCCTCAAGCACCTCACGGGCTCTCAGACCACTGGGGCCCTCCTGGGGAACCCCAACTCCTCCCCCTATTTGTTTCCTCTTGATTTCTTCACTACAAATTGGAGGCTGCCAGGCTGGGCTGCTCCTTGTGACGCTCAGAGACACAGCTCAACAAATAGCAATTAGGCACCTACTCTGTGCTGCTCTAGGAATGGCAGGCGGGCCCAGGGCTTTCCAGGCTTCCGAGCCTGGCAGGCAGGGGGTGTAGCCCACCTACCCAGAAAGGAGAAGAGCCCTCGCCCCTTAGACCAGCTCCCAGGGCACCAGAGCCCCAGAACCGAGAGGGCGTGGGAGGCAAAAGCAGTTTGTAAATTTGGTTTTTACTTATTTTCAGTTCCAAATTCTCTCCTTCCCCACTGAAAAGGCAAGAAAACCAAAATCTGCTAAAAACATGCATGTGGGCAGCTCGATGGCCACGCGCAGGGGAGGGCACCCCCACCTTCGAGTCAGGAGGACCGGAGTTCAAAGGCTGGCTGTGTGACTTAACCCTGATTTCCTCCCCCCCAAAATGCCGCACCTGACTTTCATGACCTTATTTGGGGTTTTCTTGGCAAAGATACGGGAAGAGTTGGCCATTTCCTTCTCCAGTTCATTTTACAGATGAGGAAACTAAGGCAAACAGGGCAGCCCCAAGCACAGCGGGAGCCCAGCTGGGGCTCCGATCAGCAGGCCGGTCATGGGGAGCACTGACACCCCCCCCCCAGCGGGCCTCAAGGGCAGTGGGAGCCGGGCGGTGGTGGAGGAAGGGGGGTCTTGCTGAAGGAAGGGCAGAAGGGCTGGTGAGCCGATGTGGGAGGGAATGGAGGGGGAGACTCAGGTGCTTTGCAAAGGGAATTCCGGTGATCACTGGGGCGGGGTATGGTGGGAGGGGGTGAAGAATACAGACCCGACAGTCCCCACCCAACAGCCGGGGAACAGGGTCAGGGCTCCCCTCCCCTTCCCCCGGTGCGACAGGAGGCCAGACTGAGTGATTGTGAGGAAGGCGGGGCCGGGCCTTAGGAAGAGCCTGAGGTGAGAGGCTGGAGGAGGCCCCCGTGGCTGCATGGAGGAGGAGAGGAAGTGCAGGTAGACAGTGAAGACCCGGGGCGCCCAGGCTAGGAAGAGCTTGGAACGCCGGGCCAAACGGAGGCTTAGAGCCAGTCCCGGAGAGCCCCCGGAGCAGGCGGTGACCAGAACGAACCTGCCTCCACTGGCCCCTGCGACTGAGGAAGGGACACCCCTAACCGGCCCCGATGAGGCAGGAACCGGCCCCGATGAGGCAGGAACCGGCCCCCATGAGGCAGGAACCGGCCCCCATGAGGCAGGAACCGGCCCCCATGAGGCAGGAACCGGCCCCCATGAGGCAGGAACCGGCCCCCATGAGGCAGGAAGTCCCAATGAAGAGACTATTAAAAGGGGCCGGCATTGTGTTGAATGCTTTACAGCCGTCCTGGGAGGGAGGCGCTGTCATTACCCCCATTTTATAGCTCAGGGAACCGAGGCGGGCAGAAAAGAAAAGAACTGACCAGGGTTCCACTGGGGCAAATTTTGAACAAAGATCTTCTGCACTCCACCGTGGCGCCACCTAGCGGCCTCCTTTGGGACGTGTCCCGTCGTGCCCCAGAAGCCTGGCCCGCAGCTGGAAGTAGAACCTTCTGCCCTCGCCCCTCCTCGGATCGGAGGCTTCTCCCCAAACGTGCCCTTCCCGAGGGCGCTCTGGCACCCGCTGCCGTGCGAACTCCCCCAGCTTGCCCCTCCCCCCAGCTCCTTTTCGGGGTTGGCTGTTTCCTTAGTCATCTCGGGGTCCCGGGGACCCTTTGGGGGGTTTCCTGGCAGCGCCCCTGGCGGGGTTTGCCCTCTCCTCCCGTCTGAGGACTTGGCCAGGATCTCCCAACTAGGAGGTATCTGAGGCTGGCTGCGGATCTTCGGCCCGGCGCCGGGGCGCTGTGGCGCCGCCTAGCGTCGCTTGTACGCGTGGTTTCTCCCAATTCGAATGGAAGCTCTCGGAAGACCAGGACGGCCTTTCCCGGGGTTCTATGCCCGGGCTTGTAGCACTCCTGGCCAGCTAAGTCGGGGCTCACGAGACTCTCTGGAGACAAGGGGGCTCGTGGGGGCAGCTGGTCTGGCAGCGGCTTGAGCCGCGCCGGCGCAAATAGGGGCGGGCTGGCCGCGATCCAGAGTTCCCTGGCTCGGGTCTTTGACACGCTGCCCCTTGGGGGCGGAGGGCAGAAGCGTCGCCTTCCAGAGGCCGCTCAGCCACCCAGGGGGCGCCTCTGGCGATACTTTGTCTCCACGTTACGGCTACTTTGTGTCGGGGTTTTCCTGCGGTCGCCTTCCCTCATCCTGCCCCCCGGAGGCAGCTCCCCGCCGGTTGTCCCTAGTCCCCTTCCCAGGGCCGGCCCGAGCAGGCGCCTAATCCTGCTGCTCGTTCAATGAATGAATAACCGAACGAATGAATCTCGAGTGTTAGCACTAGACTTCGGGGAGAGCCGGCGGCAGGAGGGAGGCTTGGGAAGACTTGGGGAGGAGGGGCAGCAGACCCGGTCCGAGCGGAGGGGACTCCCCGGAGGGCCACCGTGCCCTCCCCTCCCCTTCCCCCCCCTCCCCTAGATGGCTGCTTTCTCTCTCTCTGGGCCTGCCTGGTCCGCAACCTAATTTCCTCTTTGTCAGCGGCGAGAAGAGCCAGCCTCCCAGGCTCACAATAAACACCCAATCAGTGCGGGCCCTCCCCCTCTCCTCCCCCTCCCCCCTCGGGCGGCCTCACGGAGAGGCCCGAGCCGGCGGCCAGAGGAACCGGGGCCCCATAGAAACCCCCGCGCCCTCCTCCACCCCCCCACCCCGCAGCTCCGACCCACCCCGGCCCCCTCCCTCCACTGCCTCTCGTACCCCAAGCCCTCCCCTCCCTCCCGGGTGCCGGCTCTCTCTCTTTTGCTCTCTCTCTCTCTCTCTTGCTGGCTCGCAGGCTGACGTCACCTGCCCCTGAGCCGCCCGCGCTGATTGGCTGCGGGTGACGTCAGGGCTCTTTTTCTCTAGGCATGACCTCATCCTCTAAGCTCTCCCCCTCCCTCCCTGTTCCCCCTCCCCCTGTGTCCCCCCTCCCCCCGCGGCCGCCGCAGTCCTCGCTGTTCCGAGCCAGAGCCGGAGCCCCGCAGCCCGGGTAAGGCGAGGCAGGCCCCTCGGGGCCCGGCCTCAACCGTCAGTCAGTCTGTCCGTGGGCACCCGGGGGTGCGGGGGAGGGGCGGCGCGTGGCTGTGCTGGGGGGGGCGCGTGGGCGCGCGCCAGGCTGGACTGGGGGGGGGTGCGCGCGCCGAGCGGAGCGGAGCCGGGGCGCTCCCGGCGGCTGTGCGGGGCGGTGCGGGGCGGGGCGGGCTGCGCACCCAGCGGCCCAGCCACCCAATTCTCCCTTTGACCTTGGCCGGCCCGTCCCGGCGGCGGCTACAGCGGGGCTGAGCAGCGGGCCTGGGCCGGAGGCGGCGGCACGAGGTGAGTGCGGGGCTCCCTGCGGCTGCCGCCGGCGGCCTCTGGAGGACTGCCGAGTCCCGACTGACTGACGGCCGCACGGACGGGCCCGGGCTGGGAACTGGGGCCAGGCTGGCCGGGCTTACTGCGCCCAGCCCCGGCTCCGGGGCGCACCTCGGGGCAGGTGAGCCGCCCGGCCTGGGGGAAGGGGCCGCGGGGGGAGGGGGGTGGCAGGGGGCAGGGGGGGGGCCGCTGAGGATTAAAGGCAGGGCGGGGCTTCAGGTGCAGTCTTCCTACTCTGCTGCTTTCCCCCCCTTCCCCGGGGCCGGCCCGAGCGGGGCTGCGCTGTGGACTGGCGGGCCAAGGCGGGGATTCCATTGGGGGGCCCGAAAGGAGTGGCCCACCCAGCCCGCCAGCCCCCCCCCCCACCCCGGGCGGCGACATTGTGTGGCTGTAGGGAGCCGAGCGCACCTTTGTGTGGGGGGCCCCCTCCCCAGCACACACCTTGGGCTTCCTGTCTGCGCAGTGGGAACCTGGGCCCAGGGCTCTGGCTGTGCACCAGCCCCTCCCCTTATCTGTCTTCTTAAATAGTGGGGGGGGGGGGCGCTGTCAAGCGGCGGGCATCCGCTCCCTTCCGCGGTCCCCACACTCTCGCCTCCTGGGCCTTGGCGGCTGCCCCCAGAACCCAGGTGTTTCCCACTTGGGAAAGAGTGGGGGGCAGTGGGAGAGCCCGGTCTGGCTGGGCAGCCTGCAACTCCTCAGCCGGGTTTCGGGGCTCCCGGGCTGTGAGAGGCCTGATGAGGTTGCCTGCCCAGCTGGAGGGGAGAAGAGGGAGGGGGCAGTGGGGGGGGGCGCTGGACCGTTCCTTAGGGCCTGGGATTGCCAGAGGTAAACTTGAACTCCGGCAGGATTTGGGGCCATCTGCTTTGGGAGGTTTGGACTAGAGAAGCAGGGACAGTGCCCACCCCTTCCCCTCCCCACACATTGAGGACTGGGATCAACAGCTCTTCTTGTAAGTTGCCTGGCCCATCTGGGAAGGGAGAGGGAAGGAGGCTGCTGACCCCTGCCCTGCCCCCCTTTCCTCTTCTCTTCTTTCCCTTCCTCCCCGTCTGGTCTCAGTGGAAGCCCCAAGAGGTGTTCTTGTTCCTCGGTCCTCCCCCCAATGCCCTCCCTTTGCTGATGTCCAGCACCCCGGGTCCTCCTGCTTATTGGCAGCTCCTCCTGACACAGAGCTTCTCCCTGCTCTAGGATGCAGCCACAGAGAGGCTGGGGGAGCACGCCGCCCCCTTTGTCCACCCCCACCTCCCAGGAGGGAATGAGCATTGGTTCTGCTGGGCTAAGGCCCAGAACAAGGGATTCCAGACTGGAACCTCGAACCCGTGTCCCCGGTGCTCAGGGAAGGCTGATCTGTCACTGACCACACACACATTTATTGTCAGAATAAACAAATGAGTGCTGGGTGGTAGCGGCAGCTGCTCCGCTCCCCTTCTCCCCATGATTCTTAGCGATAAGGCAGGTGAGGCAGGGGAAATCCTCAGCAGACAAGCCGGGTGGGCGAAAGCCAGTCGCTGCCAGGCTGACGAGGAGACAGCATGCAGACCCATGGGTGCCAAAGAGCTCTGGGCGGGCCCTACTAGGGTAAAATGCAGAAGGAAAGTGCTGGGGCTAAGGGAGAAGGGCTCTGCCTTCTGGGATTCTCGGGCCTGCAGCAGTGAGCAGAGCCATTTTCAAGTCTGGCTGCGGTGGAACAAGGGAAAGAGGGGAACAGATAAAGGTGTCCTGGCCCAGCCTCCACCAGGTGCGCCCTAAGGAGGGTGAAAGGCAGGAGGGAGCATCTGAAGGTGACTCAGCTCAGAATTCAGCTAAGTTGATAAGCTTTATGAACTGCCTACTGTATGCCAGGTACTTTGACTACAAAGACAAAAATGAAACTGCTTACCCTCCAAGACTTCTGGGGAAAACCAGCTTGGTTATATGGGGAAGCAGCAAGATACAGGGGACTCAGGGCCTTTCTTTAGCTCAGAAAGAAACCCTAGCAGCTCCTGCCCCAGCCTCAGCCTCAGCAGGGTCTTCACCAGCAGCATGTTACCCAGAATCCTGGGCAGGCTGGTCCAGGGGCCACTTTAAGGCCAGGCTCTGACACCTGACAGCCCTATGATCTTGGGCAAGTTGCTTTACTTTTGAAGTCCTTGATGTACCCATCTATAAAATGGGGCTACTCATCCATTAAAATAATTACCTGGTAATCTTAACGTAAAAATAGGAATAATCATTTGTGGCAAAGCTCGTAGGAGGACTTGACTGCACCCTCGTTCTCCTAAGATCTGACAAGTAGCCCCCATTGTCCTGTAGCTGGGGAGATGTCAGGGAAGTCCCCTTTTAGAGGAGAGGAATTTTTTGATGAATTGGCCCAGGGTTCCCCTTGAGAAGGAGCTCAGCTGGGACTCTAGTTTGATTCTCAGCGCCCTCTCTGGCATCTGATAGCTTTTGGATTAAGGAGCAGAGATATCTTGCCCTCCCTTTGCCTCCTGAAGTACCATAGGGTGAGGGGGGGGGGGGTGAAGAAGTGGAGGAGACCAGGCTTGTCAATGAATCATTAATGATGAGTTCATCTTGTTTGACCTGGACTTCCCCAGCAGGGTGAGAGGGTTGGGGCAGAACTGAGGAAGGAGAACTTGGGGAAGGAGAGGGCATGTGGACTTCTGGGGAGGCAGGACGGTGTCCTCTGTGCCTTTAGGCCTTTCCCAACTCTGGCAGAGATTTGCTGAATCACCTTGGCCAAGGACCTTCCCCCGGCCTCAGTTTCCCCACCTCTAAAGTGAAGTCAGACAAGAGGATCCCTGGGGGATATCCCACAAATGTCTTAGGCAATGGGCCCGGCTTTGCCTGTACCAGTGATTGTGTACTCTAAGGCTGTACTTGGGACCGGGGGAGGGGGGATTCTAGATTAGGACAGCTCACTTCCTGAAGACCTCCGAGCTTCCCTAGCACTGCCCAGATCAGGTTGGGAAGCGTTTGGAAGTCCTCCCGCTTTGCAGCCCAGATACCTTTGGCCCACCTAAGCTACTCTTCCCCCCTTTCTGAGCAGCCCCTCCCCCCAATCCATCCTGCCTCCATGCCAGCCTTCTCCACATTACATTAAAGCATCTTGTCCCCCATCCCAACCTCGCCCCCACCCTGCGGGCAGAACCTTGGAGGTCGATTTGTTTTGAAAAAACATTTATTTAGTACCCACTATGTACCAAGTCCAGTATGGGATGCCAGGGATATAAGTCTGACCGGCCCTGTCTTCCGGAAGTTTAAGGGGAAGCACCGGTCTCCAGTGGAACAGTGGCAAAGAAACGGGAGGGGCTGAAGGGCCTCAGTGAGAGGCGGAAGGTGGGGGGGGGGTCACAAAGTGGAATGTCACAGCTCCCAGAGTCCTCCCTGCCTTCTTCCAAGGCAGTGCAGCCGTGGCTGGACGGCTCCAGGGAAGGAGCAACTTCCTTCTACTGAGCCCCCCACTTTGCCTCCTGCAACTTGGTTCTGACTTCACTCATGTAGGACAAGACCCCTCCCCCTGCCAAGTTTCTCTCCCTTAGCAATCTTGGAGATTGGGACTGTGGCCTCAGAGCTCGCCCCGCAAAGCCTTCTGGACAAGAAAGGCCTGTCCTGTCTTGACTTCCTCTAGGACAGTGAGCTCAGGGTCCGGGTAAAGTCAGGGCATAAGGGGGAGGGCACTTTCCTTCCTTTTGTTCTCTCCCCCTTCCCCCAGCTCCGACCACTGCCAGCTCCTCACTGTGACCTGGCTGAGGGCCCCAGATGGGCAGAGATGCTGGAGGGGTGTGTAGGTACCTGCGTGTGTGCATGTGATGCAGGCTTGTGCACAGTGTGAGTGTGAGTGTGTGTATGTATGTATGTGAGTGTGTATGTATGTATGAGTGGCTCTTGTGTGTGCCCGGGTGAGAAAGTATAAGAGTGTGTGAGTGTGTATGTATGTGTGTGTGTAAGTGTGAGTGTGTGTGAGAAAGTGTAAGAGTGTGTGAGTGTGTATGTGTGTGGGTGTAAGTGAGAAAGTGTAAGAGTGTGTACGTGTGTGTGTAAGTGTGAGTGTGTGTGAGAAAGTGTGTGTATGTATGTGTGTGAGAAAGTGTAAGAGTGTATGAGTGTGTATGTATGTGTGTGTGTAAGTGTGTGTGAGAAAGTGTAAGAGTGTGTGTGTGTGTAAGTGTGAGTGAGAAAGTGTAAGTGTGTATGTATGTGTATGTGTGTGAGAAAGTGTAAGAGTGTGTATGTGTGTGAGTGTGTGTGTGAGTGTGTGTGTGTGAGTGTGTATATATGTGTGTGTGTAAGTGTGAGTGTGTGTATGAGAAAGTGTAAGAGTGCATGTGAGTATGAGTGAGGTGTGAGAGACCCTTCTGCTGCCGTGGGGGTTGCCGAGTCCGAATTGCGGCCGGGTCCCTCTCTGGTGCGTGACCCTGGCCCGGCCCAGCTGGGAGCCCCTTTCCCTGGGGTGAGGGTTGGACAGCTGGAAGCCCCTGCCCGGCTCTCCGTGGGGGCGGGGCTGAAGTGGCCAGCGGGGGCGGGGCTGGGGTAATCTGGAGCTTGCTAAAAAGTGGGTGTAGCTTATTATCCGATATATAAGCCTGGGGGCCGTTCATTGTCTGCCTTGGGCTGGGTGATTCTGGGCCCCCTGGAGGCGAGGGGCTCCTCCCTGCCCCGGCCCTCAGGGCCCCTCCAGAGATACCCTTTTTTCCTGCCCTTTCCTCCTGGGCGGCCGAGCCAGGCCCACCCCGCCTCTTGTGCTGAAAGGTGCAGGGGCTGAGAAAGGGGCACGCGCCCGCTGGGAACCTGGAGTCTGTTCTCTTTGGCCCTTTGTTTGGGGTAGAAGCTGTGGCTTCACAGCCCCCGGTCTCTGGGCTCCTGCAGGGGCGAGGGAGGTATGAGAACCAGAGAAGGCTTCTGATCCAGAGGCGCCCCCACCCTGCAGGGCTGGCGAGGAGGGGCTGGGGGGGAGTTCCGAGTGCTCTTGGGGGGGGCTCCGAGGGCTCTGGGGGGCTTCTGAGCGCTCCTGGAGCCCCCGGGTCTCTGGCAGGCTCAGGATTTCACAGTACTGTGTCCTGAGGAGCACCAAGAGCTGGGGCCAGGGCTGTTTTCCAGAAGGTGAAACTGAGGCTGGTCCCAGCCAGCAAACAGGAGGTCGGCTCTGCTCCCTCCTCCCCCCCCCCCCCCCATCCAGGACTGGCCCGGGTGGGACACGCTGGGGAGGCTGTCACCGCTGGACCAGGAAGCAGCTGAATGGGGGAAGGTCCGCGTGGGGTTGCGGGCCCTGGAATTCCGCAGGGACCTTTCCCGCACTCTGAGCCCCTCCGGCCTTAGCTCAGGCTTCCTTCTCTGCATCCCCGCCCCCTCCCCAGATCCCAGGGCCAGCTCAGGGGCTTCATCGTCATCGGGGCCAGTCATGTTATTACAGGGAGTCCGAGGGGCCTCCTCCAGCCTCCACCTTAGTCTCGGAGTAGTCACCCCCAGGCTCGCTGACCACCAAGGTCTCTCCTTGTGTCGTCCTCCACCTGCCAGTAGAGCAGAAGCTTCGGGAGGTCAGGGACACCTCTTCCCCTTGGCTTTGTACACCCCGAGAGCGGCTCAAGGTGCTTGGTGCACCTAACGGCCGCCTGTGACACTGGGACGGCAGTCGGAGGATGGGGCAGTAGGGAGCCATGGAGCGCCCTGCAGCAGAGAAGAGGCTCCCAGAAACTTGGACATTTGCATCCTGTGTTGTATCCCAGCAGCTCCTCTAGTATGGCCTGGCAGGTGGATGGAGGGCCCCCCCTGCTCCCCCCCTGCTTCAGCTCCAAGATTTTCCCCTTTTGTGAGTCTCACTGGGTGCAGCCCCTGTGCTCCCGCGGGGCCTGGCGCCCGCTCTGTCTCCAGGGGGCAGAGCTTGTTCTCCACTGGAGTCAGGCGGCAGAGGACCCGGCAGCGGTGCCGAGGTCTGAGCTGTCAGGGAGGCGGGGCCGGGCTCCGGGCCCCTCCCTCCCGCGGCCCCCACGGGGGCCATTGACAGAGGAGGCCCCAGAAATCAAGGCGCCCCCTGGAGGTGAGAGCTGCTGCCACGGTCCCTCGGGTCCCCACCTGGGAGCGTGAGGAAGCGCCAGGTCGGGGAGCGGCGCACGGGCCCCAGCACAGCCAGGACCAGAGGGCGGGTGGGGGGCCCCGGGGGCCCCACCCCCAAGGGATCTCCAGCCGGCTCCTGGAGGAGTCCGCCCGGCAGCCGGAGGCGGAAAGCTGGACGTTTGAGGCACGTGGAAGGGGCCGGGAGGGAGGCTGCAGCAATGGGGGGTGGGAGCCCACAATAAGGGGGGGAGGCTGTGGCAATGGGAGGGAGGGAGCCCACAATAAGGGGGGGGAAGGCTGTGGCAATGGCGGGGAGGGAGGCCGCAACATGGGGGGGAGGCTGTGGCAATGGGAGGGAGGGAGCCCACAATAATGGGGGGGAGGCTGTGGCAGTGTCGGGGAGCTGGGACTGGGCTGGTGGCTGTGGGAGGGAGCCAGATGAGAGAGCGCTGCCTAGAAGCCCCATGTGTGGGGGCCGGGAAGGGGCGGGAGAAGCTGAGACGCCCCCTGCCTCCTGCCGCCTGGGGGAGGGCCGGAGCTGAGGAGAGTTGTCTCTGGTCTCCCACCTGGAGCTGTCCAGCAGGAGGGCTGGGGGAGGGGACGCGGGCTGGCAAAGGCTCCCTTTTGGGGGGGCTGCCAGTGACCCCCCCACCTCGAGGCCCCCTCCCGCTGTCACCAGGAGGCCTCTGCCACAGCTGTTGCCGTGACTGCTGCTGTTGCTATGGCAACCGCAGAGGTGCTAACTTGCTAATGAGTCCCCTTGGGCCACAAATAACAATAATATCCTGGTTAATGGGCCCAGGGAAGGTTCCTGGACTCCGCTGGAGGCAAGGAGGGAGCCGGGGCAATGGGGGAGACGGGCTTGGGATCAGGATGCCCAGTGACCCTGGAGCCCTCTTCATTTTACAGAAGAGCTGACTGGGGGGGGGGGGGGTAGGGGAAGGGGAGCTTTCTTGGGAGTCACAAAGGCCGAATTCAAATCCAGACCCTGTGGGGGGGCGAGAGCAGGAGAGTGCTGGAGCTCAGCTCCACCTGCCCACGTGGGCACTCCTTAGTGTGCTGCCACCATCATGGAAGTTTCAGGGCCCGGAGCAGGTTCTCGGGGAGAAGAGAAGCCCCGGGGAGTCCCCGGCAGAGGTTCTCTAGTCAAACCCCAGAAGTGCTGCTGACTCATAGGAACTCCCGTGGAATTCTACAGCAATTCCAGGTTTCCCAGAAGGGGCAGCGGGTGCAGGAGAGCAGGGCGGGGAGGGCCCACTGCCCCTGTCCTGGGGGCGAGGCGGGCAGACATTCTCTCACAATTTGTTCTGTGGAAATGGATGAGAAAGCAGGAGGGAAGAGTGGCCCACGAAAGGGATTCCCTGCGGCCCAGGGTGCAGAAGCGGCCGGGGGGGGGGGGGGTTCGGGGGAGTGCAGCCGGCTGTGGAATAAGCTTGGCAAGACCAGCGGATGTGAGACTGGGAGGGGCTTTACAGGGGGGCCGGTAGGGAACCAGTTTAGTTTGAGCTGGAGGGTGATCTGCTCTGCAGCTGAGCTGTGGGAAGACCTTTGGGGCAGCTGTGAAGGATGCAGGGAGCCAAGAAGGGGCAGGAGTCCAGGGAAAGTGGGACCCAGGGCCTGACTGCGCAGGAAGGGCTGCAGCAGGGGAGGGGCAGGGGGTGGTCGGGCCGCTGGGCTCAGGAAGGCTGAAGCCATTGGCCGGCTCCTGAGGAGCAGCCCCAGCTTGGGCGCCTCGGGTGGAGAGGAGGCCTCTGGGAGCTGGAGTGAATGGGGCAGGGTGCTGACGGACTTGTGTTGTTTTGTTTGTTTTTATTTTTTTCTCTAACGAGGCTCTATTCTACCTTTTCCCTCAGTTCCCCCCCACCCCCCCCAAGCTCCTTTTGCCTCTCCTTGTAAGCCCTAGGGTTTGTCACGGTGCCTGGCACACTGTAGGTGCTTAATAAATGTTTATCTATTGATTGACTTCTCCAGAGTCACCAGACTCGACTAGGAGGTGTCAAAGCTGGATTTGAACTCGGGGCTCCCGGTCTCCCTCTGCCTCCCCTTCCGCTGTCCTCTTTTACAGGGTCAGGCCCATGTCTTGGCTCTTTCTGGGCCCTTTCTTCCCCTCCAAAATGAGAGGATTGAATGCATGATTCTGAGCCCGTCCAGCTCGTCCCTCTGGTCACCCGGGGTCACTCGGGAGGGCAGGACGAGTCTTGTGGTAGTGAGCTCCCCGTCACCGTGAGTGCTCCCACAGATAGCCTCTGTGGACTCCCTGGCCTTGCCCCGATTCCTCTGTGCCCTCCGCTCCGCCCTCGGAGGAGAGGAGCTTTCTTTTTGCCTCCAACCTCATGGGCCTCCATTTCCTCATCTGTAAAGTAGGCATAAGAATAGCACCTTCATCGTGGGATTGTTGGGGAGCAGGCAGAGATGGGAGGTGGTGCTCCTTTCGAGGCAGTGCCGTGCAGTGGGTAGAGCCAGACTTGCTGTGAGGAAGACTTGGCCCTAACCCTAACCCTAAATTTGCCTTGCCATCCTCCAAGCCACCCAGGCTGCCTCAGTTCAAGGGCAAAGCTTCTGTCTGGATAAAAGCCCCCCTCCCCTGCTTTCTCCACCCCCAGACATGATCTAAGAGGTGGCTTGAGTTCAGACCTGGCCTAAGACATGCCTTTGAGAAGGCTCTCAACTGTTGCCTGCCTCAGTTTCCTCAGTTGCAAAATGGGAATGTGAGAGCACTTCCTCTGCGGGTGGCTGGGAGCACCCGGTAATCTGGTAAACTTAACCCGTGCTTGGCGCACGGTGGGCACCCGCTAAATGCACACTATTGTGAGCTTGTGGAGGCGAGAGCCGGAAAGTCCCTGAGGGGTCATCTGTCTTCCAGTGGGAGGCCCCTCACCTCTACCTTGGCTGTGCTCCATCCCTAATGTGCTCTCCCCATCACTTCTTCCCTAGCAGTGCCCCCCCCCCACGCCTCTACACTGGCAGTCCTCCCCTCCTCCCCACTTCTACACTGGCTCCATCCCTGCAGTGCTCCCCCTCCTCATCGTGTTTGCAGGTGACACAGGGCTCTGCTTTGAAGGAACTGCCCTGGGAGTTCCCAGCATGCTCCCTGCGAGCCCGCATCACGTGGTGGGCGGCCCCGCTGCGGCCCTGTCGCGACATTCCCGCCGCCTTTCTGCACTCCCGGCCCATTATCCCTCGCTCCCGGGAAGGAAACAGGCAGAGAGCATGGGAGGGGCGGCCTCCACCACACCAGGGCCTCCAAACCAAACCTAACTCCTAGCCCCGCCGCAGCGCGCGCTCTCTGGCCATCTCCCCACTTTCCGGAGGGAGTGACCCAGGCTCCAGGGCAGTAGCGGGGCCTGGGCCACAGCCAGGCCGCCCGCCCGCTCGCTGCCCCGCCCCCCTTGTCTGCACTGGCTCAGTTCCCTTCTCGAACCTTTATGCTCCTTGGGGCTCCTCCTCCTGCCCTGGCCCCCCTCCCCACCTCGAATAGCTGGACATCGGAGGGATGGGTGTGAGAAAGCCCTGAGAGAGACACACAGAAGGGGAGGGGGGGCAGCTCAAGAGCTGGACCCTATGTGGCGGGAGAGCCTGGCCACGAGCTCCAGAGCCGGCTGACTCCCCTCATGTGCTCTGGCCGGCGGGGTGGGCTGCAGGGGCGTGGGGATTGGGCTGTGGGGAGGAGGGGGAGAAAGATTGGGGGATGGGCTCTGCCTCCCAGAGGGAGGGGCCCCAGGCCCACCACTCCCCCAGATTTGAGGAGGAGCCCCCCCTCCCGCCGGCGCCCCGGGCAGTGCCCGCCAGCCTTGTCTGCTGGGAGGCTGAGCATCTGCCCCTGAGCGTCAGGCGGGGGATTAGAGATTTGTGCTAATGCCCAGCCTGCCGCCCCAGGAAGATTACGCGTTGCATTAACAGCCGACCCCAGGGGGATCTTGGGAGTCAAAAGCGGGAGGGGGGGGGCAGCTTGCCCTCATTTCCTGTCCCCACCTCGGGGTTTAAGGCAAGAGAGCTCGGCTCATCACCAGGCCGGGTGGGCTTGGGCTCCTCCAGCTCTCTGCCGACGGTCGGCGCCATCAGACCAGGCTCTGCGCCGTGGTGGCCTTCTTTCCCGGCCTGGGGCTCGGGGAGCCTCCCGGAGGTGGGCAGCCGCTGGAGCGCCCGGTGGTCTCCTCTCGGCGCCCCTCACCCATCTCCCCTTGCGCCCCCCCAGTCTCCCCTCTCCCCGGTCTCTCCTCACACCCGTCTCCCCTCGCCCCCCTTCCCTCATGACCCGTGGCCGGCGAAGAGCGCCCCCCGGGGGCCGGCCGCTGACGGCGCCCTCTCTTCCCTCTCCGCAGGTCCGGCACCATGCGCGGGCGCCCTGGCCTCTAGCCGCCCCTCGCCCACGCCCCCGCGGCAGCATGGCTGGGGACCGGCTCCCTCGGAAAGTCATGGACGCCAAGAAGCTGGCCAGCCTCCTGCGGCGGGGGGCCGGGGGGCCCCTGGTCATCGACAGCCGCTCCTTCGTGGAGTACAACAGCGGTCACGTGCTCAGCTCCGTGAACATCTGCTGCTCCAAGCTGGTGAAGCGGAGGCTGCAGCAGGACAAGGTGTCCATCGCCGAGCTCATCCAGCCCGCGTCCAGGATGAAGGTGGGGGGGCGGGGCTGGGGGCGGGGCTGGGATGGGGAGACTGAGGGGAGGGGGCTGAGGAGACCGAGGCCTGGAGGGGCCTCCCTGGGCCCAGGGCGGTGTGATAGATCCTTAGCCTGGGGGCCTCCCTGCCTCTCAGGGTTGGCTGGGGCCAGCCTGGCTGCGTTTTCCCTCCGCCTTCCGGCTGGGTCACTGAGGGACCTTGGGCTTGTGGCTTGGTCTCAGCTTGGGCCCTTTGCCCCCTGCCCTCCCCGTGCCCTAATTTCCATCCTTCCGGAGGCCAGCACGCTGGTGTGCCGGGTGCTCTGGTTGCCCTGTGCCCCCCCCCCTCCGCCGTCGAGGTCACCCCTCCCTCGGGAAGGGCCGTCCCTGGCTGCAGAACAAGAGCCTGGGGACGGGCCTCTCTCATGCAAAGCCGGGAGGGGGGCTGGTAGATGCTGAAGAAGGGCGCCCCTCTCCCCTCCCCCCCACCCCCCAAGCTTGAGCCCTGCCCGGGCCTCTTGGAGTCAGCCCAGAGCTCCCGGAGTCCTCCGTCCCCCCTCCCTTTTCTGCGTGGACTGGGATAGCCCACGGGCTTGGGGTAGCCTCTGCTAGACAGGGACGCTGAGGGGGCGGGAATGGAGTCCCAGTGATTGATTGGGGGTAGGGGGGCCCAGGAGCTTGCTGAACCCGGGCGGCCATGATGGGAAAGCGAGCTCAAAAAAGGAAGAGCCCATTCCCCATCCCCGCCAGCTGGGGCCATCTGCCACCTCCCCCCAGCCCATGCGATGAGCTGTGATTGGCTGCCGGTGACCTCACCCTGAGGACTGGCCTGGGGGGCACCTGGGGCCCTCCCCCTCCCTCTGCCTTCAGCTGGCAAAAGAGAGAATTCAGCTCATCGCCTGGCCTGGTGGGCGTGGGATCCATGGGAGCAACCGCTGCCCCTTCCTCTTCCCATCACAGAGCCCCTGCCCCAGGAGCCGGCCGGCCTCCATCCTGGCCGGCAGCCGGGCGATCCGTGGGCGCACACGTGCTTGTGCCCGCGGACGGATCTGCGTGTGCTTGGTCCGGAAGGAGGGGGGCCTTTGGGCAGAAGAGGGAAGGGCCAGATGGTAGGACCGGGGCCGGCTTCAGTCCCCAGGGCCCGAGTTGGCTCCCCCGGCCCGTGCGTGGGGGCCAGGCTTCGGCCCCCCGGCCCACGTCGGCTCCCCCGGCCTGCATCGGCTCCCCCGGCCCGGCCCGTGTCTCCAGGAGGCGGCGCTGGCCCGGCCCTGACTGCAGCCTGTCCCCCAGGTGGAGGCCGAGGAGAGGCAGGACGTGGTGGTGTACGACCAGAGCACCCGGGACGCCAGCGTCCTGGCGGCCGACAGCTTCCTGTCCATCCTGCTCAGCAAGCTGGACGGCTGCTTCCACAGCGTCTCCATCCTCACAGGTAGGACGGCCGGGAGGGCGGCTCGTGCGGCTGCCCAGTGCGCTCGGGGAGGGGCCGAGACCCCCCCTCCCCCCAGAGCTGGGCCCTCCCCTTCCCGCGGAGGCCTGGGGGAATCTCAGAGAGCCCTCTTGTCCCTTCCCTCCCCGAGTGTCCTCCTCACAGCACAGCCTCTCCCCCTCCCCCCCAGGATGGCCCCTGCGGAGCCCCTTGCCCTTTGGGAAGCCAGGGAGGAGCTGGGCCCGGCTCTGCTGGCGGGGGGGGGTGGGGGGGGGAAGGGGAGAGGAGGGGCGCGCCGCCATCCTGTCGGTCCACAGATGGATTTTCATTCGTTCTCAGTGGACGAGAACTTTTCTCCCCAGAGAAAGGAGCAGAGGATGGCTGCAGCCGGTCTCCACACCCGCCAGCCAGGCTTGCTGTGCCCAGTGTCCGGGGCCCCCCGGGGCCCTCTTGGCTCTGGCCGGCCCTCGGCCCCGGTCTCTGCGCCGGCCTCTCTGAGGCTCCCGGCTCTGACGTAGTCCCCTCGTTGGCTGCCGTGGCCTCCCCTGGGGAAGGGCCGTGGGCGCCCGTGGGCCACGCCAGGAGGCCGGGCTTTGGGCTCACCTGCATTTTGTTGTGCATGTTGAAACTAGGGGTGTGTGTGTGTGTGTGGGGGTATCAGCCCAGCTGATGCTCTTGTCGTCCCCCAATGAAAAGCACCCAGCACTGGGCCGGGGTCAGGGACTGGGCCTCTGGCCGGTCCTGGAAGGGCTCAGACCAAGGCCTCGGTGTGGCATTTGAGACCCCACCCCCACCCCCGCTGCTTCTCCCATTTCCTACGGTCAGAGCAGATGAGTCTCTGGGGGAGAGCTCGGTTTCTGGTGCTTCCTCAGTCTCCTGGGCTGTTCCTCCCTGAGCCCGTGGCCGGTGGTGGCTCGCCTCCTTGTGGCCTGGGGCCGTAATGGTGGCTCACCAGCACCCTGGCCTCTCAGGGCCGCTGTGGCGCTCGGGGGTGGGGAGGGTGGGGGGTGCCGGTCAGGGCAGGCGGGCCTGCTTCTGCAGAACAGGGAACCGTGGCCCAGAGTGGGCTGCAGGCCGTCGCCCCCGCGTCCCTTTCTCAGCTCTGGCTGTGTCAGGGGCTCCTGCCATTGTATCCCAAGCTTGTGGCCGGGCCTTGTTAGGCCCGAGGGCCTTAATGCTGACTGGACCTGACCAAGGCCCCTTGGGGAGGTCATTCCCACGCTGCCTCTTTCCCTGGAAAGGCGGAGATGCCGGAGCCTGCGCGCCCTCCCTGGGGCCCTCAGTTGCTCCCAGGCCTGGGTGTGGGGCCAGGTGACCCTCTGCTGGGGGTCAGTTGCAGACAATGACGTCATTCCCAGGGGCCCTCTGAGCTGCTGCTCTCCTGGGCACCTGATGAGGGTCAGGGCCCCGAGGTGGGCAGCGTGAGCCGGCTCGGAGGGGAGGAGGCCCGTGCAAGCAGAAGGGGGCAGCGGGAGGGCCCTCTCCCTGCTCCCCTCCCCTGGCCCCCTAGTGCCCGCAGGACTGGCGGCGCTTCCTCCCGTCTGCTTCCGCTTGGCTGGGCGTCGCTCCTCAGCGTGCCGTGGCCCCTAATTAGCCGGTGGTTTGTGGGTGGGGAGCCCTATAAATCTGAGCTGGGACAGGCTCTGGGAGGGGGGCGGGAGGCTTCTGGAGACTCCGGGACCCGAGGGGGAGGGGGGACGGCCGCCCGCAGCAGGGCAGCTGCCCATCGCCCGGCCCCGCCGACCACTGGCCCCTTCCGCCCACAGGGGGCTTCGCTGCCTTCTCCTCCTGTTTCCCCGGCCTCTGTGAGGGCAAACCGGCGGCCAGCCTGCCCATGAGCCTGTCCCAGCCCTGCCTGCCCGTGGCCAGCGTCGCCCTGACCCGCATCCTTCCTCACCTCTACCTGGGCTCCCAGAAGGACGTCCTTAACCAGGTGGGTGTGGGCCTTGCCCGGCGGGGGCGGCCTCCTTCCTGCTCACTGTGAGTCAGAGTGATAATTGCGGGGTCTCCGGACAACCCTGGGAGAGGGCACTGTTGTTATCCCACTTCCCAGATGAGGAACTGAGGCAGAGGGAGCCGCCCAGAGTGGCGCGGCTGTTAGGGCTCAGAGGCTTGAGTCCTTCCCCCAGGGGCCTCTGTGACCCGGCAGGGTAGGAGGGGGACAGTGCAGGGGTAGGGGGGACGGCCCCGGACCCCCCCCCCCCACCGAGCCCAGACCTCGGCTTTGCTAAGACCCGCCTCCTCCCCGCCCCTTTGCTAAGGCCCGCCTCCTCCCCGCCCCTTTGCTAAAGCCCGCCTCCTCCCCGCCCCTTTGCTAAGGCCCACCTCCTCCCCACCCCTTTGCTAAGGCACGCCTCCTCCCCGCCCCTTTGCTAAGACCCGCCTCCTCCCCGCCCCCCAGCAAGGTGGCGGGCTTGAGGGCCAAAGCACCGAGGGCAGGTGGTCCCAGTGCTCTGGGGCCCAGGGGGAGGAAGGGGGGGCCCTTCCTTGGAGTTCCATCCACCCCCGTGGGCCTCCCTGCACGGGCCCGGCCCTGTCGCAGCCAGGAACCTCGGTTTGCTCCTCTGGAAGTCAGAGGGCCCCGCGGTCCCTGGCGCCCCCTCAGCCCGAGCTCTGCTCCACAGGACCTGATGACCCGCAACGGGATAAGCTACGTCCTCAACGCCAGCAACTCGTGCCCCAAGCCGGACTTCATCTGCGAGAGCCGCTTCATGCGCATCCCCGTCAACGACAGCTACTGCGAGAAGCTGCTGCCCTGGCTCGACAAGTCCATCGAGTTCATTGGTGAGGGGCAGGGGCGGCCTGGTGGGCAGGGGGAGGGTGAGAGGTCGGGGCCTGGCCGGGCAGGGGGAGGGTGAGAGGTCGGGGCCTGGCCGGGCAGGGGGAGGGTGAGAGGTCGGGGCCTGGCCGGGCAGGGGGAGGGTGAGAGGTCGGGGCCTGGTGGGCAGGGGGAGGCAGGGAGGCCCCGGGACTCCCCCATAGCAGGGCCGTTCCCAGCACGATGACCCCCGTCCCCTGCCGCCCCCAGACAAGGCCAAGCTGTCCAGCTGCCAGGTGATCGTGCACTGCCTGGCCGGCATCTCCCGCTCGGCCACCATCGCCATCGCGTACATCATGAAGACCATGGGCATGTCCTCGGACGACGCCTATAGGTGAGCGCTACTTCCGGGGCAGAGCCAGGCTGAGGTGGAGCTCTGGCCTGGGGGCGGGGCCATGGGACAGGGCTCTGGGTTGTGGGCGGAGCTCCAGGGCGTGGGGGGGGGGGTTCCAGGTTGCGGGTGGAGATGTGGGGCGGGGCTCTGGGTTGTGGGCGGAGCTAGGGAGGGGCTGGCAGGGCTAGGGAGGAAGGGAAGGTTTCCAGGCTCCTCCCCCGGCCTTTCGGGGCGGGGCCGCCCCCGCTGGCCCCAGCTGTCTGTGAGACCTTGGGCCCCGAGTCTCTCCGTCTGTAACACGGACTCGGCCTCGGTGCCCCCGCAGCCCCCCCTTCGGGCCCCTGCCCTTGCTCTCCTTCCCCAGGTTTCCTTGTCTGTGCTCGGGCTGCAGGGGTCCCAGGGCTGGGGGGAACATCCCCCCTCAGGGCACTTTGTGCGGCTTCCTGGGCTTTGGGGGGGGGGCAGAGGGAGTCCTGACCCGTCCCATGGGGCCCTCTGCAGGTTTGTGAAGGACCGGCGCCCGTCCATCTCCCCCAACTTCAACTTCCTGGGCCAGCTGCTGGAATACGAGCGCAGCCTGAAGCTGCTGAAGGCCTTGAAGGCCGAAGGCGAGCCCGCGGCCCCGGGGCCGGCCGAGCCCCCGCCCGCCCCAGCCCCGCCGTTGCCGCCGCCGCCGCCATCTACCTCAGAGCCCAGCGGGGAAGGCAGCCCCCTGGCGCCCGCCGCCAAGCCCCTGTGTGCCAGCGCTCTCCAGCAGGGCCTGCGCGGCCTCCACCTGTCCTCCGAGCGCATCCAGGACACCAACCGCCTCAAGCGCTCCTTCTCCCTGGACATCAAGTCGGCGTACGCCCCCAGCAGGCGGCCCGAGGCCCCGGGACCCCCCGACCCGGGCGAAGCCCCCAAGCTCTGCAAGCTGGACAGCCCGTCCGGGGCGTCCTCCAGCCCGGACAGTCCCGACCGGCCGGGAGCCGGGGCCGAGCTGCCCCCCGAGGTCAAGCCCCGCTTGAGGAGGAAGCACAGGCATTCAGCCACGTCCCCGGGCCACGGCCTCAGCCTGAACTTCGCCGCTACTCCCAAGTCGGGACCGGTGTCCGGCGCAGGGGAGGACAGCAGGCTCGGCCTCTCTGTCCACGGCCTACCCGGCCCCGGCCCGGGCGGCTGGGCCTTGCCCCTGGACTCCCCCGGGACGCCCTCCCCTGAGGGCCCCTGGTACTTGAACCCAGAGGGGGCCGGGGGCAACGGGGGGCCCCCGGCCCTCTTCCCCTCGGCGGCCTCCTTCGGCCTGGCGGGCCTCCAGGGCGGTGGCGCCGCGGACCTGAGACTGAGGGACAAGGCCCGAGCGGAGCCCCGGGACGGCAGGCACAGCTGGCACGAGGACCCGGGGCCCGACAAGGCCTTCAAGCGCAGGAGCTGCCAGATGGAGTTTGAGGAGGGCATGGAGGGCCGGGCGCGGGAGGACCTCGGGAACATCGGCAAGCAGGCCAGCTTCTCAGGAAGCATGGAGATCATCGAGGTGTCCTGACAGCTACGGGCAGGGGGGCCGAGGTGGGGGGTGGGCGGGGCGGGGGGAGGGGTTATTTATGAGTCGGGCGGGCTGTGCCCGGAGCACCCCGCCTTCGGAGGAGCCGCTCAGGGCCTCCCCTGTGGCCTCCCGTGGCCTGCCTCCGGGCAGGTGGGTCCTCCAGGGGGCGTGTGGGCTAGGAAGGCCGAGGAGGGCCCCTCGCCGCCACGGGCGCCCCGGGACGGCCGCCGGGGGCTTTTTTATTTATTGAAGCTGTTCATTCTGGCAATGACTCGCCGCTCACAGGGCCCCGCGCCCTGTTTTTACTGTACGGTATTTAAATCGAAACACACGTTTCTAAGCAATACGAGGCCGCCACCTGGTTCCCTTTGGTAGCACCTGGGGCAGAAGGCACATGGGGCCCAGCTCCCCAGAACCCCCCCCCCCCAGAGGCTGCTTTCATGCACTTTTTACATAAGAAAAAGGAAAAAGGAAAAAAAATCTTGCCACAAACTGAGCCGCGGAACCTCCCGCTCCCCCCACCCAACCCCGTACCTCCCTGCCGTCTTTCCTTCTCCCCTCCATCTTTTTTGCCGTCAGGCTGTAGCAGAGCCCAGGCCCGGCACGCGGGCAGGCCCAGGGGCCGCAGGAGGGGGAAGGGGGGCGCCGGGGGCGTTAGCCCAGGTGACAGGTGGGAAGCCCTGGGGGGGCAATGCTGGGGGGTGGTGGTTCCTGAGCCCCCGGGGCCCCTCCTGTTTCAGGCCTGGAGTGGGGCTGCTGAGTGTGAGTGTGAGTGTGTGAGTGTGAGTGAGAGTGAGTGTGTGAGACAAGGCCGGCCCAGGGCTCCCTCTTCTGCTCTGTCTCTCCCCCCACCCCCCCAGCCAGCCCAGCAGCCTTTGGGAAGGACTGATCTCAGGTTTACATGGGGGGGGGCAGGCAGCTGCTCCTGGGCTGCTCTCCCACCGACACACTGGTTGGGCCCCTCCTCACCCCCCTCCGCCCTCCTTCCCCCTCCCGGGCCACAGGCTGGGGACAGTGTCTCCCCGTGTTCTCTGCCCCCCGCCGCATGGAAGTCTCTCTGCTCCTCTGCAGAGCCCCGGCCCTTCCCCCAGCTGGCTCTCAGCCGTCGGGGGCGGTCCGGGAGAGCCCCCCCCTGCCGTGTGACCCTAAGGAAAGCGTTTCCTCTCCCCGGAGCCTCAGTTTCCTTATCTCTGAAAGGAGAGTTTGGAGCTTCTGGCCTCTGGACCTGTAGTGCTTGGGGTTGGAGGTCTCAGTGGACCCTGGCTGTGAAGGGAGAAGGGTACTCTTGGACTGTGGAGGGAAGGAGGCTTCCAGACTCCCCGGCCTCTCTCCCTTGCCAGGACTGTGCTCAGAGGGATCCAGCAGGTGCCGGGGTCCGGCTCCCGGCCCGCTTTGGCCCTTCCCCCCACTTCTTGTTCTGTGTGCCCGGTAGTTCCGGGAGTCCCTGCCCCGTGGTGATGGGCAGCCGGGAGCGGGCCCCTCATGGCCCTCCCGGGTGGGGCTGGAGAACAGCGGGGTGGGGCGGGCGTGGCCTCGGCTCTGGGGGCCTCCCGGGCGGCGGGCTCTTCTGCTCCCCATGGAGGGCATTCTCCCACGGAGGGCGTTCTCCCGCGGCCTCCTCTGCCCGTCCCTCTGCTGGCTCCTCTCCCAGCTCATCCCACCCGGCTCCCCCTTTCCTCCATCTCTTCCCCCTGTAACTGTCCCTGCCCCCTTCTTTCACTCCCCCCCAGTCTCGCTCCCAGATAAGAAGATAAGCTATCATGGTTGTATTTGCAATCCACGGATTAGAGAATTAAGTATTTATTATTAATTATTATTAATTATGTAAATTTGCCTCCTGATCTTTGTTGACTTGAGTTTCTCGGGCCCCGGCCCCTCCCATCTTGTCCCCCTTCTCTCCCCGAGGTCCCCTCCCCCCTCTGAGCCACTGCCTTGTGGCCAGATCCCCTCGGTCCGGCGCTTGGAGACTGGCGCTGTCCCTCTCCCAGGCTGGGGAGCTCTGAGGGCAGAGCTGGCCGAGGGGGCGGTGCCAGGGACCTGCTCGGGGATCTCTGGGCGGAGAAACGCGAGGCTCCCTGGGGCGGGGGCTGGGGCTTGGCTCCTCATGCCCAGTTCTGGGGGGCTCTGGGCTGGGCCCTCCCCCTCCTCAGAACCACACCCCCGCCAGCCCCTCTCGTTCCCCCTGGGCTCGCTGCCCTCCCCTCCCACCATGGGCAGCCCAGCCTGGCCCCGGACTCTTGGGCCTCCTGCCTGAGGGTCCCCGCCCCCTCCAGGTCACGGCTCCCCCCATCCCCTTCCCTCCCCCCAGGTCACGGCTGATTGGGAGGGGCCCGGCTGCCCCCCCACCTGGTGGAGTTATTTATTAGTACCCGGCGGCGGCCGGCCTTCCCCCTCCCCCACTTTCCGTTCCTTTCTTTTGTATTTGGAGACAACGTGTTGTAATAAAGACTCCTAGATGTTTCCTCGCGGCCTCAGTTTGCCTTTTTTTTCAGTGGCTGAGTAGAGGGCCCAGTGTCAGGGGTGGGGGGAGGCGGACCCAGGCTGTGCCCTGGGGGAGGGGGGTGTTTCTGAAGGGAGGGCTTCCCTCCCTCTCAAAGGGATGCGATCCTAAGGACCTGCCAGCGCCCCCGCAGCCTTGAAGGCCTTCCATTCTGGCTGCCTCCTTTCCAGACAGGAAGGCCCAGCTGGGACCCGGGGCCTCCTCGGCTGATCCCAAGTGCCTTCACACTCAGGGGGCCCTGGGCCAGAAGGGGGCGGGGCGGGGCCTGGGCCAGACCCACTGGGGGTCCCGGGGCCAGTCCCCCACGTGGGCCCCCAAATCCACAGCAAGCGCCAGCTCCCCTGGGTCTTGGCCAAAGGTGCTAGCACTAGTGGGCTCTCCTGTAATGAGGTCTGCGATAGACTTTCAAAGGGTCTCCTATTGGCCCGGGAGGGGGGTGGAGCCATGCTGGGGGGCTAGGGGCTTCGCAGGAGCAGGGGCCCAGACCGGGCTGCTGGTCTCCCCGGGCAGCCCAGGAGCAGGGGCCCAGACCGGGCTGCTGGCCTCCCCGGGCAGCCCAGAAATAGCGAACATACAGGAAGACAGCATATCTCCCTGGCAAAGGGTGAATCCGCAGGGAGGAGGAGCCCCCATTTCCCCAGAGGAAGCTGAGCGATTTGAGGGAGATGGGGCCCCTTCGTGGGCGGACTGGCAATGAGCAATTATTAAGTACCTACTGTGTGCCCGGAGCAGGTGCCCGGCATATACAGAAACAAATGGACCACCCTCCAGAAGCATGGTCTAATTGGGACCCACCGAGCAGCGAGGGACAAACAAGTTAGAAACGGGGGGGGGGGGGGGGAGGGCCGCCCTGGAGTAAAATGGCTCGGGGAAGGCTGGCCGGGCCGAGGGGTTTTAGCTTAAGGGAAGCCAGGGAGGGCAGTGGTGGGAGCTGAGGAGGGGAACTGAGAGCCTGGGGGCCACCGGCTGGGAGAGCAGCCCAAGGGGAGGATGGGGCCTCTTCCAAGGGGCCTTGAGTGCCAGACATTTGGAATTTGTTCCTGGAGCTAACAGGGGAGGGCCAGGGCGGCCGCGGCCGGATCCTTCGGGAGGGTCGCTTTGGCGCCGAGTACGGAGAGACTGAGGCAGGCAGCCCCGCCCCCCTCCTGCGGAGGTCCCAGAGTCACATGACCAGGCCCAGTGGGAGGGGGCGGCGGGGTAGCCGTGCCAGAGGAGATCCAGACTCACGGGGAGACCTGGGCCAGGTGGGATACGGGCAGAGCCAAGGATGTCAAGGAGGTTGGGGTCCGAATACCGGGAGGGGAAGGGGGGGAGGGGAGATCGGAAATTCAGCCCTGGGCAGTGGAGAAGGAAGGGGAGGCTAGGGCTGCACCAGCGGCTCCCAGGAGCATCCCTCCAACGCTGAGGATTGAACTGACCACGTGAAGGGGGGGAGGGAGCAGAAGGCCTGGCCAGAGACCCCGCCCCGCATGTCAGAGGGCGTGGTCTAGAGGGGGAGCCCGAAAAGGAGCCAGAGGAGGAGGGCGGGGGAGGGGAGCCGGGGCAGGGAGGGACAATGAGGGCCAAGAAAGGCCTTTAGACGTGGCTGCGGGAGGGGAAACACCTCAAGGCAATGAACTGTGCGCACGGAGGAGAAGGAACAAGGCCCGGGCAGCCCGGACCTGTGACAGGCTACCGGGCAGCAGCAGTGACCCAGCCCGGGGGGCAGGCCAGGGGAGCCGGGAGCCTTGTGGGAACGAAGGCTGCCCCAGGACCCTGGGGCTGGGCTGGGCTGGAGCACGCGCGCTTGCGGGAGGGGCGCCCCAGCTGGGGCCCGTCCGGTTAGGCCGAGAACTTCTATTTATAGGCCGGGCAGCTCCGCGGCCCCGCCCCCTGGCCGCAGCTCCGGCCACACCCCCAGGCGCGCTCGGACCGCAGGTGTCCTCCCAGCCAGGGGTGTTTGTGGCTCCTGGGCCCGAGTGCGGGACGGAGCGCCTGACGTAGGGAGCCGACACGTAGGGACGTGAGGGGCTGGGGGAAGAAAGAGGTGCGAGCCGGGAGGCCTGCGTGGAGGGTGACTGGTCCGCGTCTCGGAGAAGAGAAGGTTCTAAAGCTGCAGGGAGAGGAGGCTCGGGCTGGAGCCCGGGCAGTGGGAGCTACAGCAAGAAAGCGCTTAGGAGGCTGGGGGGGAGGGGCCGCATCCTGAGGGCCGGACTGAGCAATTCTGAGTTACAGGAGGCCGGGAGGTTCTGGCCCCGGCTGTGAGAAAAGCGGCCCAAAGGCAGTGGGAGGGGCTTCGAGGGAAGCCGATTAGGAGGCCTTGCTGGAAGGGGTGGGGGGGCGTGTGTGTGTGAACACGGGGTATATGGGGGCGGGGGGTGGGGGCACGCACCTGGTGCCGACAGGGACCCGAGTCCGGCCAGTCCGCTCCCCTTATTTCCCGGAGAAGGAGACAGAGGCCGGGCGCCGCGTCCCAGCTGCCACCGGGGCGAGGCAGGACCCGACCACTGAGGCCCGGCCCTCGGGGGCAGGCGGGCTGCAGGAGCCCAGAGAAGGGAGAAGCAGCAGGATCTGGGCCGCATCGGCAGCAGGGTCCCCAGGCTTGCGGGAAGGAGAGGCGTCCGTCCCAAGCGCTGCTGAAGCCCCTACTGTGTGCCAGCTTCCCCAGGGAGGCCGTTCCCCCAGGATGGGGGGGCTGGCACAGGCCCCTCCCCGCCTCCCAGCCCCCTCAACCCCCCTCTCCGCCTTCTCCCCAGGAATCCTCTTGGCAAGAAGTGAAGGGAAGACTGGCTGCGGGGCGCTGACCGGCCAGGGACACACGGACACATGCGCAGGTGACAGCACAGACACACGTGCCCACGGACACACATGGACACGGCACACAGACACACACGGCACACGTGCCCACGGACACACACGGCACACGTGCCCACGGACACACACAGACACACGTGCCCACGGACACACACGGCACACGTGCCCACGGACACACACAGACACACGTGCCCACGGACACACACAGACACACGTGCCCACGGACACACACGGCACAGAGACACACGTGCCCACGGACACACACAGACACACGTGCCCACGGACACACACGACACACGTGCCCACGGACACACACAGACACACGTGCCCACGGACACACGTGCCCATGGACACACACAGACACACGTGCCCACGGATACACACAGACACACGTGCCCACGGACACACACGGACACGGCACACAGACACACGTGCCCACGGACACACATGGCACACAGACACACGTGCCCACAGAGACACACGTGCCCACGGACACACACGGACACACGTGCACACACACCCAGGGCCCTGAATTCTTGGAGGGGGAGCTGCTTCCTGGCCTCCCCCACCCCCGGAGGCGGGTGTCTCAGGGAAAGGGGCAGACGGGAGAGGCTGGGAGGACAGGTGTTCCCCGTACTGGAGGCCGGCCTCCCCAGCGGGGCTGGAAGTCATCCCTCCCTCAGTGGGCGGGGCATCCTCTGCTGGAGGGGGTGATCTCATGCCGGGAAGCCTGGGAAGCCCTGCCAGGCAGCCCCGCCCTCGCCCGCTGCCTTTAATCCTCAAAGCTCCGCCCCCAAGGCCTAGGAACAGGCGGGGAGCCCATGTCTGCAGGGAGAAGCCGGAGGCCCGCTTGAGCCGGGGAGTCCCCAGCCTCACCCCCCACTCCCCACCCCACCTCCAGCCGGGCCTCCGCTCTTCCACTCTGGGAGGCCTTGGTTGCCTGGGCCTGCACCACCGCGCCTCCTCTGCCAGGGGGCTCCGGGCCGCAGCTGCCCCGCTCAGCCCCCCCTGGCAGTGCCAGGGGCCGTGGGCAGACCTGGTGCAGAAGGCCTGTACCCCCAATCCAGCCCCTCCTCGGTTTCCTTATTTGTAATACAAGGAAGTTGGACTAGCCCGGCTCCTTCCAGCTCCAGGCCTGTGGGTGGGAAAGGGGGCAGGCAGAAGCCGGGGGGCGGGGGCGCCCCCCTCACAGATGCGGGCTCAGCTTCCTGGATGGCCCGGAGCCCCTGCGGCTGGCTGCTCCATTTTACAGATGGGGAAACTGAGGAAGCCCAAGGAGGAAAGAAGCTTCCCCAAACCACACAGCCAAGGAGCTCAGGAGAGCTGGAACAGGAGGAGGGCGGGTCCCCGCAGCTGGGCCCCATCAGAGAAGGGAGGAAGCTCCACAGTGCCGCCTGCTGGCAGCCCCGTGGCAGTGCCCACTGGGGGCAGCCCTATTCCGGGGTCCTGAGGGTGGCTCCGTGCGCACCCCGGCCCTGGAGGGGAAGGAGCCCCAAACTCTAGTGCACTGTAAGCGCCAAGGGTTGCCGGGACTGCCTCGGCCCCCAGCAGAGCTCCCACAGCCCCTTGGGGAGGCTCCTGTCTGTAGGGCACTGGAAGGCCCAGCTCAGCTCAGGCCTGACCCACAGGTGTACACACAGGCAGGCGGGCAAGAGCCGCTCTGGGTGCCCAGGCTCGCGGTTCCGCCCTCTGAGCACCTCTGCATCCCAACATGCTCTGGGCTGGGAGAAAAGCCCAGGCTTCCCCCCACTCACTCCCCTCCCCAGAATCTTCCTCCATCCCCCCTCCCCAGAATCTCCCCCCACTCACTCCCCTCCCCAGAATCTTCCTCCATTCCCCCTCCCCAGAATCTCCCCCCACTCACTCCCCTCCCCAGAATCTTCCCCCCTCCCCAGAATCTCCCCCCACTCACTCCCCTCCCCAGAATCTTCCTCCATCCCCCCTCCCCAGAATCTCCCCCCACTCACTCCCCTCCCAAGAATCTTCCCCCTTCCCCCTCCCCAGAATCTCCCCCCTTTTCCTCTCCCCAGAATCTCCCCCCCCTCCAGGCTCTCCATCTCTCCCGCACCTCCCTAAGCTCCCGGACTGCACATCCTGACTGGGGCCTCCTCCCCGTAGCATGATCTGGGCTGCCTCTAACTGAGGGGCTAAGCCTGGCCTTTAGCAAGCTCTTTTTCATCTCTGAGACTCAGTTTCCTCATCTGTCCAATGGGGTCATCACCCTTGTATTCTCAACCACCAGAGACCATAACCCTCAGTCCCTGCGACAAAACCCGTTGTTCTTCGGCAGCCCGGCCGGGCAGGGCCCCAGGAGAGGCTGGGTCGGGGAGAGACTGCTGGCAGAACTCTGGGCAGCGGAGGGAAAAGCTGGGCCTGCCCGTGTGGGCCCTGCTGTGGGCCCCAGGCACACAAGAGCACCCTGGGGCCCTTGGTCACCCACCTTCTCCCCAGACCCTGACGTTCTCGGAAGTAAGCTGCAGGAGGCCATTTGCCCGGGTGAGGGGCCCTGCTGTTTGCCCCCGGCGAAGGGCCCGGCCGTCACTGGGATCTATGAGCCTCTGGTCCGACAGAGGAGTCCACCCTGAGCCTGGGCCACGGAGATGCTGGGGGTAACCTCACTTCCAGGCAGGCCCAGGCCCTTCCTCAGGGCTCCAGGTACACAGGGGAGCCTGAGGCCCAGAATGTAGCAGCGGAGCTTCCCGCTCCAGCACAAAGCGCCCATTATTCCCTTCCCAGCCTCGGCAGAGCAGGAAGGGGGTAGGGCGCCCCAGGGAGCACCTCTGCTGCGGTCTCCGCTGGAAAGCGAGGTGAAGACCTTTGGGGTCCTCCTGATCCTCCTCTGTGTCCACCCTGTGTCACCCTAGCCCCCCTTGGGCGAGTTTGGGGCCCTCTGGGGCCAGAGAGTCCGGTGGGCGCCACATGGCCAACAATCTCAGCAATGTGGGCCTCCCTGGCAAGGGTGGACAGAGGCCCAAGTGTCCAGGGCAACCCCTCCTCCCAGCCCCGGGAAAGGCTCCGGGGGCAGGGCCCGGCCGCATTGTGTTCACAGAGCTCCAGGCTCTTAGCTTCTTCTCTCCAGTTCTCATTTCTGCTCCCCTCAGAGATCTGGGCCCAGAGCTCAGGGGTCCTTCCCGGCCCCTCCCTTTGCCCCACTTCCCAGCTGTGGGATCCTGGGCCAAACCCTTCACCTCAGTCTGCCTCAGTGTTCTCAGCTTTGAAATGGGTTTGTGTGAGAATGCTATGAGATTGTCTGTGTGCTGCCCCCCTCCAAGCTCCACCCTTAGGAGGTTAGGCCCTTAGTCTCTCCTGAGCTGCAGTTTCCAGCTGCAGAGTTCCCAGCTGCAGTTCCCAGTTGCAGAGTTCCCAGCTGTAGTTGCCAGTTGCAGAGTTCCCAGCTGCAGTTTCCAGCTGCAGAGTTCCCAGCTGCAGTTCCCAGTTGCAGAGTTCCCAGCTGCAGTTCCCAGTTGCAGAGTTCCCAGCTGCAGTTCCCAGTTGCAGAGTTCCCAGCTGTAGTTCCCAGCTGCAGAGTTCCCAGCTGCAGTTTCCAGTTGCAGTTCCCAGCTGTAGTTTCCAGCTGTAGTTCCCAGTTGCAGTTTCCAGCTGCAGAGTTCCCAGCTGCAGTTCCCAGTTGCAGTTTCCAGCTGCAGAGTTCCCAGCTGCAGTTCCCAGCTGTAGTTTCCAGCTGCAGAGTTCCCAGTTGCAGTTTCCAGCTGCAGAGTTCCCAGCTGCAGTTCCCAGTTGCAGTTCCCAGCTGTAGTTCCCAGCTGCAGTTCCCAGCTGTAGTTTCCAGCTGCAGAGTTCCCAGTTGCAGTTTCCAGCTGCAGTTCCCAGTTGCAGTTTCCAGCTGCAGAGTTCCCAGCTGCAGCATTCATTGACTCTTGGCCCTCTCCTTCCCCTGAGTTTCCCTATCCTCGTCCCCTGGTGGCTAATCTGGGGACCCAGGCCCGCGGTTTGGCGGCACTTCCGGGGACAGGACACCCTTGGGTCAGGGAGCCACCGCTTGAACCTCAAGGCAGGATCCACATGGAGTCCCGGCCTTTCAGAGAATTCTGGGGTGCTGGGGGCCCGTTTCTCCCTTAGCCCGGGGACAGAGCTTGGTGCCCAGGGCACAGAATGAACAGAACCCGCTTTGGTGGGCATTGCCCCCGGCTTTTTGGAGTAGCTGGGGCGTGGGTGCGAATCCCCGCCGCCCACGACTATAGCCCCTGGGGGGGGGAGGAGCCAGACCTCCCAGCTGACAGAAGGGATGGCAAGTCCGTTCGGATTGGTGGAGGGCACGAGGTCATCGCGGCCACGGGAGCAGCCACAAAATAGTGAGCCAAGCCGGCAGCTACGCGGCGGGGGCAGGGTGCTCCTGGAGGGTAGCTTTCTGGCCGAGCCTCTGAGAAGGAAGGCTGGGGGCGTGGCGGATGGTGCAGGGGAAGGAGACGGGCTCAACCTGGGGCCGGACCTCAGTCTCCTCCCCCTTCCCTCTTCTGTCACCTGACCCCCCCACCCTCCCATTTGTCCTTAGCCTAAGGAGGAACTTCCTGGTCTCGCCTTTGCCCAGAATCTCTGCTGCCCCGGGAGCTGAGAGCACCAGGAGAGAAGACAGATTGGAGGCAGAAGCCCCAAAGGGAGCAACCGGAGGCTTCTAGCCCAGGAAATGCCCAGGGTTCTGAGCTACCCCTTGGCCACGTGACCTCCTCAGACTCGAGTCCATTTCCTCCCGCCGCCCATTCTGGGTGTACAGGTCGGGGATTGTGGCAGAGACTTGAGGGGCAATCTTTTTAGTAAATTTCTCTCTAAGAGAGCAATTAATTGACAGCGAGTTATTCATTTACTCACTCATTACTTCTTTCACTCATTCATTCACTTATTCACCCAATCATTGATTTATTCACTTATTCATTACTTCATTCATTTATTCACCTATTTCTTCAACCACTCATTCACTTATCTGCTCATTCATTTACCTATTCATCACTCATTTATTGATTCATATCCTTTCACTTCTTCACTCATTCATTCATCTATTCATTCATTTATTCATTCACTTATTCATTGTTTCACTCATTTCTTCAACCACTCATTCACTTATTTTCTCATTAATTTACCTATTCATCACTCATTTATTGATTCATATCCTTTCACTTCTTTACTCATTCCATCATCCATTCATTTATTCATTCACTTATTTCACTCATTTCTTCAACCACTCATTCACTTTTCTGCTCATTCATTTACCTATTCATCGCTCATTTATTGGTTCATATCCTTTCACTTCTTCACTCATTCATTCATCAACTCATTCATTTATTCATTTACTTATTTGTTCATTGTTTCACTCATTTCTTCAACCACTCATTCACTTATTTTCTCATTCATTTACCTATTCATGACTCATTTATTGATTCATATCCTTTCACTTCTTTACTCATTCCATCATCTATTCATTCATTTATTCATTCACTTATTTCACTCACTTCTTCAACCACTCATTCACTTGTCTGCTCATTCATTTACCTATTCATCACTCATTTGTTGGTTCATATCCTTTCACTTCTTCACTCATATATTCATCTATTCATTCATTTATTCATTCACTTATTTGCTCATTGTTTCACTCATTTCTTCAACCACTCATTTACCTATTTATCCCTCATTTATTGATTCATATCCTTTCATTTACATCACTCATTCATTCACCTATTCATTCAATCACTCCTTCCCTTATTCACCCATTACTTCACTCATTCATTCCTGTATTCATTCCATCACTCCTTCATTAATTATTTAAATTTAACTGACAATAATGAGAAACATTCTGTTAGGGGCCTGTGAGCAACAATAGTAGCATCCAGCCCCAAACTCCTCAGAGATGTCTCTACAGAGCAGAGGACACAGTGCACCCAGCCATGTAGGGTGACTGGGGAGAGGGTCCTTACCTTTCTATCTGAGACAAGGGTCCCCAGTGCCAATGACGCTCCTTCCTCTGTACTTGCCAACCTGACCAGCTTCCAGATCGGTTCTCGTGCCCCTCCACTGAGAAGCCTCCCCTGATTTCTTCTCCCTGTGAGACCTGGCTAGCTTCCCATGCACCACTGGCTTCAGGGCTAGGAGCAAAGCTGTTTCCTTCTCTCTTGGCCTTCTTCCCATTGATTTTCTCTGAAGTTCAGACATTTTCCAGATTTTAGGAGTTGGATGAGGGAGTGGGGTGACCCCAACTGTTTTGGTCCTGCCTAGATACATCAAGCTGTTTGCAAGTCCTTTCCAGGCCAGGAATTACACACACACACACACACACACACACACACACACACACTCTCTCTCTCACCCTCACACACACAGAGTCAACAAAAAAGATGAACAGATTTCTGGTTGCTAACATGGAAAGGGTGCAATATTTCAAGATTGGATAATACTGATGGCCAGGTCTCTGGTGCTTTTAGAGTCACAAAATGATGCACAGGATGACAAAAGGGATTTTGTTTATTTGTTTTTTGCTGAGGCAATTGAAGTTAAATGATTTGCCCAGGGTCACACAGCCAGGAAGTGTTAAGTGTCTGAGGCCAGATTTGAACTAGATCCTCCTGACTCAAGGGTTGGTGCTCTATCCACTGCCTCACCTAGCTGCTCCCCCAACAAAAGGGATTTCGAAATGAGGTGTCCAAGAAGGGGGACATGAATATGGGCGTCTCTGAGCACAAGCCCAACCCCCATTCCTCCTGGTGCTGCTGCCGCCTCAGATGAAGTGTGGTTCTGTCCCCTTCTGTGGCGTGGATCCTTTCTCAGAGTCAGAGTGTGTGTGAGTATGAGTGTGTGTGTGTGAGTGTATGTATGTGAGTGTGAGAGAGTGTGTGTGTGCAAAATGGAACACAGAGAGAAGCCCTTCTCTGAAATGCAGTCACCAAACTGGAAAAACCCCACAGAGTAAATGGCTGCGTGCTCTCCAACTTCAGGACCCTGGTTAGAGGCTCTCTGAGGAGGCCCCTTTCAACCCTGGTACTGGGTTATTCAGCTTAGCACCTGACCACTGATACTCTCAATTGGGAGCCAATTCAAAATGTACTCAGATACTTATTCCTTTTCTTAATCACTCAACCATATTTCTTTATTCACTCATGAATTCATTCATTCATTCATTAATCACTTAATCACTTATTACTTCATTCACTCATTTATTTGCTTATCCAATCATTCATTTCTTCATTCTCTTAACCTAGTTGTTCACTTCCTATTTCATTCATTCACCTATTCATTCAATTGCTCACTCATTCACTCATTACTTCATTCATTTGTTCATCCATTTATCCAATTACTCATTCACTTATTTGCTCATTTGTTTACTTATTCATCACTCACTTATTGATTCCTCTCCATCCATTCACCCCTTCAATCCCACATTCACTCATGTGTTCATTCAACCACTCACTCATTCATTCATTTCTCAGAGCACGTTCGGGTTTTACGTGAATGTTTTGGGCCGGCAGAGTGGCCCGGATACGGTTCTGATGCACGTCAGGGGCCACTCTTGCCTCTCACACAGCATTGCCCTGGGCTCTGGCTCCCAGGCACCTTTCTCGGTCCTTGACGTTGGGAGGCCTCGGAATAGCAGGCCCAAGGTGGGAGGAGCCTGCGGGTGGCCTTTCCGACCATCCTATGAATGGGCAGCGCTGGCTGCCGGGGAAGCTCGGCTTTCTCGGCTTTCTCAGCTTTCTCGGCTTTCTCGGGGTTCATCGTTAGCCGAATTGGCCCAGGAAGCAGAGAAACGATCCGGGCCGCGGTGCTCTTCGGCTTCCGAGGCTGGAGGAGTGCAGTCACTGCCAGCGCGCACCAACTCTCCCTCCACTTTAGTCTTGGCTCGTAGCTTTTTCGAGCTAAATAATTTAACATCTGACCTCGATGCCATTTTCTTCGGATACCATTGCTGTCAGCCCCTTGGTCCTGGGAGGGAGTTAAGAGCTCATCTGTCATCCAGAACCCGGAAGTGAATACCATGGAGAACCTGACGCCCGGCGCTGCTGGGCTTTTCCAGGCAACCCCATTTTGTTGCGGTTTTCCATAAGCCCTCCCAAGCGACAGTCCCAGTCGATGACTGTCGCGTCCCGACCCGATCTGCTCCTGCCATGTCTCCCGGGCCAGGCTCGCAGCCCTTTGTGAATTCCACTAGCTCTTGGGAAGGTGACTCTTTGTTGGTGGGAGGATCACTGGCTAAGGAGGACTCTGGCAGGAATCTTGCTGGCAATGGCTGAGAGAGGACCATCCCTGGTCGTCAAGAAGACTAGGTCAGTGCTCACACGGGGTGCTCCCATCTGTCTAATCAGCCGTCAGATGCACTGGACCGACCCGACGGAGCAACATCCTCTGGGTCCTCCGAGCACGATGGACAAAGCCGAGGGGGCGATTGCTTCACTGCAGCCTCCTTCAGGGGCCTCCGTCTCCCAGAGGAAGAAAGGGAGCCCTCGCCCTCCACGAGGCCTCAGACCAGATACAGGCGGAGTCAGAGCAGAGGCCCCGTTTCCGGGGGACCCCTCGACTGCATCCCCCCAAAGTTCAAAGTCCTACCCAGTGCAGCCAGTGTTTGTGAAGCACCTGTCGGCACCGGACACTAGATTCAAAGCCCCAAAGGAAAAGGTCCCAGGAGCCTCCATTCTAGGCTAGAGATGACGTCACTGTGAGGAAGGGGCACCGGGACTGAGGACGGTCACGAGCTGATGGGAACAGAGCAGACCCCGACTCCCCCTTAGCCGCGGGGAACAGAACGAGGACTACGTGGGGCCCGAGCGCCTGGCTTCTCCTGGCTTAGCTCCATGGGAGCCAGGCGACGTGCGGCCTGACCCTCCCCCCCTCCCCGGGGCTCAGTTTCCTTCTTTCTGAAATGAGTCAAGTGAGATGGGGCTTCCTTCTGGGAGGCCGCGCTGCGGGAGGCAGCCATCCCTGGCTCTGGGAGCCTGACAGCGCCATTGGGCAGCCGGTCAGCGCGCCCCAGTCTCACCCAGTCACATTGTTCAGAGAGGGATCTGACACCCGGCAGACAAAGTTAGGGCGACCAGCAGGCTCTCATCCCCGGGGAGTTCTGCAGCAGGTTCAGATTCCTCAGAAATTGGGTCAAGAAGGGAACAGTGCTATGGGCTCCCCAAGAAGGGCCCCGCGCCTCTGGGGCACGAGGTGGGGGGGAAATGCAGGGCTCTTGGGTCAGGTGTCCCGGGTGGGGGCTCTTAACACAGGCGGAGCCTCCGGTTCTGCAGGGAGGGGTGGAGCTCAGAGTCCTGGGGGTGGGGGTGGGGGAGGCTGAACTCTCCTCCCAGTGAACATCAAAGGCCTGCTCATGGGAGCTGCTTCCCACGGGGTAAGGCCAGTGTTTCATGGGAGATCTCTGGAAGTCTCAGGAGCTCTGAGCGGGGAGTCTTGGCCCCGCCCTGAATCAGTGGGTGCCGGGGAGGCGCCTTCCCTGCTCCAGATCTCAGTGGTGGGAGTGGGGAGGGGTTGGGGCCCCTGGTACCTGGCCATCTCCACACTGTCTCTCTCTCCCCCACCTCCTTTGTTCCATTCTCTGTCTCTGTCTGTCTCTGTGCCTTTCTCCACTTCCTTTGCTTTTCTCTCTCTGTCTCTCTGTCTCTGTCTCTGTCTCTGTCTCTCTCTGTCTCTGTCTCTCTGTCTCTGTCTCTGTCTCTGTCTCTCTCTGTCTCTGTCTCTGTCTCTGTCTCTCGGTCTCTCTCTATCTCTCTCTCCTCCTTTGCCCTTTCCCCCTTTTTCCATCTTTCTTTTCCTCTCAATCTTCTCCTCTCCCCCACTTGCTTTCTTCTTCACTCTGTCTCTGTTAACTTCCATCTCTTTTTCTCTCAGTTTCTCTTCCTCCATCTCTGTCATCATCCCCCCCACCTTTCTCTCTCTCCCCCACCTCCTTTACTCCTTTCTCTCTCTGTGTGCATCTGTCTCTCTTCTTACCATCCCCCCTCTCACTGACCCCACCGGTAACCTCCTGGGATAGAAGAGACTAATGAAAGACGCAGTCCTGCTGAGAGCGCACACGTGGGGAGGGGGAGCGGATGACCACTCTGGAAAGGAGACCCAGTGAGGGCAAATCCACATCCGGATGCACAGAGAGACAGTGCCAGAGGAAAAGCCGCTTCAGAGAGTGGGGAATCAGGAGGTCGTTGTGACCTGGCCCTTGGGCCCCGGATGTTCTCCATACAAAGGCCTCCCTCCCATCCTGCTCTAAATTTAAGCCTGCCCTCTCCCTGGATTCTATGTGTCTTTGTGGGAGATTGTACTGCACTTTCAGGGGGGAGTGTCGTGTGCCAGCTACTCTTACTATATCACCTTAGCTGGCACCTTTGGGAGGTATATGGTCATGGTGGTAATTATCTTTTAAAAAGGCTAATTCAGCTAATTAAGACAACTCTGAGATACCACTACACACCTGTCGCACTGGCTAGAATGACAGGGAAAGATGTCAAATGCTGGAGGGATGTGGGAAAACCGGGACACTCATACATTGTTGGTGGAATTGTGAACACATCCAGCCGTTCTGGAGAGCACTTTGGGACTAGGCTCAGAAAGTTATCAAACTGTGCATCCCCTTTGATCCAGCAGTGTTTCTATTGGGCTTATACCCCAAAGAGACACTAAAGAAGGGAAAGGGACCTGTATGTGCCAAAATGTTTGTGGCAGCCCTGTTTGTAGTGGCTAGAAGCTGGAAACTGAAAGGATGTCCATCCATTGGAGAATGGCTGGGTAAATTGTGGTATATGAACGTTATGGAATATTATTGTTCTGTAAGAAATGACCAAAAAAAAAAGAAAAACAAACAAACAAACAAACAAACAAATAAATAAATAAAGATTAAAAAAAAAAAAAAAAGAAAAAAAAAAAGAAATGACCAGCAGGAGGATTTCAGGAAGGCCTGGAGAGACTGACAGGAACTGATGCTGAAGGAAATGAACACAACCAGGAGATCATTATATACTTCAACAATAATACTATATGAAGATCAATTGTGATGGATGTGGCCATCTCCAGCAAGGAGAGAATCCAGTTCAGTTCCAATTGATCAGTGATGGACAGAACCACCCACACCCAGAGAAAGAACACTGGGAAATGAGTGTGGATACAACATAACATTTGCACTCCTGTTATTGTTTGCTTGTATTTTTGTTTTCCTTCCCAGGTTATTTTTACCTTCTTTCTAAATCTGACCTTTCCTGTGCAAGAAGACAACTGTATAAAGATGTCTACATATATTGTATTTAACATATACTGTAACATATTTAACACGTATGAATCTACCCGCCATCTCGGGGAGGGGGTGGGGGGAAGGAAGAGAAAAGTTGGAACAGAAGTTTTTGCAACGGTCAATGCTGAAAAATTACCCAGGCATAGGTTTTGTCAATAAAAAGCTATCATAAAAATTTTTTTGGAAAAAAGAGAGACTAATTCAAGTCTAATATTAATGGAGGGATTCTAGGCCATACAGGGAATAGAGCCCTGAGCCTGGATTCAGAAGGACCTGAGCTGAAATCTGGCCTCAGACACCTTCCAGTTGGGTGAGCCTGGACAAGTCACTTTGCCCTGTTTTCCTCAGTTTCCTCATCTGTAAAACAAACCGGAGAAGGCGATGGCAAACCACTCCAGTAAGCTCGCCAAGAAACTTCAAATGGGGCTGCTCTTGGACACGGCTAATCACAACAACAAAATTGTTCGTGGAAGCCCCGCGGAGGGGGGCTCTCATCAGCAACACCTTTAGGACCCCGAGAGGAAGAGGAGGAGTGAGCAGCTTTCTTCGGGGACCCCTCTATGTTAATGCCAAGTGAGAGTTAAAGGAATCACCCGAGTCTGGACTTCCTCTCCGGGAGGTTTGTGGGGCTGTGAATCTTCTACTCCCCATAAATGGGATGGAGGAAGAGGAGGAGGAGTCAGGCCTTCATCAGCCTGCTTCCACTGTCAGCCCTGGCGGCCCCTGAAGGAGCAGCACCAGGAGGCCTGAGTCAGGAAAGGCTCAGGAGCCTCTCTGGATCGAAGGGACTTGGAAAAAGCTAGAAAGGGGCGTGGAACGAGGCTAATCCCATCTGACAGAGGGGGAAACTGAGGGCCGGCCAAAGGGACACAGGCAGCGAGTGGGCCGCCTCAGCTTGGAACCAGAATCTCCGTCTCTCAGTCCAGGACTCCCTCCCAGCCAGGGAGCTCCCTGCTCCCAACTCCAACCCCAATCCCAAGGTAAAGATGGCCCCCTTCTCCGCCAGAGCCGCTTTGGCCCTGCCGCCGCCCTTCCCTTCTCGGTTACCCCCTTCCACCCTCCCCTTTCCCAGCAGGGGCCCAGGCAGGGGAAACGAGGCTGGGTCTCTGGTTTCATCTGGCCTGCCAGGCTGGCGGCCGACTTTGGTCCCCACCACGGGAGCCCTGGGGCCCTGGGCCTGCTTTGGGCACAGAAGCCCAGCTTCAGGGAAGGACAGAGTCATTGCTCTGGGGCCCTTAGGGCTTGCCTGAGAAGACATGTCCAGTGACCCCCCCCCACTTCCTGGGCTCCTTCCGGGGGTCTGTGTGTGGCCTGGGGGCCCCCTCCAGCTCATGCTAGGGGAGGAATCCCAAAAGATGGAACCCTTGAGTGCCCCCCTCCTGCATCCTCCTAA